>NC_022029.1:31550459-31557494 GCF_000317375.1 Microtus ochrogaster
CCTCCCTCCTTTACTTCAACCCCCAAAGGCTGAAGGAAGAAGTAATGTATTTATTTCACAAAGTTTGAATAAAGCACCTGTAACTTCGTTACGGATATGAGTAAATTAACATAAATTTTAAATAAATTTTAAATGTAGTTTTGTGAATATTGAAATTTCCCTCTGATTAAATGTAATAAATAAGCCATATTTGTGACAACACATTTTGACTGCTGCACATTAGAACTAAGCGTGTGTGGTTATCGAGTATTAATGTTTAACTTGGGGCAACTTTAATAAACAGAAAGCCATTTGTCTCACATGGTAAAGCAAGTTGCAGGAAATGGGAAGTCACCACCAGTACTTTCTGTTCATCAAAACATTCTGAGCAGTACTCAACACAGGTTTCCAATGCTTCTGGACTTTGGTATGAAGCAAACTGGATGCTTGGGGGAAAAACCCGCTATTTTTTTCTTTTTTTTTTCTTTATAGTGTCATATGCAATAGAACTTCAGTTGCAAACACAGAGTTCAGAGAGATCTGCTCTGCAATTTAAATTAATGAAAGCTTTCTGAAGTAGCCTCAGAATAAAAAATTTAGGCTTCGTTCTATCACAGGGGTGAAGATAGGAGTCCTGATTAGCCACACAATGCAGATTGCATCATGTTTCATCCCTGAGAATCAGCAGTCTGAAATCCTGTAGTTAGCACTGGGTGCCCTCCAGGAAGATTTCATGAACATTAGCTTAGCATTTGGCAGAAATACAATGTCAGTTGTCCAGACATCATTTTTCTCAATGAGCACATGTTTAGATGTTAAATAACCACAGAACCAAATCAATTGCACTTTCCATTGGCAGAGGTTAGTGCCCTGTGCAGTGAACTTATATCTTTAGAATGCTAAACATTGCTAACCTTGAAGGAACACAATAAATGTGCAAATTAAAATGATAGTCAGTGCCAAAGAACTACTGTTTCTCTAGGACTTAGATGCTCTTTGCCCTTTTCATTTATCAGAAGTTGTTCCCTTGGATGATTTTGTAAAATTATTCGGTTGACTTAAACTTAATGCTAAAGGAGCTGACAACTTAAGTCTGAGTCAACACTTCCAACAATCTATATATAATATAACACACACCTGGAGTCTGTGCTCAGGGTCGCTGCTTGAAAGTGTCTTACAGGGTTTGATTTCAGTTTATACCTTTTGTTACCTGTTTCCAGGCAGCATGGGGCGCTATGTAGTGGGAAAGAAAAAGAGACACCTGAAGGAGGTCCTTTTTTATTGAGTCATGTTTCAAGTTAGTCTTTAGTTTTGAAAATGACTCATTTACCTTCCTGGCAAAGGGTAAGTGGGGCCTTAGCAAGCTAGGGAGATACTTCTGTCTACTCCTGAATCCTGGAATCACCATTAAAACTGGAAATCATGCATGTCTTTCCATATTCAAACCGAGAAGCACAGGCCAAACACTGCCTTAGCCTGGAGAGATGAGATGAGGGTTGAATCTAGCGTTGCTTGTCTGAGGTGTTTTTGCTTCTTCATGCTTGCTGTACAGCCTTTGTTATCTCATACATAACGGGACACTAGCTTCCACAAGCAGGTGGGTCCTGTCATCAGTGCACGGAAGGTGGTATTCCTAGTGTTTACATCAACTCGCCTCTGGAGAAAGTTAAGAGTCTAGTTCTGGAGAATTACTTTCTTCTTTAGGCAGGGCACAATCTCATAATATGATGTTTAATGAGCTAAATATTCCAGGATTAAGCTCTTATTTCCTTGAGGCAATGAAAATGGTTCACTAAATGCACTTTAGCAACATTTTCATATTGAAGCCCCTTTGCCATTTCTAGATAAGTGGTAACGTTCTTAATGGTTTGGATTTGTGACCTAACTACCAGTGAAGATTTTTATATAGGCCATTTTGTCTGCCTGTGCCCTCCTCTTAAAATGGAATGCCCTTATTCATCTTCTATTTTCCAAAGCTGCTGTCTACAACATAACTAGTTAAAAGTGGAGTATAAATATAACATAGAGGGGGTGCTGATGACCATTATATACAAGGCATTATGTACCCTCAAAATGCTTTCATATATTGTCCTAAACTATAACATTGAGTATGGAATTCATTAGCCTTTGATGCTGGATAGGTATAACTTGTTTTAAATTCTCAGGAAATCTACAATGATTTATCTAATTGGTAACTTAATAGATAATTTGGCTTTAGGTAGAACCACTTGAAGGAAATATGACCCCTCTTCTATACCTTATTTAAAAATCAACTAAAATCCATAAAATACCTAAATGTATGGTGCACAAACAGAAAAGTTACAGAAACAAAGATCAAGTACTTTAGAATGTTCACATGTAAAAAGGAATTTTTTTTTTAGAAAATAGTCACTAACGCAAACAACAAAAACAAAATTAGACATAGGATATTGTCAGGTTTAAAAACACAGAGTGATGAGTTGACCTAAACAGCAGGAAATTTGCAGCCTATTGACAGAGTGTGGGACTACTATAAATACATATGAGACTCAAGCCGACACCAAGCCAAAAACAAGGGCAAGTGATGACTAATAATGCTTCAAGATGAGCTGTGTACAGGACCAAAAGGGGTATGGTAATATGTTCAGCACTGGCAGTAACCAGGAAGACAGACACTGATCATCTCAGTCCAGTTAGAACAGCCGATACAAACAGTAACTGGTAACAAATGTTGGTCAGAATGTGGAGAAATGGGAAACTTCAAACACTGTTGCTATGAGTGTAAGTTAGTCATCACCATTTTGGAAAACATTTTGTACATCCTTAAAAAAATGAAAAGTAGCATTATCATGCATATGTCCAAAGGAAACACTGTATCACATTCTTGAAAAATGCTGAGTGTGCATGTGAAATGTCCTGAGATGGCCTGAAATGATGGACAGGCTAATCAGCTAGATTCTAACAATACATAGTGTATATCCTTCACAACAGATTATTTTTGGATGCATTGTAAGATAGTAGATATTTTAATTCTGCAAATTCTTTTTTTCAAATTATGACTTAGAGTTATTTCTTCACTACAAGGTATTACTCTGAAGGAACCTATCCTTATTTCAGGTCTTGTCATGCTACTGTTTTGTTGATCACAGCAGAGTCTTCATAGTGATTTTGTTTATTCCTAGCTTCCTTTTACCCCTTCCAAATTGGCCCCAGGCTAGGCAACTGCCAAAGGTTATACACTTGATCCTGGGATCACTCAGCAGAGTATTGGAATCATGAAAGGGTTTGTGTCCAAGACAGAACAAGTTTTGAGCTTTTTTTCTCCATGAAACAAAGATTCATTTGCCTGTCAACTGGAAAAGGGCTCAGATGCTTATTAGTCCAGAAGAATGCAGCAGGAATGGGTAGGCCACTTGGTTCCTCTTTGGATAACTACAGAAGTAGTTTCCTCAAATAAAATACATGAGTTTTGCATATTTAAACCTAGATGCATGTTAGTGCAATGTTTTGGATCACAATGCCAAAATAATTTTTAAGTGCAGACTCATGGGAGCTTAATAAATTCTATGGTTTTATGCATACATATATGCATATGTATATCTATGTATATCTATATGTATATCTGTGCATATACATATATTAAAACATTATATATTACCATATGGTGATATATATTTTATGCATATTATATATATACAAATATATAAAAATTAATGGTTTGTAGATTTTGAAAGTCTCATATCTAAGACTGATTCTCAGAAGGTATGAGGCACTTGGCATGAATGTCATATGCCAGCAGATTCTTCCTCTTTTTGAGACTGGCTCATAATGTCTTTCTTTATTGCACTTTTTCAACATTAGGCAGACTTGGCACTTTCAGCTTTTGCAAAACAGAAACCAGACACTTGATGACTTTAGTTATCTCAGACAATATATTGCTTAGAGAATTGAAAAGCTGTATATCTGATTTGGGGCTCTCCTGACTCAAGCAGCTAGTTATTTTTATTGCCTTGCAAGAATTTGGAGTTGGCCTGGCAGTTGGGTCTCTGATTTTATTCATTTCCCTGATTAGGCTCATTGGTGAGATGGGTAATTCCGGGTGAGGGGCTATCAATTACCGCAGATTCTTCAGCGTTCCAACGATGTGTGCTCTAACCAAGGAAGCCAAATGAGCCCTGAACACCATTTGAGGGATTTAGGGATTGTTTGTAATTTACCATAGAATCATTATTATATTGATCATAATGTTCTGTACTTATGGGGATTAATTAATAGGCCTAAATATGAAAAGCTGCATGCTAATGACATTAACAGGAGCCACAATTATAAAACCTAATTTCCAATAATTCAATAGTTGTTTAGTAATCACATTCTTTTGAGGTTAAATGAAAATCAAGTGGACATTTTATTCATAGAGACATCAGCAATGTGGTGATGCATAATCACACTTGCTGGCAACCTCATCAGTGCTGTGCAGGAGGCGACAGAAAGCCTCTGGTGTGACCATCAGAGGCTGGTTGGTACCTTCAGATGGACAGGATAATCTACAGAGTAAAGTACAGTTTCTACAGGCTCCAGTTTGGGTTGTTTTCTTAGTAACTGCAGGATTTCTTCCCTCCTGTCTACATCCTGACAGATAGGCTTCTGTGCATTCATCCAAATGGGGGAAGACTGACTGCCGATGAGATTGTTTTGAGGGTCTGGCAAAAAAAATATTTGCAAGATCCTTAATGTCATGCTCACAGTTCAAACATAGGTGCTGCACAGCCATGTTAGATTCTTACTGCTCAGCAGCAATTTATGTGGGGTTGAGTGCATGAAGATTTTTGAAAATCAAGGCTCGCAGAAATCTCCTCCAGGCTATGAGCCTTGGGCAATTTTCAGAGTTATATTGTGCCTCGGTTGCGTCCTCTGTAGCATGATGCGTGAAATATTTCTACATCAAAGAGCTGTTCTCTGACTTAAATTAATTAATATATAGGTGAACAGAAGATTAGCACATAGAAGTATTTGTATTGTTATTTATTAAATTGTGTTAATTATGCTTATATTGCTGTGATAAGAGATCATGATCAAGGCAACTTATAGAAAAAGAGACTATCTGGAACCCACAGTTTCAGAGACTGTGACCATCATGGTAGGGAGCATGGAAGCAGTAAGTAGGGACAGAGCTGGAAAAGCTCCTGGGACTTCACATCCTGATTCAAAACCAAGAGGCAGACAGCGCTAACTGGGAATGGCATGACCTTTTGAAACTTCAAAGTCTGCCTCCCTTGACATGACTCCTAATCCTTTCCTAACTGTTCTGCCAACTGAAGACTAAACACTCAAATATGTGAGTGTTGTAGGAGAGCTGCTTGCTTGTTCCTGGCTGCTCAGCCCTGAAATAATCACACCGAAACCATATTATTTGCAATACTGTTTGGCCAATAGCTTAAGCATATTTCTGGCTAATGCATATCTTAAATTAACTGATCTTTCTTAATCTGTGTATTGTCATGAGGCTGTGGCTTACCGTGTAATGTTCCCTTGTCTGTCTCCACTGGGGCTACATGGCTTCTCCTGACTCTGTCTTCTTTCTCCCAGCATTCGGTATAGTTTTCCCCACCTAGTTCTACACTGGCCTATCAGCAGGCCAGGCAGTTTCTTTATTAACAAATGCTAATCACAGCATACAGAGGGGAATCCTACATCATTTGATCAGGTGGGAGTCATTCTCATTTAAACCATTGAAAGAACATGAAGTATTTGTGTTACTATTTTTTAACCTGTGGAGAAAGGAATACCCACAAGCAGCGGAGTGACATATATTAACAAATAAAATGCACTTCATCTGCCTTAGGAACTGTGGCAAGATGTTAAGAGATGACAGTATATTAGTAGGTAGTCCTCACATCTGACATCTGAAGCAAACTCTCAGTTCTACTACCTGTTAATATATTGACGAGAGAAAACAGAGCTAAGGAGAGAGGTTGATTCTTCAAGAATTCAGTATCCACGAGTGCTTATCTATATTATAACAAGAACGAGAAACTAGTTTTCAAAATTTTAAATTCATATTAGTATGTATGGGAGAGAGGGGTGGGTGCAGTTGTATAGTAGCAGATGTACGATGTCATAGGGAAGTCTTGAGCTGTGTTTCTCTCCCGGCACTCTGTTCAGATATTAAATTCAGAGTATCCAGCATTTACACAAAGGCATCTCCCCACTGAGCCCTCTCACATCCCACAAACAATTTTCAAAAATGAACAGTTCTTTTATCCTATCTGAGCTAGTCATCTCTTGACTACTATATCCAAATACCTGTAATCATTAATCTGCAAAGAGAGGTTCATTTTGGCTCACAGTTTTAGATGTTCTAGCTTGTGACTAGCTTGTAACTCACTACTTTGGGACCTGATTGGGCAGTAAATAAAGGTAAGAACTCTTAAAAGAGAAATGACAACAAAAAAAATCAAAATAAAACAGAAAAAAAAGAAACAAATAAAAATCTTGTCACCTTGCACCTCATGGCCAGGAAGCAGGAGAGAGCTGGTACCATACTGTGTCCTTCAAGACAGTTCCTCAGTGCCCTCCAGATCTCCCATGAGTTGCCTCCTATTAAGACATCCATCTCTAAGTATCTCCACACTGGTCAAGTTCTTGATCTTTGTGTTCATTCAACACTTAGACTATAGTATAATCTGCATCTACAGAGGAATTGATAACAGCCTGGGATTGGTCTGGAACTGAACATCAGATATGGACCATCTCTGCTGCCTTTCAGTACTCTTATTTGCAAAAGACTCTCATTTTCATCCTAACTGCCAAGAACACGGTGAGTAAAGAAAACCAGGAAGGTTTCTCCAAAACTACAAAGCTGGGTCCTGGAGAGCTATCTTGGTGTGGACATAGCTTGCTGCACAAGATTGAAGACCAGAGTTCAGCTCCCCCAAACTCATGTAAACGCCAGGCATATGCAGGAGCCTCACTGTAACCCCAGTTCTTGGAAGGCAAAATCAAGCTGGATGGCTAGACTAGCTTAGTTAGTGAGTTCAAGTCCAGTGAGCAACCTTGGTCAGTACGTAAAGTGGAGAA
>NC_022029.1:31557613-31562138 GCF_000317375.1 Microtus ochrogaster
ACACACATGCGTATATGTACACCCCACACATGTACACATACAGACACACATGCGTAGTTCACATATGAACATTTATAAAAACATAAAAACAAACAAACAGTCTGGAAGTGGTGGCATATCCCTATAAATTCAGCAAGAAGAGGAAGAATTCTATACTGTGAATTCAGTGCCAGCCTCATTACATAGTGAGACTTTATGCCAAAAAACAAACAAACAAATAAATATAAGATTGGGAAAAAAGCAACAATAACAAACAAAAAAAAAAACAAAAGTTACCTTTATGAAATTCTCAAAGACTAAGGAAACATAATCAAAAATGTAAAAACACAGAGTAGAAGGTAGAGGTTAATGGCCTAGGTGAAGCCTGGATTCTGAGGTGGAGCTGTTTTCCTAATCCCATGCTTCTTCAATGATTCACTGCATGTGACTGCATTTGACTGTCCAGTCAGGGTCTAGTCGTTTGATTCATTACTGATGGCCTGTCCCGTGGCATAGATCACATGACAATAGTATTTGGTTAAGTTCAATTCACACTTGTACTGCTTCCTTGAGTGTGCCCTCCTTGCTTCTCAGTAAGAAGGTGAACAGTCCGCAACTCACAGTGTGTCTCTGCCAGATAACTGGAATATTTGGGAGTTCCATTTCTTTTTAGAAAATACGTTTATTTTATTGAGTGCATATATGAATATAATAGGGGAGGGCATCACAGCACGCACCTGGATGTCAGAAGACAACTTCATGGCATTTCTCTTTGCTTCCTGTGCATCCCAGATAATGACCTCAGACACCACCAGGCTCATGCACCACGCAGTTTACCTGCCAAGTTCCTCACTTCTCATTTCTATTACTTTTTAAATTATTATTATTTTTAAATTTTACTTCCAACATACTTACTTATCTTTCTTCCGTAACAAAATATCCATCAGTCTCATTCCCAGACATTCTGAGTGGAGGAAAGTGGGGTTCTGCCCTCAAGTGTCTTCTCCGTCAGAGCTCAGAAGGAGATGACTCGTCGCCGCCCTCTAGTGGAAAGAAGCAACCGGCCAAAAACTTCCAAGCCCAGCGTCTGGGTGGATTGTATTGTATTTTAAAATGCCTTTGTAAACTCATAGCTTAAAACTAAGACGTCATTGTTATGTTGATGCTGCAATACACTTGACCCCAGTTCCTCAGACCATAAAAGCCATGAGATGCTCAGTGAGTTCCTGAGCCAGGTTGTATTTACAGCAAAGGACTTTCCCAAGTGCATGTTAAATTTCTACTGCAGAGGTGATGAAGAAATACTAATTTGGATGCCATAAAAACATTTTTTCAGTTCATAAGTGACAATGATACTACCCAAGGTTTAGGTCACTTTGGAAAATTCCTTTTATCTGTGCAGGAAGTGGGCTGGATCAGGTGCCGAGCATAGATAATAAGAGAAAGAGGTTGTGCATCCTTCATATTGTGTATTCTTCCATATGGTCTCCCCCCTCCCTCCCTCGGCCCTCTTCCTTCCCCTCTTCTCCTCTCCTCTTCCCTCCACACAACAGCATGCTAAGCATGCTCTATATCGCTGAGCTAACCCCACCTCCTAGAATTTCTTAATCTATGTATTTCCCACCACCATGAACCCTCTACTGAACTCGAGAAGCAGTAATGGAAGAACGCAGAACATGAGACAGAGCTGGTGTGGAGGTTAGATTTGAGTTTCTGCAATGTACCAGAGAGAAATGAGGAGAAAAAAAGAATTGAATGGGATAGACGGTGCTTAGTAGTGACACCTGCAGAGGAAAAGTTAAGGCAATGACTTGGAATCATGGCGAGACGGCTGTGATTTACCCAGCGCCTAATGTGGAACACACACCACGCTAGCCCTGCCTTGCATCTTCTCCCTTTAAACTTAACAACAGCAATTTCCTGTCACTACTCTGTCAGCTCTGTAGTTTAGATTAGTAACAGAGGTATCAGGGAGTGAAGCGAGCAAATGATGGAACATAGATACCATGTCTGTTGAATTCTGAAGCCAGTTCCAACAGCCGCACAGTCAAAGGATCCCCACACACAGTGGCCTGTCACTGGAAGTGCAGAATGTTCTCCCCAAAGCTGTGATTAGGACAATGGCAAGGACCTCCTCTTCTCTGTGTTTCCATGATTTGTTATTGTTGTAAAACTGGCAGCCAATCACCTTATCCTAGTCCATTGCCTTCAGTGCTTTGCCTTGCACCTGTGCTTATCACATACAAAGCAAAGAGCATCTTTGCAGACTCATAGAATTATAGTCATATTCTAAACCTGTATTTATCTACTCAGAATCTAAAATCCAATATAGACAGTTAATTGAAAAGGCAATACCTCCCAGCCTGAAATTTATTTTACAGATGTAATTTAAACCGCAAAGCCTTTATTTTGTTCCCTATGGGATGAGGAAAACACTTTTATAAAGACCAATGAAAATGATTGTGAAATGTTATATGCAGTAATTAGGTTTTAATATTTTCAACAACAACTAATAACTGCAACTTTTAAAGATGCTGTCGTGCGGCAATTAGCACTGCTTTAAGACCTCCTCATGTAACAGATGAGAATGTATTTTTACTGGGGTAGGTCAACTCCTGCCTGACATCTTCATGGCCCACTCTGCCTGATAAGCATGCCCTATTCCCCACTGACATGAGGACATTTGAAGGAAAGTATCTATTTTTATAAAGAGATTTTCTTGGTGTCATTCTTCTGGATGTTTATATTCATATAAGGGAAGCTAACTATTGACAGCACTAACTACTAATGTCTGTAATATAGATTACTGTGTGATTCCTCTGACAATGAGGGACACAGGTCGGGGCTTGGCAGACAGATTGGTCTGCAAAGTGCTAACTGTGTGAGCACCTTTGCTGGATCTCTGCATCCATGTAACAAGCTGGACATGACAGTGTAATTCTGTAGTCACAACCTGGGAAGGAAGGCAGAGACAGGTGGATTTCTGGCTAGATTAGCCAAATTGGTCTCAAATTACTAGGAGGATAGTGACTGAGTTCAATAATTGATATAGACCTCTGGCTTCCACATATACCCATATACAAACATAAACAGATGTACACATGAGACATCCATCAAACACGACTCTTAACTACAAGTCATATTTTAAAACTGTGTTAGGGTTTCTCTGGTATTCGACATGTTTGCAAGAGATGTTAAAAAAAATTGAAATGAAGGAAGCAAAACCTGAGGGTAAGGGAAAATTCCTAATCTACAGTTAGAAGGTCTGTGAACTGCAGTGTGTGTTCAGCCTCCATTAAGGGCAAAATTGGGTTGAAATGAGATATGGCTGATCTCAGGAGCATTAAGCTACTTCTATTTTCACCCACCTACACTCTCTCTCCAAGTAGTAATTCCTGGAAAGTTGCTGTCAAATTCATTGCTGCTGAATAAAATTCAGAATACAGCAGTCATTTCTGACCTATGTTCAAGGTAGGTTAACATTAAGAACTGAAAGAAAAATCTAGATTTGTGTTCCCCTTAAGGAAATGGTCCAAAAGATGGAACTCTGTTGGTTTTTAAACATCATCTGGTGTTCAAGTCAGGCAGACAAGTTTCTAAGGTTTTAAATCTCTTTGTCTTTGTTAAAACTTGACTGATAGTCAGCTCTTTTTCATCTACAAATTGCCCTTCTAGGATTTCTTGGGAAAGTGATGTGGGAAATATTTAGCATTCGTCTGGCTATTTAATTCTCATAAGGCATTACCCTGATACAAACATTCCCTCTTCTTCTCATCCCCCAACTCTTAGCTAACACAAACTGCTGAACCAAGAAATTATCTCAGTTGAAATATTTTCTGACAAAAAAAAAAAATGCTGACCAGTTCCTCAAATTTAGTTTGCCACCCTCCATTAGCAACTTCTTATTAATTCCATCATTAGAGTATGCACATTTGACAACATCAGGAACTCTGAGTACATAGCTCATCAATTCCTAGAAGAAAACCAAGGCTCTGATGTAAGTAGTGTTTGTTGATGGCAGCAGAGACCTAAACTCTACTCGCACAGCTGCTCCTCTCCATAGTGCAGAAGCAGTGTCTCTGTTCTCCATGGAGATGATCCATGCACTTCTCTGTCTGATTTCATATTTCATCTCTTTCATGTCAGTTTCCTTTTGAAATTGATGTTCTTCCGTGTGCTTTTTATTTATACTACAATTTTAAAAGATTCTTCAGCAAATTCTACTGACCTTGATCAAGGATTGCTGGAGTCTCTGCCATCAACTGTGTAGCATTCATTGGGTCAAACCATTGGTCGTACAAAATTAGATTTTCCTACCTTGTATGTATGCATGGAGGAAGGTGGAAATAATTGATGCTGCAGAGTCTGTGTGACTGTGAGTATAAGACTCTGACACTTTACTATTAACAGCAACAGTTACCATTTATTGAGAATCTATTTGATTTGTTTTCTGGATTATTATGCCCATGTTCTGAGATAGAATACTAAGAATCTAGATAAATGAAAGAAAGCAATTTGAGTGTCAAATCTATGTACTTTATGTCAC
>NC_022029.1:31562268-31574960 GCF_000317375.1 Microtus ochrogaster
GCACACACACATACACACAACATTCTAGAAGGCAAATTTCTTTCGATGTGCAACATTTTGGAGAGTGCTCGAACTATAACTCAATTTCCTATATTTTGAGCATAAACTGGAGAAATAACATTAGATATGTGGGTACATCTGATTAAAAGTTATTAATGATAAGGGACCACACAATTCTCCTCACACAGTTTCGTTTATGTCTTTGTGAGTATTATAGAGCTAGTTTGTATTTGTTGTTAATTAAACACTGCTTTATGAAAGTCAATATCACGTGAATGAGTTTCAGTGGTAATGAGACTCTCTCAAAGCTCTTAGGGCCCTGGTCTCAGATGGCCCCAAAGTGTAAGTGCACATAGGAAAGAGTGAGATTTCATTCTCAGAATTCTCAGGGGGTTGGACTTGACTTGGGCTGGGACTCCAGGATAAAAGCATTCCAATGATACTCAGAGACTCTCCATTTCACCGTTTTCTGTATAGAGCAAGTCATACAGAAAATAGGCATGAAGACAATACAGTCAGCGTGGAAAGAGAAAGAGGAGAAGACTCCACAAAACCAGCCAAGAAATGTAAGGCATCTCCTGCCTTACGGCAAAGTTGTTTACACAATCTAAAAATTTGTAGTTACCCATAAGGTCCTTCTTCCGAAGTTACTAAGTTATAAGTGACTCCGTACCTAGCCTAAAAATCACCAACAAATGAGCATTCATCATTTGACAGAGGCATTGGTTGAGTTCAGATTCTTCCGAGGCTCTGTCACAAATGATAACCCCTATCAATAGGACAATGAGGACTGTTTTGATCTTCTTTTAATTAATATTGAATTTTATGTGTCAGTTTAATACAGGCAAGGAGACACAATTATGCTCTGAGTGCAGCAAGTCATACGTTCACAGATTTTGACAGACAGACGGGGTAATTTCAGTGGTAGGAGTTAATTTGCACTGGCATTAATGCATGAGAGGGTTGATGACTGAGTCTAATCGTTTCCTTGGTACTAGCTTAGTGAAAAAAACATGCTTCATGAGCCATGCTGTAGGAAGTTATTGATTACAATGGCGTCTCCAAAAATGTATTGCTAAATTCACTCGTCTTCATAATCAGACTTTGACCCCGAATTTAACTTTAAACACATCTTTTTCTTCCTCCTGCTTCCTATTCCTTTCATCCCTCCTACATGAAATATTGGAACAGACGTAAAAAGGTGGTGGAATTTATAACTTCCTTTTAGTTGCCCAAGAAAGAAATACTTTTGAAAAATGACTTTTAAAAATTCAGCCGTATCCATCTTATTGACTATTGCATATAAATAGATTGCATGCATTAATGCAGACAGAAATAAGTTTATGTTTTATGAGATTGCATAGTGTCTACTCTGCAAATGTTCTGTTTCTTAGGAGCTGTGACCAGTCAGTCAGTCAGTGATTTAGGAAGAGTGCCTTTTCCTTGTGTGGAGATGGCGTTTGAAAGGGTACAATTTCAGGTACCTTTTTCAAATACTTGTTTTGTATTCTGCAGTGTCTGCACTTTACTACAACCATTGGCGGTGTCAGAGAGATGTTTAAAGACTTAAATTTTATTATCAGGATACCTTATTCTCTACAATGCACCTGATTTTTTTTTCATTTAGCTAAACTAAAATACAGCATCCACACAGGATTTTATTGTGTCCAACTTTACTCTGCTATTCAAGCATGGTGTCTTTTGTCCTTATTCTTACCTAGTTCTAACCACAGGCTTGCTACAGTAGTTTAGTATAATATTGTCATATTGCTGTTTCTTAACAGAGATTAGACACTGGTTGTGTGTGTGTGTGTGTGTGTGTGTGTGTGTGTGTGTGCTTCCAGCGACAAGGTTTCCCTTAAGTTTGAAGGCTAATATAAATGATTTTCTATCACTTCATCTCAGTGGGCAAATGAAGGCAAGTGAAGAAAGGAACACCAGCCTACATGACCTTCATGTTGAAATGGATTTTCTTTAAATGTACATATATACAGCCTAACACATGCTCATCACACATGAAAAAAAAAAAAGACTGGTCTCTCTCTACCTGGTTGCTAGTTGTTGACCTTTAGAAATCCTCAATGACTAGCTAGTTCATTTTCTAGCTTTTGGATCTACTTACACTAAGTCAGTAGTGAAGTACCCTATCTCCAGACTTGGTATCCATCTGTCTTGCCAACCTGGTCTGCAGAGGATAAAGAAGATGTTGGGTGTAGAGGCATGCCCTGAAAACTCAGCACAGAAGATCACATCTGCCCGAGTTTGAGGTTAGTGCTACACGGTGGCTTTCAGGCCAGCTACAGAGCTTGACCCATCTCTAAAACAAGCAAACTAAATAAACAAATAATGAGTTTGTCATATGGAGAGTGTTGGTTTATTTTTTTTTCCGGGTGTAAAACATTTGAAGTCATAGGTCCATTGCTAACGAAGCCCATTTGTTTTTGATGGAGTGCTGATGCAACTTGGAGGCCCCTTGTGATCAA
This sequence comes from Microtus ochrogaster, assembly GCF_000317375.1. Classification (NCBI taxonomy): domain Eukaryota; kingdom Metazoa; phylum Chordata; class Mammalia; order Rodentia; family Cricetidae; genus Microtus; species Microtus ochrogaster. The sequence continues at coordinate 31,564,752 of NC_022029.1, forward strand.
ATAGACCTTATAACCAGATGTTTCTTCCCACTTTCTATTTAGGATAGTTGGTGCTTCATTATAATTCTGTCTTCACACCCAACAGAACAGAACACAGCCATAAATATGAGGTTTATTGTCTCAGAAATGAAAAGCAAAAGGATTGAAGCACTGAAAGCAATTGGAGTTTCAGCTTTCTCATTTTTTATATTGAAAGGATGATCTGCCATGTTCTTTCTGGTTCACATTTACTTCTGTGAATGTATTACCCACCCAGCCATTCTGTGGAGCAGAGACACTGCCAGGAGGCATTATGGACTTGCATTAGCTCTATACTAAAGCATATTATATAGGTACATGGAGACAGTATTATTTTTTATTTGTCTTCTACAAGTGCTTCTTTCTAAACTAGAAAATTTACCTGAGCATATAATAAAAATTGAAGGTTGTGTCAAAACTGCAAGGTTGACATTTGATTTCTGATGATTTTAGTTGGAGCCTGCCTCTTTTAAGACTATTTAGTGGTGTGTAGACACCAGAGCTATCATTTTAATTGGACAAGAAAAATTTTTCACTACACCTTGGTAGATGTTTCATAGATGCCAAAATCACCCCCACTTTAAAGTTTGTGGCTTTGTATAACTTCAAAATAATCTTGATTGTAAGAAAAATGAAAAACCATTAAATGTAAATAATCCAGAACTACCTCTACAACATAACATATTTATAAACATTTACCAAGCTTTTGTATGATAAAATTGAGTTTCTAGGAGATGGAACGTGTTTTAAAACCCACTAGGGCCCAGAATGACTACCCAGAAAGTTCTTTTTGCTAATTCAATCCAGTTCCTGATCTTATAACCATTGAGTAAACCTGCTGAAAATTGGTCATCTTTAACCTGGTGTTCAATGCTTGGTAATTATTATGGATTAATCTTCTCTAAAATTAGCAGATTAGGAAGAGTGCATCAAGAATGGGCAGCTACAGGACCCCACCTGGTGTTCCTGACCAGATCCTGTGCATGCTAAGAGCTACCTCAGTCTCTGTGAGTTCATGTGTGCATTGTCTTGTTGAGTTAGACAGCCTTGATTTCTTAGTGTCCTCAATCCTTTAGGGCTTTTATATTATTTCTACCTCTCCTTCAGCGGGACTCCCTGAGCCTTGAGAGGAGGCATTTGATGGAGACATCCAATTTCCTTTTGTTCTTAGTTGACACTTGAAGTAATAGGTTGCATCATGGCACTTTCTTATGTAATTTCTTCCTTAACCAAAAATCCCCTTTCTGCTGTCATATCATATATGCTATTTTATATTCTCCATTTTGTATAATGTACTTTCTTCCCCTGTTGTCCCTTTCAAGATTCATGATCTGCACCTGAACTCATACCCACTGCATACACCAGTACCAGAGAGAAAATGTACTATTTGTCTAGCTGAGTTAGGGTTATCTCACTTTATATAATAATTTCAGAAGCATCCATTTTTTTTCTGCAAATTCTTCCTTGTTATAAAATTTTATTGTTTGTATATACCACATTCTCATTATCTTTCACCTGTTGATAGACATTGACGCTGAGTTCATTTTCTTGCTACTGTGAACAGAGCAGCAATGAACATGGATGTGCAAGTATCTCTGTAGTAAAATATAAATCCCCTGTGACTAGAATGACAGCAAGGGCTAAGAAAGAAAGCTGTGGATCAGTAGGCCAAAAGCACTGAAGGAGGGTGTGAGGCGTCATTTTTCTGAGTCAGAGTTGAGAAAGAAGCTGGACGTCTCAGAGCAGAAGTTCTTAGAGGAATAAGGGAAACAATTGAAAGCAGACTTGAGGAAGTACTGAAGAAATTGTTATAGAATAGTGTATTACATCACAATAGACAATACAAGCTTTTAGAGAAGTACAAGCTATCTTTGATTCCTTCTTAGGACTTCCCTGGTGTAGCATGAATAACAAAAACCCAGAGAGAGATACTGGGGTTCAAGATGAAGAACAGAAAAGCAAAACAGCCAAGCCACTAGAAAAGTCTTACCTCTACCAAGGCTGGGTGACTGTAGACTGAGACCTGAGTCTCTTTCTCCTCCCACCTCATATTGCCGTCTAATACTGGAATTAAAGGTGTAAAATCCCTAGTACTGGGATTAAAGGTGTGAGCCACCACCATCTGGATCTGTTTCCACCTAGATCTTGTGTAGACCAGGGTGGCCTTTTAGTCACAGAGATCCAGCTGTTTTTGTCTCCCAAATCCTGGGATTAAAGGTGTGTGACATGACTGCCTGGCCTCTAGTGGTTTAGTTTTACCCTCTGATTTTCAGGCAAGCTTTATTCATTAAAACATAGATAAAATATTACAATACCCCAGCCAGTGGGCAAGTAAGCAGAGGAGTCTTGGAAGAGCTATGCTCCTCTGACTGAGAAGACTGTAGAACAAGCTTCCTCCAGGCACAGACGTGCTGTCTGAGAAATCAAATTAAATTCAGCCTTGAGTTCTTCCTATAGCATAATAAACAGTCTCTAGAGACATGGCATTTTACTGTGGCTCAAATGACTTGGTTAGTTCTAACAGTGCTGATGCAGTTTCACAGTGCCAATCCTACTGACAAAAGGAACTTCACTTTTCAAAAGATGATACAACCTCTGAATCACCCATAAAAATCACCTTCCTTTTGAGAAACAAGGAACTTGCCATAAATGAGGATATCTTGTAGAGTTACATTGTAAAATGTGATCCAACTTTTCTTCAATGTCATCCTTGAGACACTGGCCCGTGTTTCTATTAATAATATGTAAATGATATGGAAATAGAACATGCTGTGTGCTTCATCTGTCTCAGCGAGTGGTTGCAAGATGACAAAGGTAAAGAAAGAGCTGCTGTAGTTTAGAAGGTCTTTGGAAGAAGGAAATCTCACTCAGCCGCCGCTTTGGATAATGAGCCTGGGCATCTCCATCAGGCAGAAGGCAGCGGATGAACCTGAGATATTGACTGCTTTACAGAGAAGCAGACATTTTGAGGCTCACTTTCAAAAATCAAAGCTGCAGAGAAGGATGAGTCCACAACAGATAGACAGGCTGATGAAGAGAGCTGTCAGGAGAATTCATGGCAAGGTGTGGACTTGGGTGGTGTCAAATAGCAACCTTCTGCAGCCCTCCAGGGAGGCTGCTCCTTCTGCTGAAGAGGGGTGGGGAATACTGACAGATGAAAGAAAGCTCTGAAGACAGGTGGAGCACATCACAGGACAGCTGGGAAGTAGCCATTCATTATTTTCCATTATCACTGAAAAGTGTCTCATTCTCCCTTAGAAGGCATACCCAATTTGCTGCAGCACAGAGGCCAGTCTCGCAGATCTGCAGTTGACTTCTTGGGCTCAAATGTTAGCTCTTCAGATTGCTGGGGGCTTTTGTTTTTTATTTTGTTTTAAGAAGTGCACAACCTAAATTGAATATTTTAGCTTTTTATCCTTGAAATGAGAATGGTGATTTTACCCAAACTCTAAAGCTGTGTGCTTCAGCTGAGACAAATTCTAAAAGTGCCTAGCATAGTGATGACCACAACAAAAGTCCTAAAGAAACATTAAGAGGTTGGCTTAAGCCGGGCGATGGTGGAGCATGCCTTTAATCCCAGCACTCGGGAGGCGGAGGCAGGTGGATCTCTGTGAGTTCGAGACCAGCCTGGTCTACAGAGCTAGTGCCAGGACAGGCTCCAAAGCCACAGAGAAACCCTGTCTCGAAAAACCAAAAAAAAAAAAAAAAAAAAAGGGGTTGGCTTAATTCTCAGAGTAAGGGTTCAGTTACACAGGCCATCAATGTCTCAGAGGATTTAGAAACAAAGAAAAAAAGATCCTACTAGTAAAGGTCTAATTATTAGAAATTTAGAAATAAATATAAAAATTACAAAATATTGTTTGAAGGTGTAATAATTTAAAAGCCACTATATACATCCAGACCATATTCCATTTAGTTGGGAAATGTGTTACAAGATTAGCAGTGGAAATAATTGTGCTCTGTAGAGGCAAGAAAGACAAGGTTTCACGTGAGTATATTAGATCCCTCTAAAAGCGATGGTAATGAGCACTTCTAGCCGTGTGTTAAGTAAACTGTTAGAAAGCATGCACTCAAATCACTCTGTGTCAGAGCAAGTGAGAGTTTAGTAAACAGACTATCTCTCTGATCCTGAGGTTGCTTTGCTCCACCATTTAATAAAATGCCACTTCTCTCACTGATAGACATAGGTTGTCTAGTATGAGCATCAAATGCAATGTGTCAACCATGTTGCTCTCCAAAGCAATACTACCTGTGCCTACGTGATATTTCCCTCTATATTTGTAATGGTGGTCACTGCCTTAGAGGTATAGACCCTAAGGAATAACCAGCATGTCTAAGCACAAATGTATCTAACAAGGGTATTCAATAATGGGGAAGATACTCAAGGAGAACAATGCGTAGATACATTAAAGTATATTGTTTTCTAAACATTATGTCAAAGGAATGCAGAAAGAAAGCAGCCACAGACTATTGACTTGTACGTGTACACACTACAGAAATTGATGATAGCTTTTTACATCAACAAGAAAGGGCAATTTAATACTTAGGTGGCCATTCACATTTGCAAAGGCAGTTTTTAGATGTGATTCTCAGCAATACTCAACCATTAATGGAGTCAATTTTGAGCTTTCCATGCTTGGCTCATCAGTAGGGTCGGCATGCTGACAGCACTGGCACTCAGTTCTTTCATTTGTAGGCTTTCATGCCAGAACAGTGCCCGGCATATCTGTATAGAAAGCAAAGTGAAGAAGTCGCACCCCCAACATGACACTCAGGCTTGAGTATATGTTTATACGCACACAATGTCAACTCCTCTAAAGAGACACTGTGTGCATTGCAGATGGATGCTATTGAGCTGTGTGCTGATTACAATAAATTTAAGGATATAAATAAAGAACCCGATTCCAACAATAGAAGTATGTGTCAAAGTAAGACAGTACTCATTGCAGGAGCTAAGAGATCATTTATTCTGAGTCATATGAATGAGCAGTACCATGGAACACAAATTCGAGTTGCTCTAGACTACTTGTTCCAACACAGAAGCATTTATATGAACCTTTTCCAATCACAGGACACATTTAGCAACAAACCGCAAGTCAAGACAATTCATAGTACAATGAAGGGACCCTCAGGCAAGTGGGTAGACTAACAGGGAAGCGTGTGCTACAGGCGTTAGGCTTTAACAAATACCTTTTTAGCTTCAGATTTGTAGAAACAAATGGTTTGTGAATATATTCCAAAGTTTTACCTGATAGCTGAAAAGATCTTAGGTTAGACAGAGAGAGAGAGCAGGAACAGCCATGAAAGACAATAGCACAGCCTGTTTCTATATTTTTGTTGTTGTTTGGTTCCATCTTGTTTTGAGACAAGTTCTCTCCCGTGTAACCCTGACTGTTTGAGAGCTAGCTCTGGAGACCAGGTTGGCCTTGAGCTCACAGACGTCCGCCAGCCTCTAGAGTGCTGGGATTAAAGGCGTGCACCACTGTTGCCCATTCTTGTTTCTAATTTTGCAACTTTCCAACTTTCCAAAATAGCAAAGTTGTGATCAGCCTTTCAGCCTTAGGCAGTCTTTTAGGGAAGTGCAGCTTCAGTTCTGCTTGTTGTGACAATTTTTCCACAGATGGAAATTATGGTCATGATCAAAGTAACTTATTTATAACTTGTAAAATGAAGCAGGGGATTAACATTGCACAGTCAGTAATCCAGATTAATACTTAATGATAATTAATGTGATAGGAATAGCATCTCAATTCAATATTCTCACACTGCCCCTGCCCACCTCTTCCTATCTAATGTCTCTATCTCCTCTCTTGATTCATAGAATACCATCTTTATTACCTCTGACTACTGGGCTATTATCTTCACTTAAATTACCTTGATAGTAGATTTAATTAAAAGTATAAATCTCCTTAGTCTACTGAAATCTTTAGAGCACTTCAGAAATACTTTCATTTTTTATTGTTCTAATCAATATTTTTCCTCTTGTATTTGAAAATCTAGGCTAAGATTTTGTTGTTGTGATAGATTAGATCACGTGATCAATATCTAGTTCTTAAAGTAAAATTCAATTTTAATTATGTGGGGCATTGTGTGTGTGTGTGTGTGTGTGTGTGTGTGAATGTGTATAATGATACATAACTATTAGCAGATAAGGCTTAACTGAGCATCAGTGCAGCCATGACAGGCTGCAGACTAACAATATGGGGACTAGGCTTCACCCTTACAATAACCAGGAAAAGCCACAAACTGTACCCTGAGGGGGACCAATCAGAATTGAGACAAACAAGTATTAGATGCTCCAGGGCTTTAAGAATAGCTTCCCAAACTTTTATATAGGCCTGCCGGTTTCTTACAGCAACACCAGTACCAATCCCTGTTTGACAAGACTCCTGCTATCCCACTCCTACCCATCCCGAGTTCAAGCCCCCTCTGAATCTGCAATTCCCCTAACCCTGTATCTTTTACTCCTTAAAAACCCTGCCATAGCTGAGCTCAATGCTCTCCCTGTGTTGTAACAGACAGAGAGTCTAAGCTTGAGCTTGCCATAAAGGCTCTTGGCTTTTGCATATTAACTCAGACCCCATGACATGAGCAAGATAGCAGAAGTTACAAATTTTACAAATAAAGTTTTCACTTTGGCTCACATGTTGCTAAAACAGCATCAACACACAAAAACTGTCTTCAGAGCACATATGTTTTGAGTATAATCTTTCTTAGAATAAAAACAGAGTTAATCCTTTGGATATATGGAAAAATGTGGTACATTTACACAATAGAGTACTACACAGCAGAAAAAAGTAACATCTTGAATTTTGCAGGTAAACGGATGGAGCTAGAAAACATCATTTTGAGTGAGGTAACTCAGACCTAGAGAGACAATTATCACATATACCCACTCATAAGTGGTTTTTAAACATAGAGCAAAGAAAACTAGCCCAAAAATCACAATCCCAGAGAACCTAGACAACAATGAGGACCCTAAGAGAGACATACATGAGCTCCAAGTAGTCTTTAATGTACTTAGACTTTTTAACAACCACTTAGTCCTCCTTTTACTCAGACTGTTTCAGCCATATTCTAAGAACTTTTAAATTGGTAGGGATCATGGCTACAGTGTAGGGTATTGAGACATTAAGACTCCATTCCATTCACTCAGTTTTAAGTAAGTAAGGAGAACCAACCTCCACATTATGTTTGAAAGTCATCTTTATAGTAAAGACAAACTAGGTTCTTTATGATTAAATCTCTGTTTCCCAAAGAATGTAACCTTAACTACAAATGGTTCTATGCTGCATGTTCCAGAAAGCCACGACCATGCCTTTGTTTCAAAGAGTTGTTAGGACAATCTTGTAGCCCTACCTTTGTTTCAAAAGATTTCCATGGCCACCTTGTAGCAATCATCTTGTTATGTTATTCCTGTGAACCTGCTTGTTGCTTGACACCCCGAGCTATGAAAACCCTTATCGAGCCTGTGTTCAACTTTTATCTCTTGAACCTTCCCTCAGGGGGAGGCAACCCATGTACACTAATGAAAGCTTGCTTTAATAAATTATTTGGCCACGAAGATTTGAGTTAATGGTCTTTCTCCTTTCATATTGGGATTAACAAAGGATCAAACTGACTTATTTAGAACTGACTGATAGATTTTGCACTAAATAATGCCCATCAATTTCTGTCATTTAGGGCATGGTGTTAGGAATATTTCATAACTGAGCCTCTCTGCTGGTGCAAAAAAGTCCAATCAAACCAGATAGACCGAATCAAAAATGCTCACGTTTAATGAGCCTGCATGCTCTGTGGTGGCTGGGAGCATGGCAGGGGGAAGACAGAAGGAGAACATACCCAAAACTGGAAACCATGTGTCCCCTTCCTGTGCTCCTCCCACCCCTGTGGGTCCTGACCCTCCCCAGGGAGAGGTTAGCACTTGGCAGGCTGGGAATTGGAGTCCAAGTGCTTGGCAATTCCCAAGCCAGGGGCTGGGGTGACTCTTCCAACTCATTAGTACACTTGGAAATGGGAATATAATTGAAGCAATGTGTCAATGTGAAAATGTGCTTATCCACAGAGGAAGAAGGAAGATGCCTGATATAATTATTTGGAAGATAATTATTTTTGCTTTCTTATTCTTTGGTTTTTCTCCACCATAAAATGGAAAAATTTATTAACTTGTTTTGCATAAGTTCTCTGAGGTTTGGAGACATTAATAGATGTAGCCCAATGAAATTAAGTTGCACATTAGTAAATAGTTAAGATATGTTAAATATCATCGTAATTATCATTACTGTTAATTTTTACAGAAAGTTAGGTGTGACTCTTATGATTCTGCTACTGTGGAAACTGAGGACCAGAGAACGTGGTTCTCCCTCTGTCTAATTTGAGGAAGTACCTGAAATTTAAATAGCATTAATTCAAAATTGCTTTGGAAAACACAAATAAGAATAGAAATAAAATGTTCTTAGGGATTAATTTTAAAAAGAGACCAAAAATATAACAAAGAGGTATTAGGTAAATATAAATGTGGTGAAGAGAGAATGGAAATTTCATTATATGGCTTCAGTTATGGGCAAGGCTCTCATCACCAAATGAACAAGCAATTGTATCCTGGGCAGCTATTGGATCCAACAGTAAAAACCTCTTTAATCTGACACTTGTTTATTTAAACTACAAGCCATTAGAAACTAATTCCATCTTGCAATCAGCTCTGTTACTCTTTAATGAAAATGGTAGAGAATCAAACACAATTAATTCAAAGTTTGTTTCATGAATGGCATCTTTAATATTAATGATGTTCTTCCACATACACAAGACATTTTCTGAGATTTTTTTTTCCTTCCCATTTCCTATAGGAAAAGCTGAATGAAAATTAGTTAAAAAGTATGAAGAGTGCTTTTGTACTCTTCTATCGCATGTGATTTGGTTTTACTTATTTTACTGAATCAAATGACCTTAAGTTAGCTGACTTAAGAAGTATATTTTCTATGTGTACCTCCTACTGATTGTTTTTTAAAAAATGCATTTGGCCCTTAGGCTGAAAAAGTTACGCGGTTAACACCATGATAATAGTAGTGATTTCCAGCAGAGGCTGTGCAATCCTTCCCTCTGTAATTTGCTAGCTGTTTCCTACAGCCCCTCACAATGGCTGTAATCGGGGTGGTGATTTTCTCATGAACTCTTCCCAGATCTGCCCATCACTGCTTCACTTCACGTGGCTTGAAGTGCTGATACCTTTCTGTTTGTTGTTTATTTCAATGAGTTTTTTTCTTTAATGTTTTCCCTTAATTTGCACTTATAAAGACTATAAACATGAGCCAATACCTATTTTTTTTTTCAACAAGAAGCACAAACTTCAGAATTTTGTAACCTCTGTAAATGCCAGCAGTCATTAGACAGCTACAAAATGAATACAGGAGCTATTGATTTCAGAGATTAAATGTCAGCACCAGGTTCACATGGGGAGGCCATTAGAAACTGGATTTTTTTAAATTTCTTTCTATTATCATGGACTTTATATACCAAGTGCCTTAGCAGTGACAGTGAGTTAAATCTAAATATGTAAATGTTAGTGCCAACCACTGTTTATCCTGACAATTAAAAGGGGAGCTCAATGAGGCAGACATTCTGATTTATAGTTCACTGTTACCACCTTAATTGCCTGCAGGGGTGTCTGCTCTATATCTGATCCTCAATAGGGACTTTAAATAAATGATCAAATGTGTTTGGCTAAAACCCCATTGAGTACACACATGCTCTCTCTTGGATTTTTAAATGATATTCATTGTATTTTACTTCCTTCTCGAATCATCCAGATAATTTGTTTCTTTGTATGTTATTAAAAATCTCACAGTAAGGTTAAAGATAAGTTAGCCAGTGTGATCTATGCAAACTTCCACCATATGTGGTGAAATCTGATCCTCATTATTATTCCACTTCTAAATACAGATTAGAAATCTCTAACTTAAATAACACCCTCCTGATGTGGGAATGGGTACAAGGGGATTTTCTAGGTTGAGTTGATTCAGGTAGAGAGACACACAAATGTGAGTAGCACCATTCCCTGAGATGTGGCCCTAGACCGAATAAAGGGAAAGAGCAATCTGGATGTTAGCCTTCTCTCTGCTCACTGCCCAGGTACCTCCCACCATGACTCCGTCCACAGGATGAACCAGACCGTGAGCAGAGGAAAGCCTCCTC
>NC_022029.1:31575060-31589683 GCF_000317375.1 Microtus ochrogaster
GGTTGGTTCTTCTCCTAGATTAACTGTTTGGTAAAAATCTTGACTTTCCGAATGGTAACAAATAATTCACTCTGTTCTACCTGTTCTCAGTAGAGTAGCTCAGGAGGCATGAGTAATAATAGCTGTTCATCAAAACATTGTATTTAGATAAGAAGCAGAGTGACCATAACAGAGTATAGAGTTCTTCGCCAAGCCTTCAGGACTGCCTAAGTAGGATGGTACCACCTTTCACCAGTGTTTCAAGCTCACACTTGGTAACTGTAATCAAGCATTTATACATTTCATCTCAGGTCTCACTTTTTAATAATATTTTAATTTCCTTGAAATGTTCACTCTTTCTCTGAAATTTTCACTGAATTTGGGTCGTATTCATTCACCACTACCTATCTCCAATGCCCCAGGAACCCTACAGCCCGTCTTCATTCTGAACTCAGGTCTCTCGTTAAAACTACTTTTTAAATAACTCCTGACTCCAATCAGCTCTGCACGAATACACATAGGTGTTTAATCACCTGCTATGTTATCAGCAACCTCCCTGTTTCCAGATTCCCAAAGAACAGTCATTCTCCACCCCACTCCTGGCCCCAGTAACCACCAGTTGCCCAGAAAGCATCTCTTCTAGTGGCGGGGCCTTGGGATCCCCCCGCCACTTCCTCTACTCTAGAATTTTTACCAGCTTGGTCATCTCAGGCTTAATTCTGCATTTTGTTTCAGTGACATTTTTCCTGTTGCTTCATTGGAGTTTTTCTAATTATAGATCTTGATCTCAAGGAGTCACTGCATGTTTTCCTTCTTCACAGTTGAAGTATTTACATAGCAAGGCAAAGCTAGCAGAACTTTCACACTTCGAGGTAGGAACAGTTTGCTTTCTGGATTCCAGAAGGAACCACACTTCTCTCCTGGAAGACAAAACCTCTAAAGTAATCTGTTCATCCCCTGAGGCTACTGCATTTAGGAGTCATGAGAGAGCATTGTCTCAGGGATGAGAAGCCTCTAAATGATGGGACAGGAATCAGTCTAGGAGAGATGCCACATCTGCTGTGATACGAGAGTCTGGAGAAAAAAAAAAATAATCTAGAGTAAATTGAAATGAGGCATTAGAAGCTCAGGGGGTTCTCGGCAAATAAGTCTTAGTCCCGCTAGGAATTCCATCACATCACTTTGGAGAAATTTCACATTGATTTTCTTTGTTATTGTTAAGGTTTGGTTAATACTATTTCTTCGATGCCTAAATAAAATGTATTGAACTTTCTTCTAACTATAAAAGTATACCACAGCAGAAAGTTCAGAGAAATAAAACACATAAAACATCATGATTCTAACCTTTATATAACCATTATTTAATATTTTCAGAAATGTTCTCTTTTCTCATATTTCTTAAATAAAATCAGGTTGTTTGAATTTAATAGCTAGCATTTTCACTATCCCGCAGATATAAAAGTATTCCAAAGCCACCAAAGGCTGTGCCGCAATGCAATTTCGGTGCCTGTCTCACATGCATCACATTCTGGATAAACCGTAATTAAGACTTTCTGCCCCTTTGGATTATTTCTAACTTTTCATTTGTCTTCCATCACAATCTCTCGGCACTCTGCCTGTTCTTCTAGTATATCCAATTTCAATGCACTGTAGTTAAATGTGGGAACAATTGCTTACTTAGCTGAGGACCACCTCAGCATTGAGATTACATATTTTAAAAATTATTTTGCTACCAGTATTTTAAAGAGTGCAGTGGATATTGTGTTTGTACTCAAATTATACGTACAAGTCTGATAGTTTTAATATACACATGGATTCCACAAGATATGGAATATAGCAAAGATTAAAGTCTGTGTTATGGAATACTAGACTAATATGTCTTCATCTTATAGCCACTGTCCTTTCAACTAGCCGAGAGTCCCCCTGTAGGCTCAAAGACCCAGAGAAACGCTTTTTAAAGTTTCTTCCTTTATAATGGAGCATATCCTGAGACTTAAACTTCCAATATCCTGTGAATAAATGTTGTTGTCTATTATATTAGGTGCATTTTTCTTTATCTATTACATTAGGTAGATTGTCAAAAGGTTACTTTCATTTTAAATTATCTATATGTATGTACGTGTTTATGTGCCTAAGTATAGGCATGTGTATGTGAGTACCGGCACCTGTGGCAGACTGAACCGTGTGTTTTATCCCTGGAGCTAGAGTTGGAGTTACAGTCTCTAAGGCTTTACACTAGGACTTTACTCTGCTCCTTTGCTCATTAGCTATATCCATCTAACGTGTTCTGTATCGGTATTCTCTATCTGCAAAGTGTGAGGCAAAATGTCTATCCTAAAACTTTGATGAAAAAAATATATTTATTACATAAAAAATGACACATACAAATTTTGCACAAACTATGCTGGGCGTGGTGGCACACACATTTAATCGCAGCGCTTGGGAGGAAGAGGTAGGCAGATCTCTGTGAGCTTGAGGTCAGCCTGACCTACATAGTTTCACGATGACTGGGGCTAATTGGAAGACTCTGTATCGAACAACAGCAAAAATGATCAGGTAATAAATAATGTACCTTTTTAATTTTTACATCCCCAATTACATAAATCCTCTTTACACTTAAAAGTCATTCTGTTTTGTTTTGCTTTTTAAATATTAAAGATTAGTAACTTTGTTTCCTTAAGACTAAGGCTTCAAGTAGTTCTCATCCATTTGACAAAAGGCAAAAGCCAGTACATTGTATTAAATGCAGAAGAAACACTAGTGTCTCTTGTCTCCCCTTCTTTTAATTACCACCAACTGGAAAGTTACTATGTGCCAAAGGAACCCCTCAGATGCTGCATATTGGCAAAGGGCAAGGTGTGTGTTTTTGAAACACAAGTTGGGAATCCTGTTCCTAGTTCTCATCTCTTCTAGAGTCTGTCACAAATTGAAGCTTCTTTTTACAAAAGAATAGGCATATGGAAGAACACTGTAACTCAGCCAGCCTACTTGGCTAAAAGTCTGCAGCTGGTATCCCTAGCCAATGGAGTGGTTCTTTGGACACTGTAATTAATCTCTGATGGAGAATTTAAGGCTTATGCTGAGAGGACCCATAAAAAAGCTGTCCATCCCAGCTGAGTCATCTAGTCCGTAAGCCAGTGTCACATTTTCCATGGTCATATCTAGTTTTCTAGAGCTAAATCTTGAAGAGTTCCATGATAAATCTATTAAGGCATAAAAATAGGCAAGAAGCAATTGCAGACCCCCAAGAGATGGGCAAGAGTCTTTGCTCCCAGATTCAAGACTTCATCTGAATTATCACTCCTAAAACCTACAGGAATGAAGGCCTTGTGCTGCAGGGAGTGACCTGCAGACATTCATCTTTTTGGTTGGTTTTAGTTTCCCTGACAGGCCTGAGGCAAAGGATGCCTAAAGGAAAAGCTAAGAAGGACCAAGTGTTTGCTCTTTGCTCTAGCATTGCTCCAAACGTTGATTATTGTCATCAATACAAAGCCGTAATCATTGGGAACAGAGGAAATCTTTGGTGACTGTCTAAGTGTTTTTGAACTTGCTGGAGACCCCAGAAAGACTAAGAATAGTGCCTTATAAATGCACAATACCATGTTGTGACTAATAAGTTTGTCCTCTGGAAAACTTACCCTCATGAAAGAACACTATGGCCTTTTTATAGGATAGGTATGAAAGTAATTGGATCATCTAAAGTTTCTCATGCTTGTCTTCGCTATACCAACAATAGACACCACACAATAGAGAAAATGCATGCAGATGAAGAGTTCCTGAGGGCAAGTTTGGTTTGCTTATAGATAATTAAAAACAGGGAAAACATTCAAATTAACTGTGTGGTTGCAACTTAACTTTTAAAAAGTGGATGCCGTGTGGCTGAGCTTGAGAAGAGGGACAACACTGGAGAGAAATGTGAGTCTGAATAGGAAAGCGTGAGTTAAGCTCTTGCCAAACAAGTATCGGAAGTGTGTTTGAATTTCCAGAACAAATGTAGAAGCTAGGCAAGGTAATGAACATCTGTGATCCCAACGCTTACAGAGACAGGAGAATCGCTGGGAGCACATGGGCCAGATAGCCTGATATATACAGCACTGAAAAACAAGCATCAACAGTCAAAAAATTAAAAATGTATAAAATAAAAGATAAATGGTCTCTGGGAGTGGGACCATATTTCCTAGCAGTTAAGATCATTTGATGTTTTTGTAAAGAACCAGAGTTCAGTCTGCAGCACCCAAGCTAAACAGCTGACAATAGCCTCTATCTTCCCCTCCAAAGGATACAGTGCCCTCTTCTGACCCCTAGAGGCACCAGCATATACATGTGAATAACCATGGAGACATATACATAAGTAAAAACTAATCTTTCTCATGGACTTTCTGTTATACACTACATAGTGTAATGACATGCCAAGCAAATTCCAGCTAGAGGATAATTTTAGAATGCACTATTTTTAAAATCACTTCCTTGTCATATTTATCTTTATTACTTATTACTTATCTTTATATTTATTTATTTATCTTTATTATTATACCAATCAACACACTTTGATTTACATCAGACACCATGCAAACAGACAGATCATGGCTTAGTGGGCATTTCCCTATAAATGTTGAACTAAAAAATCTGATGCCTAATCTCAAAACTGAAGAAACTTGCTGTCTAATAGTGGAGGTAAGATACACATATCATTTGAAAATACAATTATGGCAAAGGGGATGATTGTAGTAGATGCCAAATGAGTGATATTACCAAGAATTCATTAAGATTTTGCACAATGGTAGGGTTGGACAAGAGATCTGTAAACCTGGAGTCTAGAGAAGGAAGGGCATCACAAAAGCATCAGGAGTACTGCATCCTGAATGAGGGACAGAGATAGGAAGAGATGCTTCACATGAACATTAGTGAGCGTGGGGTGGAAGGTGTGGCATATGGTGAGACCAAAAGACAAGAACACACAAGTGAGGAGCCGAGGAGGCTAATTATGGAGAATACAGCTCTAGCAGGAAGCCACTGTGCACACACCTGAAACATGGCTGTACAATTAGGTGGGAGACTGAAACTTTCTAGATTTATTGAAATTCTAAAAATAGATGGCACTTTTATGTACTCTCAATATCTACATAGAAATAATAACTATTTCAAAGGGGTTTCTATTTGGCAGATCACTTTTATATCCAATCTCATACTGGATTCAGCAGCAATCCTGAAAAGTAAAACGTGAGATTCCCAGAGTTGAAGCTTGGCCAGTATCATAAAACTAGAAGGTGTCTTGTTACAGATGCGAACACGGGCATGACCTGAACTGTGTGTACTCACCCCATCATCCACCTTAGCTGTCAGAAGGTTTGATTGGGTGCTCACCCCACCATCCAACTTAGCTGTCAGATGGTGTTTGATTGGATCACGTGGCAGAAACTGGTATTTTCTTACAGGGCTAAGAAGTGAAATGATGTTTTGAATGGATGAAAGTCCAATCCCACTATGAATGGAAGAGATTTTTGGTTAGTCTCTCTTGTCTCTACTAGAAAATGGTTTATTTGCAATTCTTCCATATTTAACCATACTCCACATATAGATTTTAACCTAAATTAGATCTCTGGGAATGTTGTGGCTACTTTCTGTGTCATCCTAACATTAAAATTAAATAGAATGTTCACAAAGTTTCCAACTTAGTTATGATATCTCAGTGATGTGTAGAAACCAGTTGTTCCCCTTGGAGTGTTTATCTGCTCAATCACTTATTACCAGGGTTTACACGTATTTGGGAGGCAGTGCAATGAACACACACTCTACAGTTCTAGAGTTTACAGGATCCTCATTTCCATCGATATTTGATAGTGAAATTTAGCTCATATCATAATCATAAAAATTGTCATGGCCCCGATGTTGGAGAGGCATCAAGGAAGCTGCTGGGCTCTCGAGTACGTAAAGGGTTACCCAGGAGGCGATGGCACTAAAAAGAGACCAATTCCCCATAATATATTACAGCGAGGGCTGAATGATGGCACCCCCTCTCTTCCCTCTGGCTGTATGTAAAAGGTTTCATTTTGCTTCTTGCAATTTCCAGGAGGATTAAAGCAGAAATTATGTAGCCAAGGGACCCATCCATGACAATAGGATAGAGTTGGTTAACCTTGACTAAATTTAATTTAGTCAATAGAAATGGTAACAGACAGGGCTCTAAAAGACAGATGCCAATCCACAGTACTCTTTCAAATCTCTCCCGTCATATTCTCTAATGACTCACTAAATTGTTCATAATTTTTATGATTAAAGCTAAATGCCTATTGTTAGATATTATAAATTATGTTTATATTTCTAATCCTTTTATAGTAAAACGATTATTGTGTAAGATATGAAGGTATAATGAAAAATCAGCAACACTTAAATGTATCTATGGATTATAATAACCGTGTATTTCTTTTAGACTCCTCACAAAAAGAACACAACCTTTACTATATTCAGATTTGGCTAAATTATTAACACGTCTCATTAATAGACCAAACGTAGTTTAAAATTTACATGTAAAGTTATGTGTTTGGGTAAAAACCGTTGCCTATTATTGATAAAGTAACCTCTCGGCATTTATTTGTAAAATACTTTTCAACACACCCACACACACACACACACACACACACACACACACCACTAACCAAAGTCTTATTAAACAGTCTCTACACTGACTTTAGTTCAGGTAATTTAAGGTACTTGCATGAGAATCCCTCACATGTGGTAACCGTGTATGTTGGTTAGTTTTTGTCAATTTGACTCGGTCTGCAGGCCCCTAGGAAGAGAGAAAATGAACTGAGGAATTCCCTCCATCAGACTGGACGGCATGATTGCTATGAAAGGGCCCCATCCACTGTGGGTAACGCTACTCCAGGCAGGTAATCCTGGGTGATATAAGAAAACAGTTGAGCTTGCCGGGAGAGCAAGCCATGAGAGCTAGTCATGAGAACAAGCAACCTATGGCCTGTGCTTCAGTTCCTGTCTCCAACTTTCTGTCTTGAGGTCCTGCCCTGAGTTCCCTCAGCAATGGACTATGATCTGAGAGTTTTTTGATAAAATAAGCCGTTCCCTTCCTCATTAAGTCAGAGTTTTATCACAGCTACAGAGAAGCAAACTCTGAGACTCTGCTAGTTTAGTTCTGATCTCTGTTGAATCCACAAAACAGCATTGACCAAGCTTTCTGGTAAAAATTTATTGCCCTTCGTAAAGACATTTCATTTAGAATAAGTTTGCTTCCAAACAGTTATAAAGGCTAGGTTAGCCATTGAAACTTTAATACTTTAATTTCAAAGTAACTAGCAGATACCTAAGCTACATTTTTAAATGTGAAAACAAAGTGTGAAAAAGATATAACCTCCATGAATGGAAATATTTAAATTTGAATAATTGGGGGATAATTTTTCTGTAATTACACATTTTTCCTAGAGAAGAGTAATGTCAGGACATTTCAGCCCGGTATCTTATTAACATCTGCTGCTGTAAGTTAAACCCCTGGCATGAAAGCTTCAGTCGAGAAGTTAGGTAGGGATACAAAGCAAGCCAGCTCACAAGACATCACCCAGCTTGGTTAAATTCTGCTTGTTAAAGGTTCAAGAGAATGATGTCTCTGAAATAAGGAGCAAAGTGGGAACCCTGTTGTGATGTCATCTATTCTGTGCAATTTATTAGCATGTTAGAAGTATTGAGGACATATTATATCTGAAGTTCTGTAAATGCCATGGAAGGCATGTGACACTGGGTGACTCAGGCTCTGGATGGCCACCAGGTGACTCTTACAATGAAGAGCTTGATGAAAGGAGTTGTTTTGTTTAATACGTTTGATAGCCTTCAACCCTCCACCCACTTTTGGTCGCTTAAACTATGGTTTAAATGGGATTTGAAAAAGAGGATTTTACTATCTGCTCCTTTCCCATTCCCATTGCAGACATTTTCTGTGGTACCATTAATCCATTCATCAGTAAACCTTTAATTGCTTTATTCATTTATTCATTATGAGGCTCGGGAGTTTTGGAGTCACACAGGGGTCAAAAGTTGAGATTCCTGAGGTCTCAGCAGCCTCTCTGAAGGGGTTCAGAGTGGGGATGTCTTTCAAAAAAGAAATTCAAACACTGATGACACGCTCTTGTGGAGAAGCTGATGCTTACTTTGTTGGGTTGCTGAACCAACGCCTTCCATATGTGGAACTTTCTGGTTTGGATTAATTTCGTTTGTTCTTGCTGCCATTTGCCCCACCATCTCATCATCCTGCTGCTGTCTCTTCAGTTGAAGAGCCCTCAAGGGCATGCATCATCAACAACTTTACTGCACCTGGCTGTACTTTAGCATGTTAGCTCTTGTTGCAAGAATCAGAAAAATTCATGTTATAAAAATTTGGGTTTGGGTACTTCTAAAAGAGTATTAGAAGTTGTGAAACAAATAAGGATATGTTGATTCCATACTAGCAGAGAAGCAAAAAGCAAAATTCAAGCTATATGCTTATAACCTTGGCGCCGTGTGCTCATCAAACTGCAAAGAGGTGACTGTACATTTTAATATATGTATGTTAAAAGTTAGAGTCAATTTGTTTTTAATACTTTTTAAGGTTTATTCATAACTTGTTCAAAGATGAGTAGAGAATTTTTGGATAAAAAATGTCAATTTGACGCTAATTGTAATGCCTGAATCTTATCCAATAAATAAACTGTTGAAAGCTGATAGAGTAGTAATGTTATCTAATGGGGTGCTGTAATCTAAAGTTACTGGTGCTGACAAGCATCAAACTCAAGAAAAAAGCAACGCTAGAATAATGTTTATACAGTTCTCTGTGCAGAATGTGAGTGTCTGTAAGAATGTCCATTGTAAGGGAGTTGCCTCATGGAATAAGCATGAGTTTATGAATTTATAAGAGGAGAAATAAAAAGATTCCATAGTGGTTCAGAGCGAATGCATTATATAAGCAAAATGAGAGTTTCTAAGTTTCTGTTCATTTGCTAGATTAGCAAGGCCTATTGAAAAATACCAGAGATATTTATGAGAATGAGTGTCTGCTGTCTGCTGTTTGTTGAAGTTCTTCCCTGGTATGTAAATGGAAGATGAATCACCTTCAGTGATAACACAAGTCAGAAGCTCTATTAACCATCTCTGTTCACCCACTGTGCTTCAGAGTTTATGGCAACTTGATACAAGCTAAAATCGTCTGAGAGGAAGAAGCCTCATTAAAGAAAATACCAGAAAAAATAATACTGAATGAGGCCTTTGATAGCTATATAGTTTATATGCTCTTTTCTTGCCAGAAAATAATCTCCATAAGGACAAAAACAGTATATGGGGAAATTGGCACCTTAATGCAAGCAAGCATACAACAGGTGCTTAATAAATATTTGTTGAGTAAATACATCTGTAAATCACATGGTACATACCAATAACAAGTTTGTTTCTTCACAAAGACCATTAGTCACCTGCTACAGAAGCTAGTATCATATCCAGGTATAATGAAGAGGAGCCCACATTGTCTTAAACTTCTCCGGAGGTCATTGTAATGGCTAGTTCGTGAAATACCAAGAATAGAAGACAAACATCCCTAGAATTTAGCAAAGAATTTGGTGTCTAGTAGGTTCCCTTACACCTTAGCAAAGACTAGAGTTAAGTCAAGGTCTGCCTATAGCTCGAAGGAAGCTGCCATACTTACATTGTGTATGAGATTCCCTCTGTGGTTTTGATTCAAACTGCTATAGAACAAGGCTTTTTTTAGATGGCTTCACTATATATATATTTTTTTTTCTTTACTGTGTGACCTCCTTCTTCTTATTCTGCATTGTGGAGCTTTCTAGATATTAAGTCTATGTGAAATGTGTCCTTCCTGTTTGTAATAAGTGTTCTGCCAATGTGGAGGGCCACATCTCAAGGTTGTTAGGCTTCCTCAAAACTGTGAAACCTTTGATCAAGTGTATGTGTCCTCGATCCTACTTGCAAAGTTCTTTCTGAGAAACACTGAGTTCTTTCCCAATAAACAGAGATAAATGAAAATTATCAAAGACAACTAAGTGGAAAAGAAGAGAAAATTCCAATCTGTGTCACACAGAGCTGGCTTAATTCCAACCCACTGTTTCAATGTGATATTTGTAAACCTTATAAAAAATAAAATTTTCAGTTCTTAACCAGCATTACGCATTAGTGAATGCCCTTAACATACTGGCTAGAGACGGTGTAACAGTAGTTGATTACTGAGACTTAATTCAGGCATTGTAATAAGTGCATGAAAGATGTTTCAGGATCTAAAATCCAAATGATGAGATACTTTATCTCTAGGCAAGGAATGAAGAAGAAACCATTTCCCAAGGAGATAGTCTATTCTCTTCTGTATGAGTACCCAGAGTTCATTGCCACGGGCTTCAGGATCGATCACGTTGTTCTAAATGAATGGTGCTGTCAGAGTTGTGAAGAATGCTGAAGAGTTCTGCAGTCAGGTCTCGATATAATGAAAATGCCCTTGCAGCTTCCTGGGCTCCATCAGGGCAGCAGGATTAAATTTGAGCTCAGGTTTTGAAATGATAAAAAGCTGTTTGACGGCATTTTCAATATGTTTATCAGAAGAAAGCTGAACGTACAAGATAACTTCTGCAAGAAACGTGCAAGTGGAAATGGGTATGAGGAGCGTCTGAGAAAGAATTTCCTGCAGTTAGCCATTACTCATGTTTCTCCACCAAGAGCCAGCACTGCACTTGCGCTTTTCTTCCAGAATTATTTTTAACTAGCTTGGAAGTCATCCAGACCTGACTCTCCCAAAAGGCATTTTGTAAATGTGAGAGGGGCTAACTGGGTTCTGACTCAAAAGACAGGTGCACCTGGATGTCTTTTGTACAGCTGTAAAACCCTGCACGATGGTCACCACTTACTACCCCACAGTGAAACAGCTTAGGTGTGAAATGCAGTTTCTTCCAGAGGTGATGAAAGGCAGCGGATCAAAGCTAAATGCAGCTAATGAATACATACTTATTTTCCCTTCCTCAGAAAAAAATATTCGAACAATGATGTAAAAGGTTTATGAGCAGAAACATTGGAGACTGCTAACTATATAAAATAGCAACTGAAGATTCCTACTTTAAACCTTCTTAAACAAACCATATCCAAGTTCATTTAAATTCAGCAGTAGAAATATTGGCTACTTTCTCCTCATGGTTGTTTAAATTTCATAAAGCAAGAAAATGTTGAGGGTCGAATATTAAACAATGAAAAACAATAGGTAGTACTTGAAATGGAAATGTTCCAAATGAGTTCTCACTTCTTAGTGTGCAATAAATAAACCCATTATGCTTCTTTATGCTTTAACACTTGGATTTATGTCTACAAGGGCATGGAAGTTAAAGGTGAAAACATCATCATGGCATTTCTTCCCACTTACCAAACTATTTTAAAAATCTCATTCAAAATTTATACATTTGACTAAACAGAATCAAATCCAGAAACATAAAATGGGATTAACTACTTAACACTGTTTTCAATGGGTCATATGATCCAACCACTGAAAGCTTCACTGCCTATGAAAACTGTTGATAAAATAAATGTCTATCCTGAGAGAAATTTTGAATAGGTTTGTTTATTTACTTTCACCAACTATGGAATCTCTAGTTATCCAATTATTCTTAAGATTTCCGCATCAACTAGTGAAGATCATTTGAAAAGCAAAGTGTCATTGTCTTTAAGAAACTACTTGCTAATTCAATGGGTAAAAATTTCTAGATATTTTCATGATTATCACTTTAGTAACCTTCTCTATTGCATCATAGGTGATTTGTAGGCATGTCAGAAGTAAGATACCTCAGAGGTACTATGCAATTAGTAGACTGTCTTTTTAGTTAGGAGAGCGAGATATCACATATTGCTTCAGTGATGCAAATGGATTTGAAGATTAATTTCACAATGAAAAAGTCATCAATTTCCTGGGAGAAAGCCTTAGGTAATAATAAAGGAAACTTAGATGGAATGTGTTTAGTGTGTGGGACATTGACTGGGGTCCAGTGTTTTAATATTCTACCACTTTTTGACTTGAAAACTAAATGTATATTTCTTCTTCCAAAAATTTTCTTGTTCTTCTATGATCAGTAGATTCCTTTACCTCTAGTATGCACCCAATAAACATAAGTATAACTTTAAGTTATACTTAAGTTAGAGAATATAAATTAGTTATATCACTTGGAAACTCAATTTGCCTATTAAAGAAAAATGATTTCTTCACTACGTAGCTCCATTTGATTTTTTTTTATGAAAAGGATGAAAAAAAGAGAAGTACTATACATATACATTGAGCATCTTAGGAGTCAGTAAAAATGTTCTTTGTACATGCATGAGGACTTTGGTTTGCATCTCAGAACTCATGTAAAAAGCCAGGCATGGTGACATAAGCCTATTATCCCTGGGTTGAGGAAACAGAAAAATCCCTGAAGCTTGCTGGCCAGCTAGTGTTAGAGAGTCAGTGAGCTTCAGATCTAGTGAAAGACTCAGTCTTGGAAGACCAGGTGTGGGGGCATGCTCTTTCATTCTTGCAATTGCGAGTCAGAAGCAGGAAAATCTGTGTGTTTAAGACCAGCCTATTTCCCATAGTAAATGCCAGGCCAGTCAACCAACCTTTGGCTCTGCAAGAGCATGCACACACTTACACACAACACCATACTTACATGTACACTAACAACAAGTGTGTACACAGATATACCACATGAAATCCTATAAAATGAAAAATTATGTTATTGTTTTTTTTTATTATTATACTAGAAAAAGGCCAGTATTTTCTTGTTCCATTCATTGATATTTTGCTACAACTTCTACAGTCAGGATTGGCCTGACTTGGAACGAAATGAAGAAAAGGCGTATAAGCCTACAAAAATTGCTGGGATCAGGTGGACCTGTGCTCTGATGGAGGTGCAGCAGCAAGCTGGAATTTCAGTGAGGAGAAGGTCCTTGAACTAGTGTTAAAGTGGGTCTGTGTAGGGACTAGTGTCAGGCTTTAGTCATATGGGAGGAGAAAGCAGGGGTTAATATCTCTGTACTCGTTCTTGATTTCTGGACAGGGAGAAAACCTTGACCTTCCTCTGAGCCTGACCTAGGGCTTTTCATCCCCATCCCTCTGCGGGCACTGGGATCCTTGACACGCCATGTAAGCACCCTGTAGATCTATATCACCTGTTTCATGTTTACTTTTCATTTCTTTCACTTAGTGTCTTATAACAAACTTTCTGCTGTCTTAAAAACAAAAATCCAAGAGTCTTGAGAAAGGTGAACTGGTACATCTTTGGAAACTATGGACTTAGTCTGACAACCTTTAAGAGAATCAGTTCACAAATATTTTGAAGGCACTGCATTTAGTTAAAGATGTCACTCTGTGCTGTTGCATTGGAGCATTTAAGGATAACTATGATCGTTAAAGCTGTCCTCGTATCTTACCCAACGGGCATATTTTCCTCTCTTACAGTTCTCCCTGTTCTATATCCCTACAATGAAGTTAAATGATCATCGAAATCCTTGAAAATTGCCAGAATGTCTAGAAAAATAGACATAAAGCTCAGTTTGTTCCCTTAAACACTCTTTTAGCTTGTTCATATTTTTAACATTTACATAAATTATAATTATATAAATGTGTGTGTCTGTATATGAGTATGTACACATTTGTAGGGGTGCCCAGGGAGGTCAGAAGAAAGTGTCAAATCCTCTGAAGTCAGAGTTACAGGTGGTTGTAAGTCCTTGATGGGAGAAGAGAGAACTGAACTCAAGTCCTCTGCAGAAAAATGCACATGTTCTTAAATCACCCAGTTATCTGTGGCTCCCACACCATGTTCATACATTGGTTTGTGCTGCATTGTACCCGATTCTGTGTTAAAGTATAAAATTCCATACTCTGAACTTGAACACTGGATACTCTACTGGGATGGCTGGCTAATATTCTTTGTCAGTTACTGGGTTTTAGACTCACCAGGAGGCATCTCAGGAAATGTCTTTGAAGGAGTTTTGAGAGGAAGTGTAAATGAGGAGGGAAGGACCATGCTGAATGTGGGAAGCACCATATTTTGAACTAGGAGGTCTCAGGATAAATCAAACGTAAAAAATTTTATAAGATTTTCTGCTCCAACAAGATGTGAGGTGTCTTAGACCAATACGCCTGGTGTCAGGAACACTGCTATAACCTTTTCATCATGATGGCAGTAGCCCTGAATCAGAATAAATCCTTTTTCCATAAGCTGCTTTTTATCTGTTATTTTGTCACATTCACAAAAAAGTAACCAATGTAGTCACCTACCACGAATATGACTGCAGGCAAGTTTGTCATTCATTCTGTAATAGATTAATTAAAAATGTTGTGGATTCTCAAGTAGCTGCAATGGCAGAAATGCTCAGGTCCCTGGGTGGTGGCAGACTGGGGCTAACAGGTCCTAAGAGCAGCCAGTCCTAGGCAGTTCCCTAAGTGGCTGCAGCAGGCCATAAGGAGAGCCAGACAGATAGGCACAAAAAGACCATGCCACAGGTCTCTGAAAGGCAACTGGTCTGGGGCAGGGAGACACATGGCAGCGGGCAAGAGACAAAGACATGGATAGGCATGCCATGCATTATGAGGTTGGATATTTATTAAGTGGGTTATGCAAGGGAAGGGGAAGAAGGAGAAGGG
>NC_022029.1:31590289-31597099 GCF_000317375.1 Microtus ochrogaster
ATCACAGTAGAAATACCAGAAATTCACAGATATCACCTGCCTCTACCTCGCTAGTGCTGGAATTAAAGGCATGCACTACACCTCCAGGGTTTTTCTTCATGTCGTTTTTAAAGTACTCAGTGTTTCTCACCAGAGACAGGGCCTACCTGGTTAGCTAACAATCGCCAAAACAGATTTGCAAGGAGACTGACCAAACACACTGTGAGTAGGGAAAGAGCCTCTGAGATGGTGATGATTGCTTTTCCTTCCTGCATTTCCCTTTTCTTCTGAAACGGTGCCTCTGGGTTCAAATCAGTCTTTGCTTTTATTGCCGTCTGTTGAGTTATAATCTTCGTGGTAAGTCTACCCGATTCCAGGACTGCAGCAATGTAAACCCTCCCTCAGTCTGCTAATGGGAATTCAGCTTCTGACTTTTCAGTTCTCTTCCACCAGCCGGGCCTGCCTCCTGTTGGTCCTTCAGTGGTTTCTCAGGAGCCTGCTGGAAGGTTCTTTTGTTTGTCCTTGGGAAGAATTCCCTGCCTGTCATTAACTACTGTGCTGCAAAATCTACCTTATTTACAATTAAATGAGACCAGTAATCCTATGGCAATAGGGGGACATTGGTAAAACATCTGGAAGTATTGAGACTCTCACAAGCTTTTTGTTTTTGTTTTGGGGGCTTTATTTCCCTTCTTTATGAAGATTTAACTGTTATCTCTTAGTTATGCCTTCTTACTAAGGGATAATGGAGTTTTAAAAAGGTATTTTGATAGAGGCATTCAATTAGAGACAATAGAGAAGTCTGAAAACACCGTGTGATTGTTTTGAACAATACAAAAGTAATTTTAACAAGAACAATGAGTAAATACTATGTTTAATAGTTTGTGATTGTGTGCATCAAAAGACTGTCAATTTAAAAACCTACAATCCTTTACCCCAGTGGCTTTATTCAGATAAAAGAAAGGCTATACAATGCAAACACAGAAATATATTATTTCTTAGCTAAGAGACGAGATTTTTAAAATTTTTTAATTGCAATAGGATGATGCAATACTGTTTCTAATTATTTGCTGTGAACTATGGATACCAAAGCAGTATAAACCTAGTTAGATTATATGTATATTTACCTGGGTAGAGAAAAACTTCATGTCTTTCTCTTCATTAGAGGAGATGAGGTATCTAGCTTTCTGAAGCTTGTAAAAATGAACTGGTGAATTATGTCATTCTTCCTGGTATGCCTTCTTTCCTGTGGGCAAGCACATGCCGAATAGAATTTACTTGGTTTAAAGCTATAATATCCTTCAAGGCGAACAACTTTAGCAACAGCATTTTTTTCCTTGTCTGTCCTTCCGGAAACAGCTTTATAGAATTCCATATTTACTACTTGGAATAGGAGGCCGCAGGCCAGGGTCTAAAACAGTTCTCTCTTCTCAGAGCTCCGTGTATAATGACATGTGGTTATTTCCAAGAAGAGGCCTCACTTGACTGTGTCGTTCTTTCCCTCAGATCGTTGTTAGGTCTTATTTTCTATCAAGCTGTCTTTTGCAAACCACATTAAAGAATCCTGGCAGTGGAGCTGTTATTTTCAGTCACTGATATACAGACAAAGATAAAGACATCCCTAATAAGCAGCTGCTCTGTATTATATACGTATCAACTATAAGCAAAAGCCAAGTTAACAAATGCTCAGATCAAATACGAGACTCAATGCAAATGAACCTAAACTTAGTGCACTAAGTCTGATTGGGTAGACACACAGATGTTGTACCAAGCATAAGTGGATAAGTACTAAAAAGAGGAAAGAGACTGTATTGATAGAGTCTCTTACTGCAGTTGACAGCCCAGATGAGGAAAGGTGTAGATATTATCAGATATGCAAGTCCAGACTGCCTGCATGGGCTAAATTAAATTCATGGTTTGTCATTTTCTTGTGATGTCATGATTAGTGAGACAACTGTAGTCAGGTAATGTGCTAAGAGAATTAGCACATATAAACAAAATAGAATGAAAAGCAGACTCCTACCTGTGGGACTGTAGCTATGGAAATGTTGTAAATTTGCTGAGATTCAGTACCCCAGCCCATAAAGTGGTCTTAAATATTGCTTTCCCCTGATAAAAAGCATATTAGGTAAAGTGTTTTACTCCATTTGGGAAAAAGCCAATGCAAATAGATTTATTTGTGCTTATATGTGCCTAAAGCAACTCTGGACATTCAAAGTGATAGGAAGGAGGAGCAGGAAAATAGCAGGTGTGGATGTCTAACAGGGAAGACAAACTGGATAAGGAGCACAGTTAGAAGCATTACCTGCTCAGAGACAGAGACATGATAGACACGGCATGACAAATAACTCTGGAAAATGCATCAATAGCAGAAGGGCTTACTGGGTGCTAGTTTAGCTCTGTTAGTTTCAAAACGAACAGATCTAGTTGGGAGTATATTTTATTTTTCTCTGAAACGGATGATGAGAAGGATACTGGGGAAAACTTAAGAGATTTTTCTTTTGACATGTTGATGCTTTATTCTTTAGATATTCTGAGGTATAACTATAAATCAATATGAAAATTTATCTTCACATTTTTCTCTAAACAGACTGAGCAATCCATAAATATGGGCACCCTTTGTTTCTTAATGTCAAGATCTGTCCTACAAAGGAACATACAGTAGGGACAAAATCTGATACTATATGGCACATGGTCGATAATCTGCTACAAAAGTGTTCCAAGGTCCTTTTAAGGTGGTGCTATTACTTTAGCGAGATCACAGACGTTTGGAGTTTAATAGGATGAAGGGGATAGCTTGAATATAGAACGTCAAAGGATCTTCTGATCTGGCTCTTTTATTTCCTCTGAAGTTTTCTTTGCTTCTTTGTTTTGGCTCCACCATTGACAGGCTATTTTTTTCAGGGAAAAGTTACCATTGGCCTGACAAGGATATATTCAAGTCGATACTAATTTCATATAAATTAAACAGAAGAGCTGGATTCCATCACTTTGACAACTAAATTACGTGGAACTCAGCTGGAGAACAGAGCGCGTTACGTCTCCAAATGGATCTCATGGGGGCGCAGTCTCATTTGACACTATTAAGGGTATATAGATAGTTTAACATGTGGGCATTCCTTTAGATACACTTTCAATTTCCCTGAGCAAACAGCTTAAGCACAAAGTTTTATGCCACCTTGGAAACAAGTCTTTAGTACAGGACAAGGACATACTCAAACTGGTGTTATTTTTAAAAATCGTCTTATTGCCATTTCTAGTATCTTTAAACAGGCAGACAGACCTGCTCTGTATGTTGTGGCAGACAGCAAGGTTGAGGACAATGAGTAGAGGGTATCATGTTTAGGAGATATTTGCCATTTTTTTCTGACTGATATAAGGTGTTCTGGGATTTAAGATAGCTTAAATCTATTTAACATAACTTAAGTCTAATTTCCTATTATTACTGTAATTTTTACCACAAATGTCTTTAAACAAATACATTGACTGAGTCTCAGAAGTCTAAGGATATTATGTGTAGACCTGGGTTTGTACTTGGTCCAAAGAAAAGGTGAAAGTCAAGTTGTGTTCATTTCTTGGGCATACTAATTGTAGGTCTCAGTCTCTTGGGGTTTGTAAACCTGAGGTGCAGTTTTCTTGTTGAACCTCAGCACGCACACACTTTGCTTGCATGCTTCCTTTACACTTTTGTTCTTTTCACACACCATTTTCTGTGTCTATTACCACAGGGAACTCAGCCTAGATAACACGTCACAATTCTCACTTTTAGGTAGAGAAATGGAGGCCACTCTGATAGCCCCACATCAACTCCATATTTTGATATGCTGCAAAGATTACATCTAAATATGCCTTTTCTGTACAGAAGATACAGGGGCAGGATATAGATAGCAGAATATCTTTGAAGGTCCTAATAAGGATTATGCCTACTTTAAAAGATGGATCCTGCTGGACAGTATGGCTCTATAATTCTAGCTCTTGGGAGGCAGAAGCAGAAAAATCTGTGAGTTGAAGACCAGGCTGATCTACAGAGTGAATTTCAGGTCAGCCAGAGCCACAGAGAAAAGAAAGTGAGCAGTGATGGGGGGAGAGAGACCAATAAGTATAAGTTACATGATTATTTTATTTAATTTTCAGGTGAAAAGCTAATTTAGTGCTGTTGTTCTAATTCATTGTTATCATCCCATATTCTACATTTTAAGATTTTTTTACTCTCTTTTATAATTATCTATTTGTTTTTCTTCTCTCTCCCAAGCCCATGTACATTATCCAACACTGTGACCAATTTAGAGGTCTTCTCCATCTGGGTTTGTCTTTATTGCATGCAAACCTGTAATTAGTTTTTTACCTGGAGCACTTCTTTAAAAAAAAAAAAATACTAAGTGGGTGTGGCTAGGAACAACTCCTCCATCCTGCCTGCTTGCTGAGCCCAGTCCAACATGGTGGAGGCATGTTTACTCCCTCTGAGAGCCATTCTTTCCACCCCAGGTCCAGGGTCACAGCGGGTCTGTCACCATTAAGCAATCACAGACCCCCATTTAAATGCTCCCTAGCCAGACCTCCTGAAAGAGTCAAAATATTTGGTGATGGAGAACCAGGAAGCTGCTATTTTTTTTTTTTTTTTAAGGAACCCATGTAGTTTTTACTATTAAAGCTAAGTCAGGAAACCTCTTAAATGAGCCATATCTCTGCTTTCTGCCTGCAAACAAGCAAGAAGTTGCTTTAAACTCTGTTGTTTGTTTGTTTATTTTTTCTATTTAGAATTTCTTTTCAAGCTCTCTCAGGTTTTTCAGTGGATTTAGTTGACTACATTGGCACACATTTGTGCTTGTCCGTTTCCAGCTGCCCAGAACTGAAATAATCACACAGAAATTATGCTATTGGCAATACTGTTTGGCCAATAGTGTATTTTCAGCTCCTACATCCAAAACTTACCCATTTCTATAAATCTGTGCATCATCATGTGGCTGTGGCTTACCAGGTAAGGTTTCAGCAGGCTCTGGTAGAGGCGTCTGTCTCCTATGGTTGCTACTTGGCTTCTCCCTGACTCTGCCTACCCTCTCTCTATATCTTTTCCAGCCTGGCCATTGACCAAACGAAGATTCTTTATTAATCAATAAAAACAACACATATACAAAGGACTTCCCACACTAGGGCTTTTTTGTTTAGACACAGGGTGGTAGAACATCTGGTCAGGGCAATCAGGGTAACCAAGCACTACAGATGTATAGCTCTCTAAAGAACTGGGAAGATCATGCACACTGAGGGAGCAGTATGGATAAAGAGTCAAATATTCTGTGGAGTTAGCAAAATAATAGACTAGCATGAAGACATGGGAAACACACAAGATAAAAACAGAGAGATGGGAAAACCTTAGTTTAGTGTCTTTTCAGGCTGTGGTGAGAATTGTGTAGTGTATTCTAAATATCATCTGAGGTTTTTAAAGAAAACATGGTACATCAAGCTCAGTCTCCAGATCCCACTCCAGTGTTCAATAAAGAATGTCCTATGAAAGCAAGCAGCGGGGAGGGCTTGCGTTCAGGGGAGTGCTGCATTAGGCCAGATAAGACAGCAGAGGACATGATGAACAGTCATGGGCGCAGGATGGAGGTAAAACTAACATTAATTTTCCCTTCAGCCTTATTAAAATCCATTTCCTTTTCTGACCACTTCTCTAACTTGTCAAATTCACTTTGAATTATGGTTCAATCTTTCAAACTCCTGGTAGTCTATGCGAGTTATGTCACACACATCCTTAATGAGTGTCCTCTCTCCCAGACATCATTAGAGCATATTAATCATATCATAAGTTATCTCAGTAACCTATAATGCTGAAGTTTTTCTAGAATATATTCTATTGTATACTCAAGAAAAAAAATTCATGAAGCTTACTTATACATAAGTTTAAAGCATGACACTAAGACTTAAAAAAAAAAAAGAAGCCCATGCAAAGTCTTTAAGGATAAGAAAAAAAAGGCAAAGTGAGTACTTTTCAGCAGGTCCTGCCAGGTATACACTAAGCACACACACAATGCACAACAGAGTTTATTGTGGGACAGGGAGGGGGAAGCCAAGGGCTATATTGCAGTAGGGACATGAGAGAGGCAGGCAGATAGACAGACAGGCAGGCATGAAGGAGTGAGAGGCAAGAGAGAGAGCTGTGCCTTTTAAGGGGGTCACATGTTACACAACTGACGGTGGAAATGCACCTTGAGACAGGTAGGAGATGGAGTAACTGCTTTAACAGCAGAGGCAGGATGCTGCCAAGGTGGAACTAACAAAGTATATTCAAGATTTGTCTTCCTAGCTTCCAATCTGTGCTCCTCCAAAAACAAATTTGGTACCTTGTTGCTGAGGAGTTATATAGTATTAGTGTTTTCATATTGCTCTTATCAATAAACATCATATAGGGCAGGTGTGTCTATGAAGTTGTTTTGCTCCTCAAGATGCATAGAATGAATTAATGGTTATCTATAAGACAAAGGCAACATTTGAGGCATAGACACTGACATTAGGAATGATACTGAGCTCAGCTGGTGGTGGCACATGTCTTTAATCCCAGCGCTTGGGAGGCATTGGATCTCTGTGAGTTCAAGGGGAAGTTCCAGGACAGCCAGGACTGTTACAAATAGAAACCCTGTCTCTAGAGCTGGAGAGATGGCTCAGAGTTTAAGAGCACTGGCTGCTCTTCCAGAGTTCCTGAGTTCAATTCCCAGCAACCACATGGTGGCTCACAATCATCTGTAATGAGATCTGGTGCCCTTTTCTGGTGTGCAGGCAAAACACACAGACAGAATATTGTATATGTAATAAATAAATAAATCTTAAAAAAAA
>NC_022029.1:31597199-31608984 GCF_000317375.1 Microtus ochrogaster
AGAAGAAGAAGAAGAAGAAGAAGAAGAAGAAGAAGAAGAAGAAGAAGAAGAAGAAGAAGAAGAAGAAGAAGAAGAAGAATATCAGAGTGTGACTGACCAAGGACTGATTTTAGCTCTGAGGTGTGCTCTCATTTCTGAGACCTGCTTTGATACATTCAAACACAATGCTAGGAACTAAAAGAAAAACCCTGGATGCAGATGCAGGGACAGTTTCTTGTACCTGGTATACACGAATGTCTTGGGGTCTTTACCTTTCATGTACCAACTACCACCTTCCTTCTTTTTTTTTGTTTTTCTTTTTGTTTGTTTGTTTTTGTTTGAAACAGGGTTTCTTTGTGTAGACGTGACTGTCTTGGAACTAGCTCTGTAGACCAGGCTGGCCTTGAATTCATGGAGATCCACCTGAGTGGACAATCTGCCTCCTAAGTCCTGGTGTTAAAAGTGTGCACCACCATCACCTGGCAACTACCACCTTCTTTACCAAATTATAATTTTCTAATAATGAAGACATAAGGTCTAAGACCCAGGCTGGCAGTTCTAGCTCTCCTTTATCATATTGCTTATTTACAGATCACTTTTCCCATATTTAATGTAACCAAAGAGATTTAAAATAGTGCCAGT
Organism: Microtus ochrogaster; assembly: GCF_000317375.1. NCBI lineage: Eukaryota > Metazoa > Chordata > Mammalia > Rodentia > Cricetidae > Microtus > Microtus ochrogaster. The sequence goes on from NC_022029.1 coordinate 31,597,821, forward strand.
CACCTAGGTGCAGGGAAGAATTGAGCACATTTCAACTCTTATTGTCTTCTCATACAGAGACTACTTTTATGCTTTTCAAAACCACACCTAATATACTGCCTTTTAATATCTCTACAGCCGCACTGGTCAGCACTATCCCACATTCCATTTGAATACCAGTAAAACTGAGTCCTGAGAAATGAATCCATGTAACCATAGGTTTGCGATGTATTCTTGACTCTCTTCAACTCTTCTCTCTACATTACATTGGTGACTTTTACTGTGTATTAGATGTAACCCTTTTTTATAACTGCAATATATTTAATTCATTTTATTACTTCAACTTCTACTTCCCTTTTTGCATAGTGCCTTTCTTTAATCACATCTATCTGTGGCTAAATATATGATTGAAGCTATTATTGATAGGAAGGAATTAAGTCAGGTGACCTGTAAACCACTTACCCAAAAGAGAGAAAAGAAAAGCAAATCTCTTTGTCAACTCAACTTCTGAGTAGATAAATATGGCAATTTCTATGAGCAAGGGCCCTGTTCTGTGTGCTTAGCAGGATGTCTCTGGCTCAGGGTTGTTTGAAATGGAGAGGACCAGGTAGATGCCGAAGGGCAGCAGCACTGCCTGAGCATCTACACAAGCAACACAAACTAACAGTTATAAACTGATTCACCTCAAATACAGTTATGTCTTTAAATGAATCTTAAGTAGAAATATAAGGATTCAATCTTCTCTTTCCTTGTCCTTGCCAAGCTAAAATGTCACAGCCACAATATGTTAGTAAATAGCCTTCGCTTTTCTACTGCACTGGTGAAATCAAAGCTACCCTTTGAAGCAGTGAGAGTGCCCAGTTTAATTTCAGTACTTATAAATCAAAATTAAGCTCAGGAAACTCAACTCATAAATAGCTTTAGCGAATCCAGCTGTTTTTATTCTAAAGACACCCTCGAATCAATTTGCATTGGGGCGAGGCACAATGAGATAAAGGAACTGTCTTTCTGCCCAGTCAGTTTGGAGCAGGCACTGGGATTTAAAGAACTCAGTAGGGAACAGAAGAGCAATTAGCTCTTGAAAGACAAGGAATGATTACATGACTAATACGAGGAATAAAATAATAAATAAATATTTACTCTTGCAGTGATTGGTTTTATTCTGTAGAAAATGTGTAGGATTAAATAGAAGAATGGAGATAAAATAGATATTTGATTTTACCTAGGAGTCAACAGAGAAAGAATGTAACCAAATTAACAGATGGCAGAACTGGTGTGATGTTTCCGTCTGTGCTTGGGTCTACCCTAAAGAAATGACACTTCTCCTAGGTTAGCCCTATAAACAAGAAGGGCAAATCAAGCATGAGTTGTGCAGTAAGCAGCTATAGATTTTCCGGGGACAGAACAATGAAAAGAATCCAAGACATTTCGGTCTGCATGCCAAGTGTGTGCAGTAAGCAGGTCAGCAGTTGCCCTGAGATTGAGGTGGACTTTCCTCACTGTGTGTGCACACATAGGCCAAGAGGGAGACTGGGTCAGAGAAGGTAAGAAAATTTACCTGGGTTGATATGGTGGATCGAGGCAGGACATTGTGCTAAACCCAGGTTTTCCCTCAAATCCCTGGAATCTTTCCTCTCTAATCTAATACACTAATTTATAAAACTTCATTGTTTTCAAGTAACAGTTTATATGCCTGGGGTTGGTGCCACTTATTTTTATCTGTTGTATCATACTTCAGTCCGAAGTTATAGACATATCTGTATTTTTAAACATAATGTATTGTGGCACAAATTCTAAAAGTTCTTAATAGTAACAACCAGAAGTCAGTTTTTAGCAAGTAAAAGCTGAAGGATCAGAGAAGCAGAGCAGCGAGCCACTAGGGAGCTCTTACCTCTACCAGTGCTCAGACTAAAAAGGCAATCCAGTCTCTATGAGTGCTCAGACTGCCTTTTTCTATGAAGCCTCAGACTGCATCTCAGCTCCTGTCTCCTCCTACCTTACATTCCTCTCTCTAACCAGTTATATCCCTTCTTGTCTCAACCTCCCTAGTTCTGGGATTAAAGGCCTGTGACTCCCAAGTACTAGGATTAATGTGTGAGCCACCACCGACTGGCTCTATACTCTTATATTGAATAGATCTTATGTAACCCAGAGTGGCCTTAAACTCATAGAGATCCATCTGCCTCTGCCTCCCAAGTGCTTGGATTAAAGGTGTATGCCATCACTGCCTGGTCTCTATGGCTAACTAGTAGCTCACTCTGCACTCTGATCTTCAGGCAAGCTATGTTTGTTAGATCACAGACAAAATATTACTATAATGAATCAATCATCTCAAGGCAAATTAGCAATCAGAAATTAGATCCAATTTGCTGCTTTTTTCCTTCATAATTTATTCTCTAGTTAGTGATATTGGTGACATATACACTATAGCAAAGAAAACAAATAACCTAGTTTTCCATGAATGAATGATTGAATAATGAAAGTCTAGTATGTATATAAAATGGAATACTATTCTTCTCTAAAGGAAAAGAAAATTAACTGTAGGAAAACTAAAAGACTAGGCACATATAATATTAAGCAAGGTAACTCAATCTCTAAAATTAAAAAGAAGCCCATGTTCTCCCTTAAATGCAGATCCTAGCCTATAATATATATGTATGTATATAAACAAATGTGTTCATAGATACAGAGTGACAAAAAGGAAAAAGAACAAGAAATGATACAATTAGGTGATGACGAAAGACTGAATTCAGGTAAAGGTCAGGTGAGTCATTAATGAGGACATAAAGCTAATTGGTTTTCTAGTTTCAGTGCTACCATGGATTTTTATTGGTATTTTAGTGGTAGATAAGTCCATAACACTATATTTGATAGAGGCAGTGTACACTCGAAGAAGCTTCTCAGCTGCAGAATTCTAACTGTATAGAAGTTCACTGAGATTTATTTACTTTGGGTCTGGTTAAATTCAGTGAGTTGGGAGGTGAAGAGATGGGTCGGAGGTTAAGAGCACTGGCTGCTCTTCCAGAAGACCTGAGTTTAGTTCCCAACAACCACATGGTGGTTCACAACCATCTTTAATGAGATCTAGTGACCTCTTCTGGTCGGCAGGATACATGCAGAGAGAATATTGTATAAATAATAAATAAATGTTCTTAAAAAAATCAGCGTGTAACTTTTTTTATTTATAAGTGCTTTACAACAAAGTTTTAATGAACAGCTCTGATATTGTACATCAGAAATACCCTAGTTGGCTTATTCAGAGTGTTTATCTCAGCAGTGCAGACAGGTTGATTTTTGTACTTGTGGTCATGCTTTTTGTTCTCTGAACATTATTTGACTCTTTCCATCAAATGCAGGCAGGAAGAAGTGCATTGACCACATCCTAAAGGACTTCTGGGGAAAGCCAGGAGGCATCTAGCACAGCTATTAAGGCTGTGCCTCTCACTATCCCGGCGAGTTATGTTCCACCACGATAGCTGCTCTCCTTCAGAACTGGGTTTGGTTGGATGAGTTTAAATACAAATTCTGCTTCCACTTTTTGAAAATCTACAACTTTGATAATTCTTCATACTGTTTATTTTTCCTCCATCAATATCTTCTCATAGGGTCAATATCTTTCTTTTTCATGTTGCCTTGCTGTTTTGGATTTGGATCTTTAAACTTGCACTCTTCCTGCACTATGGGAACCTTTGTCCCATCAGCTTCAGCACGTGGCAGTCAGCAGTGCGGACACAGGGACAGAAGTGGTGGCATCCAGTTCCTGTCTCTGAACCCACTGGTGGCCAGTCACAGATGACCAACACTTACCATTAACAAAACCTACTTATGGATTTATCTCCTTACCAAATTGATATTTTTAAATTAGATATGAAGCTCTTAGCTTGTCACAGGTTGGGATGTTTGGCTAGTGTTCATGAAGTGAACATTTGAGTGGTTAATGAAGGGTGATTGATGAAGATACTTTCTCTTTGTTCTACCATGGAAACTGACAAGGATGGATTACAAAGGATGTGAGAAACTACGTCCTTACAGGGTGGCACAGGGACAGGAAGGAAAAGAAAAAGAGATAAACCTTTCCCTAATTTTTAATTTCAGGTAACTATCTCTGAAAAATCTAATGAGATTGCAAAAATAGCTTTTTGTTGATGGGTTATAAAATAAACAGGAACAAAATAATGGTAGATGAATTAATTTATTTGATTCACTGTGTTTTATTGGATTGAAATGTGGCTTTCCACACTCTGATTAGAATTTTAAACATGTCTGGGAATTAAAATGAAATAGAAGTTATAAAAAAATAAGATCCCCACAGAGTAGCTTTCCTGACAGACTGGAATGCTTTGACCTTGAAAAGAAAAACCCATAACAAGCTGAAGGCAGCACTGTTACAGTCGCCTGTCATCATTTAACTCACAGGCTGCAGCGCAGCACCAAGAACACCAATAACAAAGAAACAGCTGGAAGATGAAAAGGTGATTTATGTATAAAACAGGTGCTACAATGATGTCATCAATATGTGAGCCGAGCTTGCCTTTGTGAAGCAGGAGGATTGTGACTGCATTCTAAGACAGGCTGCGCACAAGCTTTGCGTTTTAGTCATAGAGGTTGAGACCTCGGGCGTCATTTATAATCCATTGTTAATATGAAATGTTGACATTTTGTAGCATTCTGGTTTCAGTTGTTCTTCAAAACAGTAGTGGGTAGATGGTTGCAGCAAATTGTTAGTCTGTCCTTCTGTCAGAAACAAGGGGTTTGTGAATGCTGTGATGGACAACACTCTCGAAAAGGAACACAGCTTTTGCATCAGAGTCTTGTCAAGGCACCCTGGGAGAGCACAGTGACAGAGAGGACTTCTTTATTCCTACCTCAAAGCTGACTATTGATAAAGAGACCATGTGAAAAAAATAATAGATGGCAGCAATATAACTACAACAGCAAAATGTAAAAATTCCTGCCAGTACAACATGAAGCACTTGCGATAAACTGAGAGACAAGAGGGAAACTGAAGAGGTTTCTGCCTGGGAAATGTGAGCAGCTTTCTGAAGCTGTGAGCTTTGACAGTTTGGAAATGGGATTGAATCGTCCACAGAGCTGCCATATTTCAAGTGGCATCGTCCTTCTGTGTGTGCTGACTACACAGACTGGACTCAGTTCTTAGGATGAAACTGTCAACCTGTTATCTGTGTTAGCCACCAACATTTCTAAAAGAAGAGGACAACATCGCTACTGAGGTTTTACAATTACAAACAATTGTTTGTCTATAAGGATAATTTTATTATTTTTGAATGTAGCAGGTCTGTATACATTATATTTTTTGTAGGGCAGGAATTATCATTACCATTTTATTTATTTTTCTACTTGTTTTTTTTAATTTTTTTAAAAAAGAAAACAAACTATCTTTTTTTCATTTTACATACCAATCCCAGTTCTCACCCCCCCCATTCCCTTCACCTACTCTGCCACCCCATCCCTCATCCACTACTCAGAGAGGGTAAGGCACATTGCTTGAGGAAGGTCCAAGGCCCTCCCTATATATCCAGGCTGAGCAAGGTATCTATCCAAAGAGAATAGGTTTTTAAAAAGCCAGTACAAGCAGTAGGGATAAATCTTGGTGCCACTGTGCCAGTGGCCCCGAAGTCTGCCCAAGCCATACAACTCTTACCCACATTCAGAGGGACTAGTTTGGACATATGCTGTTTTCTGCCCTGTGTGGCTGGAGTTGGTGAGCTCCCAATAGCTCAGGTAAACTGTTTCAGTGTGTGTCCCCATCATGGTCTTGCCCTCTTTGCCCATATTCTCACTCCTCCCACTCTTCAACTGGACTTGGGGAGCTCAGTCCAGTGCTCCGATGCAGGACTCTGCCTCTGTTTCCATAAGTTGCTGGATGAAGGCTCTATGGTGATATTTAAGATATTCATCAGTCTGACTACAGGGCCAGGCTAGTTCAGAAGACCCCCCTCTCCTCTATTGCTTAGGGTGTTAGTTGGGGTCATCCTAGTGGATTCCTGGGAATTTCTCTAGCACCAGGTTTCTTGCTAGCCCCATCATGGCTCCGTCAAACAAAGTATCTCTTTATTGCTCTCATCTCTGTCTTTTCTCCATCTCTACTATCCCATTCCCTCAAGTTCTCCTCCCCCTCCCCTTCTTCCCTCATCTTCCCTTTCTGCCCTTCCCTACTTCTCCCACTACCATGCTCCCAATTTTGTCAGGCATTATGTCTATTTCCTCTTTGCAGGTGGATCTATGTATGTTTTTCTTAGGGTTCACTTTGTTACTTAGCTTCTCTGTGATCATGAACTATAGACTCAATATCCTTTGCTTTATAGCTAGTATCTACTTATGAGTACATACCATGTTCATCTTTCTAGGTCTGGGTTACCTCACTCAGGATGGTTTTTTTTTTTCTAGTTCAGTCCATTTGCATGCAGATTTCAAGATGACATTTTTTTTATCTACTGAATAGTACTCTAATGTGTAAATGTGCCACATTTTCTTTGTCCATTCTTTGGTTGAGGTGCTTCTAGGTTGTTTTCAGGTTCTGACTATTACAAATAATGCTGCTATAAACATAGCTGAACAAATGTCTTTGTAGTGTGATTGGGCATCTTTTGGGTATAGCCCAAGAGTGGTATTGCCGGGTCCTGAGGTAGGTTGATTCCCAATTTTCTGAGAAACCACCATACTCATTATTAAAGTGGTTGTACAAGTTTGCAATCCTACCAGCAATGGAGGAGTGTTTTTTCTATTCCACATTCTCTCCAACATAAGCTATCATTGGTATTTTTTATCTTAGCCTTTCTGACAGTTGTAAGATGGTATCTGAGAGTTGTTGTGATTTGCATTTCCCTGATGGTTAAGGATGTTAAACATTCCCATAAATGTCTTTGAGCCATTTGAGATTCTTCCGTTGAGAATTCTCTGTTTAGTTCTGTACCCCATTTTTTTAACTTGAGTTATTTAAAATTTTGATGTCTAATTTCTTGAGTTCTTTATATATTTTGGAGATCAGTCTTCTGTCTGATGTGAATTGGTAAAGATCTTTTCCCATTCAGTAGGCTGCCTTTTTGTCTTATTGACTGTATCCTTAACCTTAGAGAAGCTTCTCAGTTTCAGGAGCTTCTATTTATTTATTGTTGCTCTCTGTGTCTGTGCTATTGGTGTTATATTTAGGAAGTGGTCTCCTGTGCCCATGCATTGAAAGCTACTTCCCACTTTCTCTTTTATCAGTTCACTGCGGTCAGATTTATATTGAGGTCTTTAATCCATTTGTGTATGGGAATAGATATGGATTTATTTTCATTCTTCTACAAGTTGACATCCAGTTATGCCAGCACCATTTTTTTGAAGATACTTTCTTTTTTCCATTGTATATTTTTAGCTTCTTTGTCAAAAATCAGATGTTCATAGGTGTGTGGATTAATATCTTGGTCTTCGAGTCAATTCCATTGGTCAACCTCTCTGTTTCTATGTCAAAACCAAGCTGTTTCCATTACTGTAGCTTTATAATAGGCTGACAATGCCTCTGGAAGTTCCTTTATTATACAGTATTGTTTGGGCTATCCTGGGTTTTCTGTTTGTCCATATGAGAATGAGTCTTGTTCTTACAAGTTCTGTGAAGAATTGTGTTGGGATTTTGATGGGGATTGCATTGAATCTATAGATTGCTTTTGGTAGGATTGCCATTTTTATTATGTTGATCTTACGTATCCAAGAGCATGAGAGATCGTTCCATTTTCTGGTATCTTCTTGAATTTCTTTCTTCAAAGACTTAAAGTTCTTGCTGAACAGGTCTTTCACTTCTTTGGTTAGTGTTACCAAAAAAAATATTTTATGTTATTTGTGGCTATTGTGAAAGGTGATGTTTCTCTGAGAGGGGTTGGAGAACCTTCTGAGTCTCAGGCACTAAAGTTTTGTTTTAAATAAAAATGCTGCACTGTCCTCAAGGGGCACAGTGGCAGAAACACTAGGGGACAGGCAGTGGGCAATGGGTCCTGAGACCACAGCAGGCCACAGAGGCAGCTAGGTCCCAGGCAGGGAGCCGCATGGTGAGTGAATGACCAAGACAAATAGGCACACCATGCAGAGAAAGTGGGTATTTATTTAGTTATTTAGTGGGTTATGGATGGAAAGGGAAAGGGGGAGGAAGGGAAGGAAGGACAAAAGCAGAGAGAGAGGGGGGAAGGGGAGAAGTGGTGAGAAGGGAGAGAGACAGTTTGACAGACAGAAGGGCAAAGACTCAGGCTACAGGCAGGAAGGAAGATTTGCCTGCCCTGGCAATGGATGGGAAGGGGGGGGGGTTGTCTCTTAAAGGGACAGACAGATCATTTCATTCCTATCTCTTTTTTTTTTATAATAAAAAGGTAGGGGGTTAGGTACAACAGGTTAAAGGAATCGGGGCGGTGGATTCTCAAGACTGGTTCCTGCTTATTTGTGGGCGTCAGCTTGGGGAGAACCTGAGAAAGCTGTCGTAGCACATGTCTGGTGTTTGTGGTATGGGACTGTCTGGTGTCTCTTACATCTGTTTACGGTATTGTCAGAACAGAGGGCAAAGTAATGTAATGGTCTGTCCTGTCGAAGCAACCTCTGAGCCACAGCCAGTTCATTAAAAGTGGGATTCCTCTGAGTTTCTCTCCATTTAATTTGATGTTGGCTGTTGGCTTGCTGTATATTGCTTTTATTACATTTAGCTATGTTCCTTGTTTCCCTGATCTCTCCAAGACCTTTATCATGAAGGGATGTTGGATTTTGTCAAATGCTTTTTCAGCATCTAATGAGGTTATCATATGCTTTTTTTTTTCTTTCAGTTTATTTATATAGTGGATTACATTGATGGATTTTGTATGTTGAACTACCCCTGCATCTCTGGAATGAAGCTGACTTGACCATGGTGGATAATTTTTTTTATGTTCTTGGATTTGGTTTGCCAGTATTTTATTGAGTATTTTTGAATCTATATTTATGAGATTGGTCTGTAATTTGCTTTCTGGGTTGAGTCTCTCTGTGGTTTGGTATCAGGGTAACTGTATCCTTATAAAAAGAATTTGACAATGTTCCTTCTGTTTCTATTATGTGGAACACTTTGAGGAATATAAGTATTAGCTCTTCCTGAAAGTTCTGGTAGAATTCTACACTGAAACCAACCAAACCTGAGGGTTTTTTGTTTGTTTGTTTGTTTGTTTGTTTTGGGAAACTCTTGATGATAGCTTTTATTTCCTTGCAGGTCTAGAGCTTCTTTTGTTCTAAAGCTTTCAGATGTGCTGTTAAGTCACCAGTGTGAGCTTTCTCTATTTTTTTTTATGTAGGCACTTAGTGCTATGAACTTTCCTCTTAGCACTGCTTTCATAGTGTGCCATAAGTTTGGGTACATTGGGCTTTCATTTTGGTTGAATTCTAGAAAGTCTTTAATTTCTCTATTTCTTCCTTTACCTAAGGATGGTTCCCTAGTTTACTAATCAATTACCACGAGTTTGTAGGCTTTCTGAGAGTAGTGTTGTTAAATTCTAACTTTAAACAATGGTGACCTGATAAGATACACAGGGTTACTCCAATTTTTTGTATCGGTTAAGGTTTGCTTTGTTACTGAGCATGTGATCAATTTTAGAAAAGGTTGCATGGGGTGCTGAGAAGAAGGTATATTCTTTTGAGTTTAGGCAGAATGTTCTGTAGATGTCTGTTACTTCCGTTTGAGTCATGATGTCTTTTAGTTCTCTTATTTCTCTTTTAGGTTTCTATTTGGGTGGCTGGTCCATTTTGGAGAGTGGGGTATTGAAGTCTCCTACTATTAGGGTTTGGGGTTTGATGTGTGGTTTAAGCTTTAGTAATATTTCTTTTGCATATGTGGGTGCTTTTGTATTTGGGGAATAGATGCTCCATCATCTTCATAAAGCTACATTTAAAAGTGTTTTCTTATGTTTCTTATGGGTTTGGATGATCAAATCTTCCTGTTATATGACCAGTGGGTTCTGGTGTTAACTATGTTGCTTTTTAGGTAGTTGGATAAATTATTAAATTGGTGCCTACCCATCTCTTCCTTCAATTGTTGCCAGTAGTGTCTTTATATCTTGGTCCAATCCTTGCAGTGAGTGTCTGTGTCTTGGGAACTGTTCTTGGTCTACTCTGTACTGCCACTGAGAGTGGGGTGTCCTACCTGGTGGCTGGTCACTCACTTCTTGGTCCTCTCTGTGTAGCTGTGTAGTAACAGGCTGTGTTTCACAGTTCCACTGAAGTTGCGGGAGAGGCGTAGGCAAGTTTGGGAGCGGGGTTGGATTTGAGCTTGCAGGGTCTGATGGTTGGGATAGGGGTAATGGAGCAGCCTATCTGCAGGAAACCCTCTTGCTGGTACCTGTATATATTATATTGAATTAAATGTTGACTTAAAGGCTTTAAAAATATCTCAAAGTAATGCCTTAAAATACACTAAGTTTATTACCCGGAATTATGCTTGTTTAGCATAGACACAATTGCCAAAAATGTGATTACTAATATTAAAGAGTATTTCTGATTATTTGTATGTCTCATGATTGAAAAAGTAGTTCATGGCAATGTCTTTGAAGGAAGCAGATAAAACCTAATACGGTGCAGGAAACAATAAAAGCAGTTATGCAGGCAGGAACAGCGAACTCTGCTCCTAGCAGGAGCCTGCTGTGGCCTTTGAGCTTTAGGGTTGATTATATAATCAGCATTTTATTGTGCTTGAAAATAATGTTAACTTTCTTGGCTTTAGAAATTGAACCCAGGGCATGTGTCCAGCCAGTGCTCTACCACGGAGCTTTATGCCTGGCCCACAAAAAAGCATAGAGGGCTTTGGGAATTGACAGTAAGCAAAATAAATCTATTATTATAATTATATATTATAATTGTTATATATTATTATAACACCGGGGGAAAGCATCTGATCCAGTAAAAACTGCTGTCTCCTACTCCATCTTCATTCAAATCCAAGGAATCTTTGCTGATGCCCCTGAAAACCGGGGTTATCTGATTTGTATCTGGGTGATGGGACACAAGGACAGATAAAATAAATCCATTTACCCTTGCACTGAACTGCCTGTCATTCATTTTATGCCCTTATCACTCACAGAGACACGAAGAGAAGGACAGACAGCACATAGCAGTAGAGTAGTTACAGTGTAGAAGGACAGACAGCACATAGCAGTAGAGTAGTTACAGTGTAGAAGGACAGACA
>NC_022029.1:31609189-31616479 GCF_000317375.1 Microtus ochrogaster
CAGTAGAGTAGTTACAGTGTGGACACCGCTGGAGGTTCTGAAGGAGAGCATTGCTCTTTCTTCTGCCAAGCCATGAACTTATTCAAATAGAAACAAGTGAATGAAGGGGGCTGTCTATTCAGCAGGTTGTGATGGTGTGTGGTTGTGAGAGATTGTTTAACATGGGAATTTGGGCACTCATTATGCTGGCCGTAGAGACAGCTTTCTAGGCAGGAAAAGAGATTTAGCTGAAGGGTCCTGATTCTAGGGAGAAAGGGGAAGTTAGGCAGACAGGTTAATATGAAGATAAAGCATCGCTAAGTCTGGCTTTTCCCCTTCCAGTATTATTCCAATCTCACCTGGCCAGTATCCTGGAATACTGTAAAAGGTGAAATTCAGAGAAAACTAGCATGAAACCAATGATGCATTGTCGGAGACCAGCTTAAAAAAATACAAGTTACCAGGGTAGAAGCGCGGGGACTAGAACAGTAAAGGACATGAAGATGTGAGTAAAAATAATAAAACAGAAAACACGGGATGGTACCGAGAGGGAGCTCTAGTTAGTACTGAAATAGCCCCTGTTTAATCTCCAATTGCTTAAAAGACCCTTGACCCCAAAACATAGGAGTAAGATAAAAGACTGCATTAATATGTTACAAGGAAGTGAACAGACCAGTTAAAGTTTGCGGGTTACATTCTTAGCTAAATATTCTGTTGCACCTTCTAAAACATTCTATAGGCACACCACTCCCTGATGGGAATCCATTGTTATCTCCTTTAGGGAGTAGGAAATTAGTTGGATCCTTAGACTTTTGTGTGAGGTAGAAACATATTTATCTCTTATTCCTGAAGTACAAGGTCTGGATATTAGCTACACCTATTGACAACAACTTTGAGAGAGCAGAACTCTCTGACCTAAATCTAGGTGGGAGCTTTATTTGATGTAGAAACAGACAATAACCTTGAAGGAAAAGAAATAAGTTCCAACTCTCTGACTTTTGGTCAAGGTGGAAATAGGCTCACATTTTTCACCTCCACAATATATAATCTGTCTGAATTTTACTTTGAGAACTTCCCTCTCTTAACAGGAAGCAGGGAATTCTGGGTGTCAAGAAAAGAATTGGGTCTCTATGTGGTTTACAGGATCCTCAGCTGAGGGTCCCTGTGTGTCATCTTACCTATTGTCTTTCTTTCAGACTACACTTCCTCATATCTTGTAAAGAGATTGTAACCCCTCTAGACAAATGCATTAAGTGAAGAAATATTCTATCCTCTCAAACATCCATCTCTACCCACAATGGGATGGCCTGAGATCTCTAGGTAAGAGAAAGAAAAGCTTTTGCCCATCGGAAGTAACTTTTAGCCACCCTGCCAGAGCCGCCTCACATTGAAGTTTCTCTGTACCCACTATGAGCCTGCCTGACGGATTCAGTGTATCATTCTTAATGAGTTCAGTTATCTGCTTTCCCAGACCACAACAGATTAGAAACAGTAAAGAGGGAGCTAAGAGGCACAGTGACAGCCAAAATGACAGTGGAAAACTTGAAATTGCAGAAGAGAAATATAAAGACTGAGCGGGATAGAACCGTATAACCACATTGAATCAGAAATGCTCATTGCAATATCAAGGCAAAATAATACATCTAGCAACACCAGAAAATCAGTGATTACTAAGTTTTATACAGATTTCTCTCTTCCATTTAAACTTTAACAGGCCGTAAGCATGGCGTGAGTGAAACATTCAGTGTCCTTGTCCTTAAAATGCCCAGGTAAATGAAGCATTTACATATTTGTTATGCCGTAATCCGCAAAGTCCCCCAAAGGCCAACAAGGAGACCGAGTCCTGTATGTAAAAGCAAAGAGCCTTTATTTTATACAAGTTTGCAAACTCAGTCTCTCCACATGTCCAAAGTATTGGGATAAAAGTAGAGTCCTGAGCTCAGTTAGAGTTGGGTTTTTATAGTAGTAAAGGTGGAGGTGAGGGGTTTCTGAGGTTTAGGACCCCTGACTGGCTGAGATTTGTCTAGGGGTGTCCTGGTGAGTGTGTGCTGGCAGGTGATCTTATCTACAGTGGTTGGAAGTTAGGCATTTCCTTTGGATGTGTTCTTGGGTGGTGCTTGGATAATCTTAGTTTATGGTCCTTTCTGCAACCAGGTATTGCTTCAGGGTAAACTACTAAAACTCAGACCTCTATTAAATTTATTGATGGCTTAGTCCTATACCAACACTTGCAGGTGATAATAGTTGGAATTAAAGAATTTCCTTTCGGTGATCTATTCATATTTAGCTTATCATGGCTGGCTCCTATAATATTCTACCTTTCCATATCTTACCCCCCTACAAGCGTGCTGCAAATAGTCTCACTAGTCCCAAGCAGGCACCTTGTTATAAGAGGAAATAAACGACCAACAATTCTAATGAAAGACATATTCTTTTCTGTTGAGTGTTAACCAACTGGAAGCTCTGAATTGAGACCACAGAGGAGTCCAAATAGACTGCCAATTATGGAAGTGAAAGCATTTGTTTTCTTATTCCAACACAGACTTAAGAACCAAGTTGAGGGTAGAACACAGTTTCATTTTTACTAGAGGCAACAAAATAGCACTCATCACTCTGTGGCCATTCATTCTCAGTATGCCCACAATATACTAGGTGCCTGCCCTGATCACCACACCACTGCTTGTTGCAAAGCCTCTCTAGAGGGAGGGTTATCATTTCATTGATCCTGCAACAGTTCCACCTGTAATCCTTTTTTAAATTGATTTTTATTGAGCTCTACATTTTTCTGTGCTCCCCTCCCTGCCTCACCCCTCCCCCCTTCAACCCTCCTCCAAGGTCCCTAGTTCCCAATTTACTCAGGAGATCTTGTCTATTTCTACTTCCTATGTAGATTAGATCTATGTATGTCTCTCTTAGTGTCCTCACTGTTGTCTATGTTCTCTGGGACTGTGGTTTGTAGGCTGTTTTTTTTATGTATGCATTATGTTTAAAAACCACCTATGAGTAAGTACATGTGATAATTGTCTTGCTGTGTCTGGGTTACCTCACTGAAAATGAAGTTTTCTAGCTCCATCCTTTTTCCTGCAAAATTCAAGATGTTGTTATTTTTTTCTGCTGTGTATTACTCCATTGTGTAAATATACCACATTTTCCTTATCCATACTTTGGTCGAGGGGCATTTAGGTTGTTTCTGGTTCTGGCTATGACTAACAATGCTGCTGTGAACATAGTTGAGCCAATGTTCTTGTGGCACGATTGAGCATCCTTTGGATATATACCCAAAAATAGTTATTACTGGGTCTTGAGGAAGGTTGCTTCCTAATTTTCTGAGAAGTCTCCAGTCTGACATTCAAAGGGGCTGTACCAGCTTGTATTCCTACCAGTAATGCAGAAGTGTTCCCCTTTCTCCACAACCTCTCCATCATAAGTTGTCATCAGTGTTTTTGATCTTGGCCATTCTTACAGGTATAAGATGGAATCTCAGAATTGTTTTGATTTGCATTTCTCTGATGACTAAGGATGTTGAACATTTCCTTAAGTGTTTTTATACCATTTTAGATTCCTCTGTTGAGAGTTTTATGTTTAGGTCTGTACTCTATTTTTTTTATTGGATTATGTGTTCTTTTGATGACCAATTTCTTGAGTTCTTTGTATATTTGGGAGATCAGTCCTCTGTCTGATAAGGGATTAGTGAAGATCTTTTCCCATTTTGTAGGCTGTCATTTTGTCTGGTTGACTATGTCCTTTGCTTTACAAAAGCTTTTAAGTTTCAGGAAGTCCCATTTATTAATTATCTCAGTGTATGTGCTGCTAAGGTTATAGTTAGGAAATGGTCTTCTGTGCCAATGTGTTCAAGTGTACTTCCTACTTTCTCTTCTATAAGGTTCAGTGTGGCTGGCTTTATGTTGGGGTCTTTCATCCATTTGGACTTGAGGTTTGTGCATGGTGATAGATGTGGATCTATTTTCATTCTTCTACGTGTTGATATCCAGTTATGCCAGCACCATTTATTGAATATGCTTTCTTTTTTCCATTTGATATTTTTTGCTTTTTTGTAAAAAGTCAGGTGTTCGAAGGTGTGTGGATTAATATCCGGGTCCTTCTTTCTGTTCTTACGCCAATACCAGGCTGTTTTCAACAATGTAGCTCTGTAGTAGAGTTTGAAGTCATGGATTGTGATGCCTTTAGAAGTTCTTTTATTGTACAGGGTTGTTTTGGCTAACCTGGGTATTTTTCTTTTCCATATGAAATTTAGTACTGTTCTTTCAAGGTCTGTGAAGAATTTTGCTGGGATTTTGATCGGCATTGTGGATTTTTACGGGTAATTTTAATGTGACTTAATGTAACATTTTATAGATTTTTAAAGTTTTTTTTAATGTTACTAAAGAAAAGTGATATTTCTCCAGTATGATAGAATAATGGAAACGGGCCACCCTTTTCCTGAATTTCCTGTACAACATTGCAGAGAGACATAGTTAATTCCCTTTCATCAGTATGATAGTCTGTTACTTCCCCCAGAAGAGCACTCTGAGGCTAAAGGAGTTTGAGGGAACTCACTGTCATTTACAACTGCAGCTTCAACCCCATGTGTAATAGATAGTAGCCATGGAATCTGGCCAATAGAGCACATAGTGTCTTTGGGGAACTAATGTAGACACAAAAGCATCGTTTGAATTTATTTCCTGAACTGGCCTAATTCTGCCTGGTGTAGGGACAGAATTGATTCTGGTGTTTCCTGTTGCTGTTTGATTGTATGTTTTCTCTGCTCCAATAGTCAGTGACTGTTTCTTTACAAAACACAGAAATGGAATCTTTCTTAATGTGAATTTATTTATCAAATTTCATTTTAGCAATCTTTGTATGTGTTCATGTATATGAGCATAAGAGTATATGTATCTATGTGTGTGCATGCACTCCCATGGCCACATATGCAGTGATCAGAGGATATTATCTTGAGTGTCAGTCCTCACCCTCTACCTAGTGTGAGGCAATGTCTTTTGTTGGTCACTGTGAGACCAAGCTCCTGCAGACTCTCCTGTCTCTACCTCTTGCCTCTCTGATGCATGCTTTCACACTTCACTTTTATGTGGATACTGAGGATTTGATCGCAGGTCCCCGCACTTCCGTGACAAGAGCCTTACTCACTGAGACAGCACTCTACCCTCAGAACTTTTCTTAAAAAGTTCAGTTGCAGATGAGTTCTGTAGCTGAGAGTAACAAGGAAGGCCAAGACCTGTAGGCAACTAAAATGTCTCACACTTACTTAAAGCAATCTGTCCTAAGTACTCACTCTGTCTCTTTTTTTGTAAATATTAGCAATGTTACAATTCCTAAACCCAGCCATGCAGGAAGTACAATATTATTATTTTTTAAAAATGTATTTATTTATTTTGTATACAGTGTTCTGTCTGCATGTAAACCTACAGGCCAGAAGAGGACACCAGATTTTATTACAGATGGTTGTGAGCCACCATGTGGTGGCTGGGAATTGAACTCAGGACCTTTGGAAGAACAATCAGTGTTCTTAATCTTTAAGCCATCTCTCCAGCCCCCAAATATTATTTTTATTAAGGTATATATGATCTATAAACTAGTGGTCTCAGACTCAAATGCCCAACAGACACCATAAATGGGTAAAGGGATGATCTAATGTGATAGGCAGGATCAGATTGTGATTCAGAGAGGGCCATTCCTAATGAAATTATCTGGAAAATTTTTCATTTTTTTCCTAATAATTTTTGGGAGATATAGAGATTTAGTTGTAAACTCACAAATATGTATTTCTAGTTTGTAGATTGCAAGGCAACAAAGAAATAACAAACTTAGAAGATGGGGTCATAAGTACTCCAAGTCCAGAACTGGATATTAGAAAGAGACAGTTGCCTCCAGGAATGTTCTAGATGTATGTTTTTAACTTGGTTGTATTTGGACATGTGCATGAGAACAGAGAGCAGGTGAGTTTCTCCAAATGCTAATGTTTGAAATGTAGACACTAAATCTGCCATCATTTTCTAGAAACACTGGGATCATAAGTCTGGTCTTTCTGTAATGGGTTTAGGGTCAAAAATTAGAAACTAAAAGAAGTTATCCAATTAATATTTAAAATAAACTAATGACAGGATAAAACAAAATTAGGAAAATTAAATAAAAGTGGGACTTGAAAAGAAAAGGACCAGTTACTACTCTTAGTATGCCCCCTGTTCTGTGAGACCAGAGAAAAGTGCAAAGGAGCAGAAATAAGAAAGTATTCTGGAGCAAAAGTTGGAAGAATTAATGCTGTATAAAATGGGATAATTCCAAGAATCAGAACACAATGTTTTCAAGCTCTAACTGAGAAAGTAAAGCTTGTGAGAGAACTAAAGTGTTCCTAATTTGGGTGCTATTAAACAGAAATGCCGAGACGGACAACTACAGAAGCCAGCGAGTGACACGTGTGTATACGAACCAATCCTTGGTATATTGGTTCTATTCCTTTGGAAATATAGACTTCATTTTTGGAGAGAAGATCTAAATGCCAAGAGATAGGTGATGGAATTTGCCCATATTTACAGGACAAAAGAATGGAAAATGATATCAAAAAGAAAAGCCAAAACTAAAGTTATAAGAAAAAGAAGCAAATTAAAGTGATTACTGTTTTTGTTTAAGTTTGATGTCATTTCTATGACACAAATTTATTTCATCCATCTTTAAGAAAAACCCATTATGTAATTTGATAATCTGTAATAAACTAGAAAATTGTATCTCTTGGGGCTGGAGAGATGGCTTGGTGGTAAAAAACTACTTGTTGGTTTTACAGGAGACCAAGTTCCAGGGCCAGCACCCATGTTGGGTGGCTGACAACTGCCTTTAACTATAGCTCCAGGGGTTCCAACGCTCTCTTCTGACCTTTGAGGTCAATGCTCGCACACACACAGTGCACACATACACAATCAGACACACATATATATACTCATAAAATAAGTAAATATTTGGAACTAAAACATAATATTTTGAAAACCAATGTAATTTTCCATTTTGCCTATTTGATTAGTTAAAGATATTCTGATCTGGATTTAAAAGTCACATCTACAAGGGAGACATGGAGTCTCAGAGGATGACAACACCTGTTGCCAAGCCTGGGGATTGGAGTTGGATCCCTAGGCGGGGCAAGGAGTGGGGAAAAGAACTGACTTCTTCTAGTTGTCCTCCAACTTCCATGTGTGCCATACACATGTGGATACACATTCACAATTAGACAAACTCATTGAAATGTTATTCCTAACCTCTAGATAATGTCTGGTTCATATTTGTCTATGAGAAAGAAGGAAAATT
>NC_022029.1:31616629-31621291 GCF_000317375.1 Microtus ochrogaster
ACACACACACACACACACACACACACACACACACACACACACACCTCCTAGTCCTTTTCTCATGTTGATGTCTTTTGTGACCCACTGGATTTAATCACAGTCATGTGTGCGACCATGTGTCTGAAGCTACCTACGTAGCCTGCTAGACTTACCAGTGTGTACACATCTGAAGATACTGACTATCCCTGCTTTGGAATCCGTCAGTAGGCAATAGCTTAGGGAGCACTGGGCATAATGAACCCTTCCCAAATCCAGAACTGTATTTTAGCATGTCTGACTTTGCATAGTCACAGGTACAGGCAGCTGTAGGTATTGTGGATAAACAGTGAATTTCTAAAGGAAGGAAACATGAAACAAAAGAAGCTGCCATGGTCTTGCTTTGATTGTTCAGTATAGACACTAATCTGGACTTCTAAGCAAATATCACCCTTAGGTGTGTCATAATCCACACATAGATTGTATTTAATGGAAGTAATTGCTTAGAGATTGCCAGTATATATATCAATACTTCTTTGAAGGTAGGAAGATGAATCTAGACAGTTACCCAATTGTAGCAAAACAGAGACCATCGCATAGTATGTATTTCCATGATCAAACTTGCAAATGTATTTTATAGACTGCTCCAAAATTATAAAACTTAGGACCTAGCCTAAAAATACAATTTTGAATTATTACCCAACTGGGTGATTTATTTCTGTAACTAGTGTACGCTAATGCAGTTTGGCGAGATTTACTGTGATAGCCACAGTAGGTAATATAACTCAACTAAAAGATAAAGAAAATTGCAGGAAATAATGTGCATAGATAGATAGATTGGCTTATATAATAATATCTGATGCCATTAGGAAAGATCATTTCACAAAAATGAACAGTCAGAGAAGTAAGGTTTTGTTTCATGTAATAAAGCTCCCTCCTTTTGCCTTATGATTATGAAAGTAATACATCCTTCCCACTTGGTTAATTTGAAACAGCTAATGTAAGTTAACCTCTTTTTGATACCTCAAGGTCATCCTGGTCAACATTAATAACTGCACTGTTCTACAATGCAGTGACTTCTTTGCGGCTGTTGAGATTCGGACAGTGTTTCTCCCTCCTGCTAGGCAACCATGCTTTCTAACTCTTTCTTCTTCATTAAGAAAGCAATTGCTAATTGTTATCATCACCAGAGTTCCTTCTTAAAGAAGTTACTTCCCTGAAAGAACACCTTTACTTATGAGCTGTTGAAGTCAGGAATGTGAAGGAAAAAAAAATTAGAATTCTCTTCCTGATAAAAACTAACAGATTCCGAACCAGACTTTACAGATTGCTTCCAGGTCCAAAATTAATAAATGCTTGGACATTTCACCAACATTTCTGTATTCAGATACATCTCCTGCTTGGTTGCAAATTTTCATTAATGTCTGTAGGAATTAGGACTGAAGGATAAAGCCTTCCTAGTGTGACCTTTGTTTAATGTCCCATCAATGTGCCTTGTCTAAAGTGCACATACCACAGCACAACAAACCTAGTAGGCTCTCAGTTGTTGAATAATGAATAAATCTTTTTTACCCATACAATTACATTTGCATATGTTCCAAGTATATGTGGGTGTATGTAAAACTTCTGTACCAAAGTGATATAATGAATAAGACTGTACCATGATTTCCTGAGACCAATGGCATCATCCTCATAATAGAAGTATTAAGGTCATGGAACATATATGCACACCCATTTTTAAATTATTCTAGCATTATGAACTGATTTTTTTCTCCTCATGTTTACAACATGCCACACACTGTTTCCTGGGATCTTATAGGACAGATGGAAATATTAGGTATTGATCACTTCAACTCATGTCAGCTGTGGGGTCTGATAGTGCTCTCCCTGCTAATAAGAACAACACTGCATGGCACTGTGACTCCCTGTTGTTTAAGACTTTAGGTTTTGGAACAGACCAAGCTGTAACATTGTTCAATACTCAAATGTTGTTTCTTCTTACTTTCCCTGTCCTTATCAACCAGCCAAGGCATGGTCCATCTTAATGTAAAGATGGCTTGCTCTGTGTATGTCATGTGCTTGCAGAGAGATGAGACTTAGTCATTTTCTTCAGTTGAGTTCTACACATTGTCCCTGGGTTCACAGGGAGAAATACTGTATTAGACAATTTTGAGACACAGGAAGGAAAGTAATCCAGCTAAAAGTTCAAATTATGGTCTTAACACTATGCCAAGAGTTGTCTGGATTCTTTTTTTTTTTCTGAGACAGGGTTTCTCTGTAGTTTTGGAGCCTGTCCTGGAAATTACTCTGTAGACCAGGCTGTCTTCAAATTCATAGAGATGTCCTATCTGTGCCTCCCCAGTGCTGGGATTAAAGGCGTGTGCCACCACCACCCAGCTCAGGAGTTATCTTAAACAGCTCATTTTTGTCATTTATTTATTGGCTCTTACAGGCTTTGTGATCTATACCTCACTTCATGAGAGCGAAACAGAATCTTCCTAAGAGATATACTCAGTCTTTTAACCATAAACAAATGAGGCTCAGAAAGAACAGGCTGTCTTGTGTGATGCTTCACATTTTTTGCTTTTTGAGTGGCCCACCACCCACCTCCCAAATAAATCACACACAGAGGCTTATTCTTAGTTATGAATGCCTGGCCTTAGTTTGGCTTGTTTCTGGCCAGCTTGTTTAACCTTCAATTATCCAGTCTACTTTATGTCTCTGGGCCTTTATTTATTTATTTATTTATTTTTGTTTCTGTATATGTTTCTTTACTTCTTTCTCCATGGCTTGCTGTGTGACCAGGTGACTAGTCCCTGGTGTCCTCCCCTTTGTTCTCTTCCTCTTATTTCTCATTTCTCATTCTATTTATATTCTCTGCCTGCTAGCCCTGCCTATCCTTGATCCTGCTTCACTATTGGCCTCTCAGCTCTTTATTAGACCATCAGGTTTTTTAGTCAGGCAGAGTCACAGCTTCATAGCGAGTTAAGGAAATGCAGCATAAATAAAAGCAGCACACCCTAAAATAATATACCCCAACAATGCCTAGATGCACTCAGCTGATAAGGGTACAGACTTTGTAATGACTGTTATTTATAAATTTGTACCTGATATAATTTTCTTATTGGTATTTACAAAACTATGCATTAATTAACATTTATTGGCACGCTTGCAATTTAGAATCTGCTGGCGTTCTTGTTCCTGCATTTCTAATGAAAGTCATTTTTTTTCTTGCTCCAAGCTGCAAGTTGTTTTGCTTTGGATGTTTTTGGAAAATCCCTTCACTTATTTTTATGTTGTTTTGAGATAGGGTCTCACTTTATAGCTGAGATTGGCCTTAAACCTGTGATCCTCCTTGCTTAAGTTGGCAAGTGCAGAGATAATAAAACTGTCCTGCTATGCCTAGCAGAAAGGCAAGCACCCTAACTCCAAGCCTTTTCTGAGTTGAGATGGTGGGCGTGTTCTTTCCTGCCACCTATTTTCTCTTACATTCCACGTAGAATAGGTTGATTTAACTGAATGCCTGGCCTGATTCAGAAAACAAGGTCCCAGCCACAGCCACTGATCACTCTTGTTCTTCCTAAGGCTTACTGCCTACTGTTTTTCTTAAAAGAAGAGAGTAGAGTCACCCTGTTCCTACTTTGATTAGTCTTCTGAGCAGTAATTTGTACTGTATACACAATGGGAAGAATGACAAAGACAACAGAGCAAGGCACATTTCCTTCATGCCTTCAAAGAACAGTATATGATGTAAAGACACAGTGGTCTGAGAGCCCAGCGTCTCTGATCTTAGTCTGGACTAGCTTGTGGCTCTCAAACAATTCTTGAGATGGCCATAAGATGGGATAAAAACAATCAACCAATCAAACAATCAAATAAACAAAAACAAGGGAAGCTGTAGACTCACTTTGTGAGAAAATGGAGAATGGGATGTTCATCCATTAATTCTCAAACTTAGACTATAATGCAGATGCAGAGCCTCCTTTTTGCTGGCTGTTCTTTTGGATTGCTGGATTGTTGGATTTGATCTTTGTTCTCTGCTCAAGCAGAGAATTCTGCTTTGTGAGTTTACCCCTAAATAAATAACCATCCATTTCTCAATTCTGAGCTAGTGTGGGATTTCTTTTAAAGTGTCTGTGCCACAGGGTTGTGAATAAATGGCATACCCCTGAGACCTGGAATGTTATGGATTTTTTTCCCACTATTAATCAATCTGTCAAGAAAAAAAGTACTTCTACAAATAGTTATTATTTTTACTTAGGTGAACTTATATAGACATGATACTCATTTTAATATGCATTAATTATTATCATCTTAAGGCAATAAATATTTTACATTTTCTTAAATTTAATTTTAAATGAACTGTGTTGGGAGATGCACCAAATTCCAAAGAGAATGCTTAGTGTCATGATAACATGTATGGCTGGATATTAGAAAGTACACAGTCAGGATTCTAAGACTTTACAACCTTGTGACTCAGGGGAAATTTCTTAAAGTTCATAAGATACATTGCTTCAAAAGAATTTCCTCAGAACAAAATTATCATAATTTTAATTATCCCTTTTGTTTTTATGAGCTCCATGTAAGTCAATGCCAAAAGTCTATAATATCTCATTGCTATCATCTCTCTATCATCAACAGGGAGCGATCCTCTCTGAGTGATTGTGACAGGCAGTTTGTGAGCTT
>NC_022029.1:31621391-31624351 GCF_000317375.1 Microtus ochrogaster
ACTTCCTGCCTGGCTACTGGCCAATCAGCATTTATTTAAAATATAGTTGACAGAATACAGACAATTATCCCACACCACTTGGGGTGTTTGTACTATCTCCAGGACACAAAGTCACACTAAGATCTTGATTTGAAAATGTACAAAACATCTGTAGCTATTTTCCCATGCCTATGAAATTCACTGCTTTCTTTCTCTTTGCTGAACACAGGCAATCATACTGCTAGGTGTTTGTTTTTTATTAATTAAAATTTTCATTTATTTTATGTCCCAAACACAGTTTCCCCTCACTCCTCTCCTCCCACTGCCCCAACCTCACATCCCATCTTTCCCTCTCCCCATTCCTCCTGTGTCTCAATTCAGAAAGGGGCAGACTTCCCATGGGCATCAGCAAAGCATGGCACATCAAGTTGAGGAAAGACCAAGCTTCTTCCTCTGCATCAAGGCTTGGAGAAGCAAGCCAGCATGGGGAATAGGTTTTCAAATGTCAACTCAAGGTCCAGGGACAAATCCTGATCCTATTGCTAAGAACTCCCTGAAGAGACCACTGCTTGATGTCTTTAAATTTTGTGTAGCTTGGTTGTTTTCTGGCTTAATTGTGCCCATAAACACATGGATGAGTCTCAGGCTTACTCTGTAAGTGTTCACAGTTAGTTGCATCCCTAGGTGTCAAGCTTCTGTCATCATCTTCTCTCCCTGCTTCATATCTATCCCATAATCTCTCTATGCCTTCGAAATCTTTTCTTTAATACCATCTTCTGCAAGTAGAGTATTTCAGAGAAGAAAGTACCAATGCAGCCACTGTCAAGACTGGCCAACCTCTTGACTTTGCATGCTAAAGGAGCTAGCTGTCTACGCAGGGCTTACGGCTTGATATGGCAACTTTGTTTTAAACTTCACATCAACCATACTGCTTAATGCATCTTTGTATAGCAAGTTATTTCATAACATTCCTTTGAATTACTCCGATCAAGTTCTCATTTTTACTAAAAATAGGAAAATATACACTGTGGGTTCTGATCTACTTTCTCAATTATCTTGCCCAGCTCTTTCACATATATTACTTTCTCTTCTCTTCTCACCATGATCTTGGCATGATAAGTGAATCTGGTATCAAATCAGAAGAATGGGAAAGGATATTGTTTGTTTCAGCAACAGTAAAAAAATAGCTCAATTTCAGGACATGATCGTACACAATATAAAAAGAAAAGGATCCCTGACTTGTAAGAGCTTTGTGAATAATAATTCATCAAGAGATGCTAAGAACCTGAAAACCATGATTTTAGCTGTAGTTTGGATGACTAAAAACATTGATAACTTTTTTTTTCTAGTTTAAATAAATAAATTAAAAATAGTCTCCAGTAAAAACTTACTTTATAAAGCTTATGTATTTGCTGTTGTTGCTAGGCTGCATTTTTTTTTAACAAGGACACCATTTAGTTTAATAAGATAGTTTATAAAGATATGCAGAAGCAGACCATGGAATGAATTGAAATTCTGCAAAGGAGAGCACTTAGCATGCAAAATAAAACTTAGATCATAATGCAGCCTTGTGTATTCATGTTATATTAATCTAAACAATGCTTGATCATAATGTGTTGGTGAACTTGCCCAACAAATCTGTTCTAGCAAACAAAACACCAGATGCAATGCTTAGAATGGTAACTTGTTAAAATTAGACTCCTTTGGTAGAAAAGAAAATGGAAAGCTCTGAATAAATGTCATTAGCATTTGGTGTGGACGGAAGCAAATTACTAATAACATTTCAACTTACTCAGTTGCCATTTTTTAAAAATATATTTTGAGTGTTAAATTAGAAGGTAGAATAATAATATAAAATTTTAATATTCATAAGTTTGCTGTCTAAAATGCATCTTTCTATTGGCCACAATTCAAAAATTTTCCCCAGTTGTCTGTGGAAAGTAGATGTGCTTTATAGGAACTTCAGAAAAACACTCCAACTGCCTGAAGAAGTAGGGGTGAATCTGGGATTGAAAGGATGAGAGACAGAAACTGTTTTTTTCAAATACCTGCTATAGGAAATATTTCTACAGGAGATTGTGCCATATGTCTAGGTTCTTTTCCATACAAGCGTTCATGGTCTAGATAACAAGATTTTAGTAGAAAGAATTGTCTTTTTAGTTGTTCAGAAGACACATTCCCAGATGTACAGTCTAGTATCTCAGTCAGTTAAGGTGTTAAAAGAAAAATCAATTAATTCAGTGAAAGTTCCCCAAGCCAATTGAATTATCTGAATTGTTTGTCTGTGTGACTGAATTAGGTCAGTAAATTTAGTCAAAATAGTAGATTTTTTTTGGCACAAAACAACTCTGTCTGAGAACATAGGTTTAAATGCAATAGAATTTCTTGGGGAGTGGTGAGGACTGCAAAGCTGACAGATTTTCGTCTTCATGTTACAATTTACATCTTCGTTGCAGCAAATCTAGATCTCATGCTGCACATTTGAATCTTTATGCCATGCATTACATATTCTTCATGCTACACAATACATGTTTTTATGCTATACATTTGCATCTTCATACTACAATGTGTGTCTTCATACTAAACATTATATTGTCATGCTACACATTTATATCTTCATGCTATACATTTATGCATTCATACTACACATTAACTTTTTCATGCTACAAATTTACATCTTCTTCATGTTACGTATTTGCATCTGCATGCTACACATTTACATCTTTTTATGCTTCACATTTGCATCTTCATACTACAATTTGCATCTTCACACTGCAATTTGCATCTTCAGGCTACATATTACATCTTCATGCATCTTTATGCTACAGAACTAGTGAGTTGTTGAAATAGGAGCGGAGGGGCTGAGTCCCCAGCACCCCAGCTGCTTGGCTAGCTTATGCCCCAAAATAATTACATGGAAACTGTATTCTTTTAATCACTGCTTGGCCCATTTCTATCTAGCCTCTTCTAGGCTAACTCTC
>NC_022029.1:31624576-31629597 GCF_000317375.1 Microtus ochrogaster
AGCATTCTGTTCTGTTTACTCCTCCCACCTATGTTTTAACCTATCAGGGCAAGCAGCTTCTTTATTTAATTAACCAATGACCTTCCTCCATCAGTGAGTCTTTGGTAACTTGCTGAAGATGTGACCAAGTTAAATTATAGAATTGAATAGAAATTGAATGTACCTCCTGAAACCTAGGAGAACAACGAATATCAGAGTCCATACCTAGCCTTCAAGTGATTTTCCCTGCCTAAAACACACTCTTTGTAAAGCCACTGGGCTATAAGACAGAACATTCTCTTCCCCAAAGTGATCATCCTGTGTTCCGTGTCTACTTAGTAGCAAAGACTACTGGAAAGAGAGGTGGGATGGGTTCTCTGCCCTCTTCTCCATGAATGACCTCATCATTTGAATCTCACTGTTATCCAAAGTAAATCTTTGTGTTACTCAAGCTTAGCACCTCGTAGTCCCTAATACTTTATATCAAATAATATGATGTTTTGCATATAACATTTAAATAAATTAGTATTAAATGAACGGAGAGCTGAGATTTATAGTAGAGCCTATCTCCTTTACTCTTCACAGGGTCTACATGGTTTATTATAAGGCTTAACACAGGACTATTCTTTCCATTATTTGAAAGCCTTATTTCATACCTGTGTTTACCATTTGGCTCTTAACTTGTATGACAACAATAATTATGTATGTCAGGAAAAATACTCATTGAATAGTTACTGTGGGCAAAGAATTGCCTTCAGCATTTGGTTCTTATTATTATCTTTAATCCTTATAGAACTAATGAAGTCAGTATAAATAGCATTGTATTATGTAAATGAGGAAGTCGAGGAGGATAACTTACTTGCTGGATATGGTAGAGCTGCTCAAGGAGCAGAAATGAGTAGCTTATGTACTGGGACTTGCTCTCCTGGCTAGAAAGCCATATTACTTTCTACTCGAAGCCCTGCTTCCCATTGTTTTCTGTTAATGCATGGTTCCTCTTCCTGTTAGATATTAATTAAACTTAATCTCTTCCTGCTTCATCTTCCCTTCTTCTTCCTCTTCTTTCTTTTCTACCTCCTCCTCTCTCCTCCTCCTCTTTTTCCTTCTTCTCGACAGGTTATTAATTAAGCTTAATCTTTTCCTGCTTCATCTTTTCTTCCTCCACCTCCCTCCTCCTCTTCTTTCTTCTTGACAGAACTAGTCATGGCACAGTTCAATAGCATATATTTACTTATTTATTAGTTAACCAATATTCTCAGCTGATAACCATGTTTGCATTTTTGTGTAATGAGAGCTACTAAAATGTAAATTTTTAAAAGAACAGAATGTTTGTGTTCAAAAGCTCACTTTACTCTTTGTGTTGAAGTTGGAGTAAGAGAAATGACAAAATGATTTGTGATTTAATTAGTGGCTTAACTTTTTCTCATGCTGTGGGTTAAATGCAGAGCCTAATACATGCTAGCCATCTGCTATACTCAAGCCATGTGCCCTGTTCTTTAACAGGCAAACAAGTGTTTTCAGGTGAAATATAAGTATCATTTATTTATACTGCATGCATATCACAAACAGACAGGTTATTTCGTCATCATTGTATGAGCCACATGCAAGTGCTTCTACCCTCCGTTCCTGCTTATTTACACCCAGGAGCCAAATCTGCTGGCTTTCCTCACACAGCATAAATTTAACTGTTTCTAAGCAGGAGTCACCTAGCACAACAAATCAGATCATTGGTGAAATCTGGTTGTGTTTCTATTAGTGACTAGTAGCCCAAAATATTTCAGCAGTGCATTAAAACCAGTTAATACTGTCAATCAATTAAGAAAAATCTACTGATTACCTAAATAATATTTTGTGGCATGTAGAATGCTCCTTATTTCATTTCATTTCATTTCACAGAACGTTTTTCACCACTTCAAGTTAAGAACATCTAAAATTCATTTCATTATTTTTCCTTCAAAACATCCTTCTTTGGGGCTGGTGAGATGACTCAGCTAGGAAAGGTGCCTGATTCACCTGCCCGAGCCTGATGATCTGATTCAGTCCAGAAGACCCACATAGTAGAAGGGGAGAACTAACACCTACAAGCTGTCCTCTGGCCTCCATATACGCTCCATGGCTCATGACCCTCCCCTCAATTAATTAAAAACATAATGAAAAGTTCTCTTGTTCATTTTCTGTGTAAAATTGGTCCTTACTCCACCAAACCATAGCCTTGAGAGCCATCTTCTCTTAACCTTATCATCTCCATGGAGAAAGAAACACAATATTCTGCTGTCTTTGCTCCCCAACTCTCTCAGTTGCCCCTCATCTTACATCCTCCGCTCCTCACAAAGTAACCTCCCAGTTAACCGCTTGGTTCCCATGAGGCCCCTTTTCATTTTTTTGTACTGATTAAAACTCTAGTGGGATGAAATGGTATCCTTTTTAGGGATTGTTTTACTTCCCCTGTATTGAAAGGAGGGGGCTGCTTGTTTGTCTCTGCCGCTCAGAACCGAAATAATCACACAGAAACTGTATTATTTAAATCACTGCTTGGCCCATTAGCTCTAGCTTCTTATTGACTGACTCTTACATATTAATTTAATCAACCTCCATTAATCTGTGCATCACCACAAGGTCATGGCCTACCAGCAAGGTTTCAGCACATCTGTTTCCTGTGGTGGCTCCATGGCTTCTCCTTAACTCCACCTCCTTTCTCCCAGCATTCATCTTAGTTTTCACTACCTAGCTCTGTTCCCCTATTGCTCTCCTATAGGCCCGAAGCAGTTCCTTTATTTATTAGTGGTAATCACAGCATACGGAGGGAAATCCCACATCACCCCTGTGACCAAAGAGCAGAGACCAGACATCAGAGCAAGGCAGAGCATCAGTTTGGATTTGATTTTGACCAGTCTGAGACTACTACTAAGCTGTCCCTTTCCGCCTTCTCTTCTAGCCAGTGCTCTTGTCAGCCAAATCACTTGGCCCTTCTTAATGAGAACTTGTCTCAGGCTGATTCAGACAATATTGACTAGTGTACCCCTAGAGAGACCATCCTTCCACCTTCAGTTCCTGAGGTTCTTAGTAGATGTTGTTCAAATTGGTGATTTTCCTGTGTGTCACTTTTTAGGTGGTTTTCTCACCGAGATGGCAATCCCTGTCTTTCTTTTCTAACATACCTCATTCTGCTTTTATGTTCATCTCAATCTGAACAGAGAAACTGTGCATTTAAATTATACTTACAAGCATTACTTTGATGGCAATGTATATTTTCAACCAAATGTATACATAACTGTGAAAGTAAAAACATTAATTTTGCTAGTATTAGTGGAAAAACAAATTAGGTTTAAATACTTCTTTTTAGAAATGCTTCAATATCTTCATAATCTCTTATTAATAAATTACTGTTTAAAATTTGTTTGGGTAATTTTCTGGGCCAGACCAGAAGTATATATGCATACACATCTATTCTATTTTTTTTAAATGGTGGCTATTGATTTTTATTTTTTTTATTATTTTTTTTATTTTTTTGTTTTGTTTATTTTTTTTTAGTTGTTAAAAAATAATTTCTGCCTCCTCCCCATTTCCCATTTCCCCCCTCCTCCCACACATTGCCCCCTCCCCCATTCCTCTTCCTCTCTCCCCCTCCCCCCCACTCCATTCCCCCTCCCTCTGCTCTTCATACACATCTATTCTTAACAAGCAAGTCTGAGAATGGCTGCTTCCTAAAATACCCTGGATTTTAATTAAAGTCACTCTTTTCATTTTATTAGCTTCTTTCAAAATTCAGATTCTTCCTTTTGTTCCCAGCTCCATAACATATGCTGATATCCTGTGGTAAAAGAACTATCAAGTTGAGTAAATAGTCCATTTTCCAGCTTAGCAAGCCAGAACCAAGTGGTAGATGCTTTACATTAGATTGGATCTAATGTGCTGTTTAGCAAATAGAAAAAGGGTTGAATTATCCACGCATCAGGATGTTCATAGGCTCACATTTACTTAAATAGTTGATGTTCCACAGGAAATGTTCCATTCAGGGAATCTTGTGAAATAGTTTTACTGAATATAACTGCATAAAATTGATTTAATTAATTTAAATATAATAAAAATAAACAGTTTTTCTATGATGAAAAAGACAGGAGATTTTATCCATAGCAGAGCTGGAGAATTTCAATTGAATACCACTTTGTCTTCATCTAGTATCTGAAATTTTGAAACCCTATTAAGATAACTGCTCAGGCTCCCATTTAAAAAGTTCAAAACTGGGTGGAAAGCCAAACATCAGAATGGAGCCTGCTGTCACATATTCATCCCCCTTCTTATACTGACACCTTCAAAGAACTCAAAATAGTCTATCTCCTCTTGGGATACCACTTCAATTTGTTGCAAAAATAAGATCATAAAGTAAATAAGTAAATGAATCATCTCGACCACTCCAATTGTATGACTAAGTAAGATTTGTGTGTGTGTGTGTGTGTGTGTGTGTGTGTGTGTGTGTGTGGCACACACATATGCCAAACACATTTGAATTAAATACTGGTTTTAAGTTAATTTTAGTAATTAAACACACTTTAAATAAACCAAAACAATCCACAGGCAATTGTAGTGAAATAATTTCACTGGAGTGGTGATTTTTTTTTAAATTTTAGTTTTAAAGATTACCTTGTGGATTACTGGGCTTCACTGTGCCATTTTCATTCCTGTGTGTTTTTATATGTAGTTAGATGTTTTTGTCCCACCCTGCCCTGTAACCATTCAATCCCCTAAAGAAATACACAGATGCTTTTAAGCTTGGACTATTAGCTCAGGCTTATCATTAACGAGCTCTTAAAACATAATTAACCCATGATTCTTAGCTATGTTTAGCCACATGGCTTGGTACCTTTTCTCAGTAAAGCATTATCTTGCTTCCTCTGCAACTGACTGGTAATGTGTCTCTGCCTTTCCTCTTCCAAGAATTCCATGTATAGTCTGGCTGTCCTGCCTATATTTCCTGCCTGGTTACTGGTCAGTCAGTATTTTATTAAACTAATATGAGTGACAAATCTTTAGAGTGAGTAAGA
>NC_022029.1:31630218-31656148 GCF_000317375.1 Microtus ochrogaster
ATTAAATTATTATATATGTAACATTGTATAATTATCTATTATAATATATTTATTATTATTATATTTAGGAATATAAACATATATAGTCACATTCCAGGTGATATGTCTCTGCCTTTCTTCATATATGAATATACATATATGTATACATTCCTAAATATAACCTGCTCAGTCTATATAATGTTACTTGTATATATGTTCTCTGGGATGACAGTTTTTATTAGATAACCAATTGGCATGCTCTTTCTTAGGCCTATTTCTTTCATTCTCAGCATTCCTTATTTGCCTGGAATTCTTTGTGTAAGGTTTTCCTCCCCTCTTCACTATAGAATATCTGCTGCTGTTGTCCTGGTTCAGCTCACCAAAGAAACTATTAAATCTTAACCACCTTCTGCTGTTATTTGGGTTATCTTTTCCTATCATAAAAAGTGGTAGGGAATTCCCACTATCTCTCAAAGCTATGCTTAACATGTAATTATCATATATTTGCTGGAATTTAAGAACCCTTGTCAATTTAACGAAATTAGCAAAATATATTGATCATTAAAATAAACTGATGAGTAGGAAAATTCCACCCGACTGTTAATTTTTGCTTTTGGATTTAAAATGTAACATCACATTGAAATACAAAAGCTTTCCCTCCAGCCGTCATGCTTTTCAGACAACAAATGGCACTTCAGGTTCTTGGCATTGATAGCATATATTTAGTTACAAGATGTGCATGAAATAAGTAGGAATTGATTTGTGTGACTTGAAGCATAGTGAATATTTAATAAATTTGTTGTAACGAATATTTATCATCTGGAGAATGGAGTGATTTGAAAACAATAAGTTTTAAATATAAAATAAGTCAAGACAAATAGAAGTCATCATTATGCTTTTTCACTGTATCTAGCAGTTGAAAAATCAGAATTTTAGTTATCAACACAGGAGAAATGATGTATGGTTTCCCATGCAAATAGCCAAATACATTAAAAACTGAAAGAAAGAATCTAGTAAATTTCTTTTACAATGTGCAGAATATAAAGGATTATCAATCTTCTCTGTCATAACTCTGTTTCTATAGCAACTTGAGAAATCGTGTGCTCAAGAGAAATTCCCCAACATGCTTTTGCATTGTCACACAAACACACACACACACACTCACACACACACACACACAGAGGAATGGAAGAAAATACATCTATAACTTCTAGGTATCAGGTTTCCAAAGTACAATGGAAAAGGCTATCAACAGAACAAGATTTTGAAGTGGATGTTAAATTTATTTATTAAAACTTAAAAAAAGAGATTTCCATAGTCTTATACCTACAAAGATTTTAGTAAATACTACGTGAAAAATTATTTTTCCTTAAAGAAGATAGCATACATCATGGCCAGGCTTAATCTCACCCATTATAAGATTCAACAGCAGCCATTTACCCCAGACATATTGAAAAGAGACTAACAAGTCATAGAACGTCTTGAGCTACACAAAGTGAAGAAGGATGCTTAAAAGAAATCCCACACTAGCTCAAAATTGAGTATAATAGAGGGTTATTTATTAGGGGTAGACTCACAGATCATAGTCCTTTGCTGGAACTCGGGGAACAGCAACTGAATCCCTCAGCTGGATGTGCACTTTAATTGGCATAAATAGGATAAGAGGTCACGCTCAAATGGGCCAGTAACTTAAAGGCTACTGGAGGTAGGAATTCCTACAGCACACAAAGTATTACTTTCTTTGGATAAGAACTATACAAACCACAAGCAGAAAAATAAATATGCGTGGTAACCCTTTAAAAATCTAAGAAAAAAAATCTTATTTACGAGGTTATGCTATCTCAAAAATTAAAGTCCAAACTACTGCCTCATTAAGATAATTATGCTGACTATGGTCTTAAACCCATGAAAAAATCCAGGCATGTTTTCACTGTATTTTGTTTTGAATGATGAATAATTATTATTGGCAATACGAAAGGTGAACAGCTTCTTCCCTAATTCCATGAAAACCTAGGGAACATGCCTGCTGTTTCCCAGCTTGAGACAACCATTAGACCCTGGGCCAGGCAAGGACTCATGTACTTATTCTTCTGAAATGTGGTCCAAGCTCCTTAGTAAAAAATCAGGTTTTCCTCGAGAAACGTATTAAGGTAGGACAAGAGATACCCCCAGTTAGATAAAATACATATTATACAGGTGTTAAGATATTCTTACAGCATTAATTTCCCCAGAATTAAATCATGGGGAATTTTAGTTCATATTGTTTTCGAAGTAGCCTTGAAAATTATGCTAACAACAAACTCTGGAAAGATTATTTTTCTTGATTGTAGTTTGATTGATTCTGGTTGGGTTTTTTTTCTTTTTTGTTTTGTTGACTAGACCAAGCAGATTTTTTTTTTAATTTTTACTTAAAAATTTTTTCATGTCATGTTTTTAAATCATATTCTTTCTCCTCCCCAACTCCTCCCAACTTTGTGGGTTTTTTTTCTTTCTCTCTCTCTTTCTCCAAAACAAACAATAGAAAAACTGACAGCTTAAAAATATCAAGAAAACTCAAAATACCAAAACAAAAACACACAAAAATTACGGAGTACTCCTGGACATGGGGCCTGCCCTGGAATGTTGTTGATCCACCTAGTGATAGGACACTACATTGACTAAAGCTGATTTCCTCTTTCCTGGCAGATGTCATTTGCAAATAAATAGTTAGTGATGGGACTTTGTGTCCATTTCCTCTTCTCAGTGGTGGCATTCTGGCTGGTTTGAACTTGTTCAGGTCTTCTTTAGGCTTTCAGCATCTCTCAGAGTTTGTATCTGTATCAGTCAGTCCTGTTGTTTCTGAAAAAATGCTGTTTCCTTGAGTCATTCACTACCTCTGACTCCTAATCTTTCTGCCTCTTCTCCCACACAGATTCCTGAGCCTTGAGATGATGAATTTGATAAACACATTTGAGATAGGACTGAGTGCTCTAAAGTCTCTTACTCTCCACTCTTTGTGATTCTGTCTATTTTTCTTTAGTTTGATTTGATGTTGGGATTTTGGCATGCTTATTTGCTTGGGAAATTGCTTCAGGTAAGACAAGGTTCTTTTTTCTAAAATCGTCATTTGTGCCTGAGTCTATCTGTCAAGTAGGACTGTTCCATTAGTGTTCTTTGATTCTCCTGTAGGATGTGAAACTTTTACACGTTACTGTAAGGGGAAATATACTGTATGAAACTATTATCATATGGCACAGAACTGTCACCTCAGTTACCATATCACTGGGTGTGGCTGGGATTTCCTATGTTCTCATTGGGAGATTAAATATGTCTCACTGAGATCACTGTATCTCAGTGAAGATGAGAAAAGATGGCGAGACTCTATTACAAAGTTTGAGATGTCAGGCAAGTTGACTTTATTATTTTTGTTGTAGCCACTAATTTATGATGAAACTTTTTCGTAGAAATAGTACCTGTAAACATTTGGTCTTGGCCTGCAGCAAAGTAAAGCTCAACTTCGCTAACCTTGCCATAGCTTTCAACTGATTTTTGCGTTCATATTTGGTGCACATCTGAGCTCTCTGAAGTTCCAGGTCCCACATCTGTCACCAGGGCACACAGTAAGACCATGTCTTGTCATCTGTTACTGGGGCACAGACAGAATAAGACCATGTCTTGTCATCTGTTACTGGGGCACAGACAGAGTAAGACCATGTCTTGTCATTTGTCACTGGGGCACAGACAGAATAAGTCCATGTCTTGTCATTTGTCACTGGGGCACAGACAGAGTAAGATCATGTCTTGTCTTGTAGGTTTCACTACTTAATAATTCCTGATATTTCTTGAATCTCTTCGGGTGAGACTTAGTTCTAGACCAAGTGCAGGACTCAGCTCCCTGACTACCACCACACCAAACCTTCCATATTTTCTACTTATAGTTGCTCTCTCTAGTTCCCATAGGCCCCTTAAAGTCCATCACAGTGAGTTCCCACATTTCTCAATCAGCCCAACCCTTGGCAATATGTCTGCAATCAAATATTTTCGCTTATACCACTCCTATCCGAGGGTTCCACTGGGTTGTGGTCTAGCCTTTTTTATTTTTACTTTTTTCATTTCATTTATTCTCAATGCAAATCCTTGGTTATGAAATACACAAAATGGCTACTCCATACCAATTTAATTCCAGTTCACAAAGCTGTTACGGTAACAAGGAAGAGTT
This sequence comes from Microtus ochrogaster, assembly GCF_000317375.1. Lineage (NCBI taxonomy): Eukaryota > Metazoa > Chordata > Mammalia > Rodentia > Cricetidae > Microtus > Microtus ochrogaster. The sequence continues at coordinate 31,634,396 of NC_022029.1, forward strand.
AAATCCCCATGGTCCTGAGGCATCCTCTGCTTTCCAATCGTCTGCATATCATGAAGCCCAAAGAAGATGATGGCATTTGAATGATACTGTGGAGTAATGAAAAGGCTGCTTTCGCTGGTTCTCCTCAGCGTCTCCATCATCAGAAGTGATAATATCGCAGGAAGCTGTCCACTTTCCAGAACAATCCACATTACAGCTGCAATTAAGCACTCAAAGTGACTACAGAGCATTAAGTGTTCTCAGGTCCCACAGGCAGCCCATTTCCTCATTCCTGCAGCACGTGATTTTCTTTTATTCAGTTAGATATTTTCATTGGTTACATAGTAATTGCATATGGTAGAGATAATTTATTATAGTCTAATGCTCACATTCAATTGTAGCAATCAAAGAAGGAAAATTCTTCATCTGGTCCTAGCTTCTGTATACCAATACTAGACCTATGGAATGTTCTATTACTGACTTCATTGGTAGATTATAAACAAACTAAAGATTACCTACATTTTAACTATTTTTAAAAATATTTTCAGCCATTTACTCAAAGTTGAATGCCTTACTAGTTAAGGAAGAAGTACCTGAGGATATTAAAAAGAAAAACAGAAATTTTACTTCACAAGGATTCGGTTGTAAAATGTTAAAAACACCTATGAATTAAATTTAATGTATTTATGTGTTGTGCACATGAACATGTGTATACTCATGTGTGGCAAGGTCAGAGGACAACTTTCTGGACTTGGTTTTCTCCTTTTACCATGAGACTCACAGGGCATTGTACTTAGTTCCTCAATCTCCTTATCAGCTAAGTCATCTTTCGAGTCTCTAAGATGGCTTTTTGGTTTTGGTCTCATTTCTTCCAAACATACACAGTGATGAAACATTAAAATAAAATTGACAAGCCAGGCGAGATAGTACACACCTTTAGTGCCAGCACTTGAGAGGCAGAGACAGGAAGATCTCTGTGAGTTCTAGCCCAAGCTGGTCTACAAAGACAACCAAAAATACACAGAGAAACCTTGTCTCAAAATAATAATAATGAAAAAATTGGTGCTGACTAACAATAAACATTCCTAAATTGAAAAAGAATGGAGCATTAAAGTAGCAGACAACATGAACTCACAACAGTGAAATGCTATTCAAAGTGGTTCTCAGTCCCACCATTTCTAAAAGGTTTCTTATTACCTAAGTGAAATTTAGTAGAAGCCATCATGAAGTAAGTGTTTGGTTCATGACATTTTGATAGACTATTAATTATATCAATTACATCGACTTCTGACAAAACAGTGAGAACTATGCAAGTAATGATGATGCTACAGTGGGTGCATGCAATAGAATCAGTTTTTAATTCATTTCCCAAATCTGGGAAATGGTCAAAGAACCTGTAATAACTAGGAAATACATGGACACACTAACAGCCGGAAATATGAGGCCAGTGGCCACCCCAGACATAATAAATGATAAAACTAAGAAATATAGATGCTTGTCTAGTGTACACAAACCCCTAGCTTAGATCTCTAACAGTAGAAAAGGATGAGGAGGTAGGGTAAGAGGAAAGGAGGAATGTACTGTTTTAAAGAAAGAAGATGTTCAAAATGGAAAACACAGATTTTCAAGGAACTCAGTATTTGAACTGAGATACAGAGGACATATCCAGGAGCTGGGGTTGCATACAGCAGCATCACAACAAACATGTTTCAGTTAACCCATTTAGATAATTTTCTGTCTTGATTCCCACAAAGGAATAAAATGGCTTCCAGCCCCTTTATTCAGCCTGGACTAAAAAATGTGTTCCAGGCAGCTACACGGAGCCATTCACAAAAGTAAGTAAGTAAGTAAGTAAATAAATAAATAAGTAAGTAAGTAAATAAAATTTAAAAGCATCAAACATAGTTCCCTTTGGCTGGAACTATGACTCAGTGGTTAAGAGCACTGGCTGCTCTTGCAGGGATCCTGAGTTCATTTCGCAGCAACCACATGCAACACATGTAAGCACCTGTAATGGGATCTGATGCCTTCTTTCAGGCATTCATTGAAAAAGAAAATTTATACACATAAAATATGTTTTAAAAAAAGTCAAACAAATTGAAACAGAAAGAAAGTATAACCAAAATACAACAGGAGAGCCAGTACTCACTGGCTTCCACAGCCGTGTGGATGAGTATCTTCAGTTATGGAAGGGTTTCCTCTTTTACTCCACAAAACATCTTAGAGTCTGTTTTATTAGCTAGTAGGAAAGTAGTAAATGTACTAAGTCACCTGCATGAAATTAGCATAATAATTGAACAGTGACCTTTTGTAGGTCATGAAAACTGTTTAATTTTATATTCATCCATTCATAAGTAGCAAGCCTACGAAAGCAGAAGTACCGTAGAATCTATCAAAGCAACCAAGTCTGTAAAGAAAATAAAGTTAACTATCCTTTCAGTTAGTCATATTCTGATGCTATAAAGTTAACATGATTTTTGTCTTCATAATGCATATGTATGTAAATGTGTCTGCTTACTAAAGGGCAAGCATCTCTTTGCCTTTTTTTATGATTATTGTTAGGCACAAAAGGTGATTGCATTAGACTATGTTTTAATACAATCAATATAAGGACTGGAATATACTCTCCAGATTCAGTCTCTTTTGGGAATATTAACTCCATTTCCTACTCTGTCACCCTAAAGCTTTATCTCAGCTTCCGGGTTAATTTAAAAGTATGTGATTTGCATTTTAAACTCATGACTCAGCTGCTAGTTGAGTCAAGATGAATGACTTCCCTGTGTCTAGGCAGTGAAGTCAAGTGCCAAGAAATCAAGAATCCTCTGGTTCCACTTCCTTCCCAAATTTAGAACAAATATTTTCAAATCATCCATACAAAGTAAAATCTCTTCTATTTTTCCACATATCCCTCCACACATATGTTATCAAACAGAATCACTTAAGATCTGATTTCCTTTTTTTAATATTTATTTATTATTTTATTATTTATTTATTTATTTATTTATTTATTTATTATGTATACAATATTCTGTCTGTGTGTATGTCTGCAGGCCAGAAGAGGGCACCAGACCTCACCACAGATGGTTGTGAGCCACCATGTGGTTGCCGGGAATTGAACTCAGGACCTTTGGAAGAGCAGGCAATGCTCCCAACCACTGAGCCATCTCTCCAGCCCCCAAGATTTGATTTCTTAATATTCACACTTAAGGCAAGGGATAAGCGGCATCTATTTTCTACTAAATGGTTTGTCTTTTTTTTTTTTTAAAGAAGGGCTCAAGGCCTTTATTTTGTTATAATCATTTTGATTTTTTAATAGGAAAGAGGAACCAAGAAGGCAAATATATGAGTCCAAACTAAAAACAAAACCCAAAATCATAACCAAAAATATGAGTTGAGCTGTTCAGAGCAATGAAGCACAGACAGAGTAATAGCTTCTCTGACTCTATGAAGCAAGTGGAGTCTCTGACCTTTCCTCCTCTGTGCTAAATATTATTCCCTGAGCATCTTTTCTCAGCAGCATTCATAAATCTTAGTGTGTTTGATTGTAATACTTCCCATATATTGGTCTAGATATAAGGGGAAATGGAGCCATGGAAGATCCAAGTGTCCATGGGTTTAGATTTCTCAGGAGAGCCACCTTTTTTCAGAAACCAAATACTTATTATTCACTATTCAATACTCTCCAGCCTTCTAAGATATTATCCAAAGAAGTTATAGACACTTTTTTGTGGGGGAGGAGGGAATTATCTTTGTACAATGCTTCACTGCCTTGATATTTTAATCGTTCATACCTCAAAACACACCATGTAGGAGAACACTAAGTGATATGCAAAGATCTCAACCTGAATATAGCAGGACAGGTGTAGATGTTCAAAATACTGGCAGCAACATAGAATTAACAGATTTTTATTGCAGATGGTATTCTTTTTTATGTTATGCAAGAGATGGTGAGGACTTTATTTAATCTGTAGCATTTCAGGTGTCTGTTGGAAAGAGTTGAAATAGGCTTTCTACTGATACCCCCAAACTCTTGAAAAATATACATTATATACATTGCTATCTCAATACTAATAGTGAGTTTATAGGGAGTGAATGCTTTAAGGAATAATACAAATAAGAGTTAGGAGGAATTGCAGAAATGAACGAACACACTGAACAATTCCCATCAGAATCTCTACAAGGTGAAGAAGTCTCCAGGAGGCTCTTTAAGGATGTAACCACAGCCCTACCCAGGGAGATAGGACCACAGCAGTCAGTGCTTGTTTGTCGTGTGTTCTGCTACTAATTAATATGAGAGTACCTTGAATACACATTATATGGCCACTTAAGAGAAAGTGTGTGCCCTTTGAGTTTCAAATATCATGTAAAAATTTTATTTTCCAATGAAGGGAAAAATCCTGCTCTATAAATCTCAGCATTTTATAACAGCTTACATGCACTGTCACTCATTTAAAAAAAAACATAGAACTTTCTTAATGAAGGAAATAGAAGACCAAACCAGCCTTGGTGGCTATGTATCCAAATAGCCATAGGATAACGACAAGGGACCTTGAAGGCACAAGGAAGGCAAAGTGGGAGCTATTGGACAATGTGATACTTGGACAATGTGATGTACATTGCCCTATTTATGTACTGTTTTGTAAAAAGAAAAATATTCACGTGCTGAGGTTTTGTTTTTGTTTTTTGTTTATTTGTTTGTTTGTTTTTGAGCATCCATGTAACACTTAGTATTTACTGAGTATTTATATGTAGGCTAAAATACTAGTTAGCCTGACATGGCAGTTAAAACTATACTTATATTCTGCTAGTCAGGGCTGGGTGATTCTGGAAGTTTGAGGCCAGTCTGGGCAATATTGTGAGCACCAGTCTTAAAACTCTCAGGAACTTTTGCTGAACCTCCTTTTCATCAAGGGTTTGGATTTGTTCATATAAAAGTTAACTGATGACTTCTAATACTGAATATGTGATATTTGTTATTGGAACCTTAGACATAACATGAAATTTATAGCAAATGCAAACATCTAGATTTACGTAGCTTGCTGCTGCCTTGAGAGCAACCTAAAGTGTTACGACTAGCACTACGAGGTCTTCCTCCTATAACCAAGCCTCTTGCCTGTCCCAGCCACATCATATACATGTCCCTTACACAGAGTCTGTTCTCTTTCCCAACGAAACCACCACCCTCCTTAGATCCCAGATTAGTATGGGTTCGATAGAAATGCTTTTTGTTTGTTTCTTGTGTGTCTGTGGAGGGGGGTGTTGCACAATGTGTCTGCATGCCTGTGTTTGTTTCTCATGTGTGTGTGTGTCTGGGTTGCACAACATGTCTGTATGCCTGTGTTTGTTTCTTGGGGGGGGGAGAGTTGCACAACATGTCTGTATGCCTGTGTTTGTTTCTTGTGTGTGTGGGGAAAGGGTTGCACAACATGTCTGTATGCCTGTGTTTTAAGCCATTTTATTTCAGTTGTTCTCAATATTCCTTCACAGTATGATGATGAAGAATTACTGGATGTTAAGAGACCAGGATCTGTAGACAGACAAACATTCATCCTTATAAATAAATGTATTAGATCTTGAATAAACACCTTAATATCTGGGCATTTCTATTCTCTTACAGAAATAGACATACTTGTGCCCAAACATGTGTGCTGTAAAAGGCATTTTATTACCAGAGTTAGAATCTCTTATGACCGACCTCCTCCCGGGAAGGCACAGAAGAGTGGACAGGAAGTGCATCTTTTGGTACACTAGCTGAGTGCCCTGGTTACCAGGCATTGTTCTCAGTTCTGGGATGAAGTCCTGAACCAAGCAAAGGAAATGCCTGGGCCTCAAAAGACAATTAGAATAATCACACACTTTGATATAAGGTAAAAGTATACTTCATAGATTCCATTGTCTTCAAAACCTCTAATCATATTAAAATAGAAACTTAATTTAGGCTGAAATCAGATCTAAATGAAGTGCAAATGATTAGTTCTAATTCACTGTGAGATGTTAATCAGGACCTTGAAAAGTCCTGCTGCAGATTCTGTGTTAAAGATTCCTGATGACAAGGGGGAAAGTCTGAATCCATATTAACTAAAGAATAAACAATTGATCTTTTTTTAGAAAACATCAATTAATATGTAATTATTATGTAATATGTGCCTCAAAATATATTTTGTATTTATTGGGTTATAATTGGTCTTCAAGTTTGAAGGTTTGCAATCTTTTTAAAATTGCAAAATATTTAGTAACTGATTCCACAAGATGGCTTTTGAAGAGGATGAGTTGCACGTATCATGCTTTCTCTAGGAGTGTTTATCAGTTGCTACATATTTTTCCCAAAGTGATGTGTTTAAACTTATTGTATAAAAATATTTCACTTTTTACTTGAAGGGACTTTATTACTGTATACATCCAAATAAAAGGGTCTGTCAAATGAGAATATTTTTTATGCTGGAGACTCTATCCATATTGAACATAATGAAGCCTTAATACTGGCAATTATAAGCAGCTATAAAATAGTCTATTACAGCCAAAAGTACACATTAGCCATAGAACAATTCCTTATGCATTTAAAATACAATTAGACCTTGACACAATGTGCTATGAATGTATTCAGAACCAAGAACACTTAGTGGAACCAGCCAGTCATAGTTCAATGCCATCATCTTTATCTGGCATATAAGAGGGGAATGGCAGCCTGGTGGTGGTAGCGCAGGCCTTTAACCCCAGCCCTCAGGAGGCAGAGGCAGGCCAGGTATCTGTGAGTTTGAGGCCAACCTGGTTTACAGAACGAATTCCAGGTTGGGCTTCAAAGCTCCACAGAGAAACCCAGTCTCAGGATGGATGGTGGTGTGATAGAGAAACAGGGCAGGGGGGTGGTATGGAAAACTGAGAAAGAGAAAAGAGTCTCGTTATCACTGAGATAATGTGATCTTTATTCTCAAAATGTATTTATCGGGCATGATCCATTTGAAAATGTGCCTTTCTACCTTGTAATCTATTATTTTTAGAAACATCTCTTGAGATATATCTTCAAAAGTTTGACATGCTAGAGCCTGCTTTCTGAAAGCTTGTTTGGAGCTAAAAAATAGGAGGAGTAAACCTCAATAAATGATAGTGAGAAGCATGGCGGATCTTGTCTTTAATCCAAGCATCCCAGAGGCACGTGCCTCTCTGTAAGTTTGATGGCAATTTGGTCCATATAATGCCTTCTGCGCCAGCTGGAACTACATGGTTAGACTATGTCTCAAAATAACAAAGGTAAATTAATAACATGTAGACATATAGGAGTGAAGAAAGTACCTTTAGAACAGAGAACAAAGAGGAGGTATTATCGCCTTTAGACCTAGAATCTGGAAAAATCCCAGTGGAGGATTTCAAAGAGAAAGAAATAGTAACATTGCCAAGGTTACCACCTTAGTAGAAGGTGAGGCTTTAATAGACTACAGAAAGGAGTAGCAACGAACGTGTAGCCATTACGTTATGGTCACAAAATGATCACCCCAAAGAGGAATTCAAAATAAGATGAATTTAAATCTTAGTATATAACCAGATTCCAAGGCTTTCTGGTCTCATTTCTCTGGATAGGTTAGTCTAGTCAATCAAATGAAAAAATATAAATGCTTTCTGGGCCCTGGGGCAGATGAACCACATGAATGTAGGTTTTATTTTAGGATAAAATTAAGTAAAAACACCATTCATGCTCCCAAGCACTTACACATAAATAAAAGCACACAAACGATACAAAGAAAAGGAAGGCTAAGCGTTATTGAAAAAGGATCAGTGAAGTAGTTGTCTTTGTGTCGTTGGTTCAGACACTAAGCACACAGGGGAGAACAAACCTCTCTAGGGAGGGGAGCGATTCCTGCCTATTTGCTAATCAGCTATCACTGGAGAGGAGACTGTGGTTCACGCTAGCTATGTAGAAAAAGAAACCTAATAACATGGTTTACTAGCCCTGGTTCTGTCACTTACAGTTGCAACCTGCCCTGCTTTCTCTCTCAATTGATGATAATAATAGCTTGGAGCTGTTAAAAGGGTCAGTAGATTATCCTTATGACTTAAGGAAAGATAAGAATTTCAACAACAGAGTTAAAAAGGTATTCAGTGCTGTCCCAATCTTTGAGGGCAGATGTCAGGGCCCTGCCACCCCATAACCTCATGTCCTGTAGGAAGACAACAGGTGAAGAATGAAACTTGAGGCAAAGGCAGCACCACCTTGCAGGAACCTGGGCAAAATTTCCAGAGTCTAACCTCTGGGTTTATTTCGCTTACATATTTAAGCTCAATAAAATTTTGGAAAGGGGTTTCCGTGTGACAATTATCACAACAAAGCTTTGCATAGAAACTCCCTAGCACAGCAGCAAAACACATGTGTCCTTTACAGTAAGAATGAGTTCCGTTGGCTGATAAACAGAGCTTAGGGCCTAAGGCAGAAGGATTTGTAATAAACGTAAGGATAGTTTCTATTGATGTAGGATGCAAAGTACATGAGGTCGTCTTTCATAAGGATGGGTTTCCTATGGGCCTAGACAATGCCAAGGATTTGGAGGAATTCAGGATGGCTGGCTCCATAGAATTGCAAAATGATCACCAGGTGGTTAGACAATACTCGCTCCAACCTTCTTGGTGACCAGGCATCAACAATTTCTTTATGCCGATGCTTTCCTGAGAATATGCCAGGCAGAGGGAAATATGTGAAGCTGGAAGCTGCCTGGTTTTCTCAGAGGATGCTAGTGTCTGGAGTCACATAGAGGTTTTTGGATGGGTTGAAGGTGATCTCTCAGATACAAGCACCAGGTAAAATGTATTGAGTTATCAGGTATGTGGAAAATATTTTTTAAAATTACATTTTTAGAATTATGTATTACTGTGTATTATAAGTATTTGCCTGTATGTATATATACATACCACATTCACGCTTTGTGCTAGCAGATATCAGAAGAGGGTGGTAGATTCCCCAGAACTTGAGTCACAGATAGTTGTAGTCCATATGGGTGCTGAGAAGCAAACCCAGGTCCTCTGCATGAGCAGCCATCTCTTCAGGTCTATGTGGGGATTTTTTTTTTAATCTCATCCTAAGAGAGATGGGAAACCACAGGCCAATTATTTTTTTCTGAGAAATTTTGAGATTATTTATTTATTTATATGTGTTTATGTGTATGTGTGCACCTGCATGAGTTTATACATACCACAAGTGCAAAAACCTCTTGAAGCCAGAAGAGGGAACCAGAATCCTTTAAACTTAGGCAGTTGTGAGATGCCTCAATGGGGAGCTGGAAACTGAATCTGGGCCCCATGCGAAACTAGCAGATACTCTAACTTCTAAGGCCTCTTTCCAGTCCTTGTCTGAAGAGTTTTTAATGATGTGATAAACTATATCATAGTGGATGGATTAAGCAAGATAGAGAATACACATAGACTACTAGGAGTATTTTCTAGTTTGTTATTGCTAATTTATTTTGCAATCAGCTTCACATTCTAAAACACCCCAAACAATGGATACATATTTTTTAAAGCCAGTGGCAAACTCAAGAGTAGTATCTCTTAAATCATATTTTTTTCAACTATGAGGGTATAATAATCTCAGTGAAAGGTGTTTGTCTTTGTAAGCCTCCCCTGAGCTTTTGTAGCTCTCAAGCATGGGTGGGATGGTGAGAACTTGGAAGCCATGGTTGTCATCAACATCAGTGGCTTATGTGGCACCACCATAACAAGAAAGACCCAGTGCAAGCAGATTAGCCTACCAAACATACTAAAGCACATTTTTTTTAATTCAAAATAAGCATTTTCCTAGATGACAAATTAATTTCACTTTCCTTCTACAAGCCAGGAGAGCAGGTGGAGATAGGATGACAAAAAGTGGTTTATATGTTGAGAATTTTGTAAGCTCTCCTTCCCCTAAACATTCCTGTACTCACTTTGTCTTCATCATGGGATGACCAGGGTGGGTTTCTACTGTCTGGAGTAGCTGGGCTAGTTTTTAGTTAGCTGTTCTTTAAAACGCAGAATTTAAAGAGCTGCCTGTCTTCTGCATCTGATGACACCATCTGTCACTCTAAGGTGCTGCGTCATTTCTCCTCGGTGGGTTTTGAGCTGAGGAGTGAAATAACTGTTCTGTAAAAAGTTCACTTTGCTTCTTCTTTGCGGGAAGATGGGTTGCCAAACACCAGACTGGAGGCAATCTCAGAAACTGTAGAAAACACTTGTGAGCCAGGTCATATGGGCAGCAATAGAAGTGATGAGTGCTTGGCTTCTGGCTTTATTCTGGTGGTAGAACTAATATGTTTGTAAAGATTTTGCTCTAGCCTTCTGAGCCTGTATCAATACTCTCCCAATTCTTGGTTTTGTTTATTATACTAAAAAGTGATTTCGGTTTACTTTCTTAATATCTAAGTATCAGTCTAGCTTCAAAGTATCAGTGACCTAACAGTTTTTTTCTTGATCTCTTTGAATTGTTTTCTGCTTGTATAGTATAAAAAAGTACCCTTTTATTCTCACAAAATTAAATTAAAATTTCTCACAAAATTAAAACAACATATGGTTATTAATGTTATTAGTTCCCTGGAATCCCAGTTTTCACCGCAAGTTCTCTTCTATCCTTTTCCCCCATCATCCTAAAACTAATACACACACACACACACACACACACACACACACACACACACTTACCACATTTACTACCTACATACACCATACCACACAGAGATCACATACAAACAGACACACACAAAAGACGTACCACAGAGAGAAACATATACACAAAAGACACACCACACATAGACACACAAACATACCACATACCATACACACCACACACCACAGACATCCTCCCCCCCCCACAGATACACTCATACCACATACACCACACACAGAGAGACACACACTCTTGCCACACACCACGCACACGTGTACTCACACACCCCTACACACCACACACACAGAGACACTCCCTGTCACACACACCAAACACACCACACACATCACATACAGACATACAAACCCACCACACACACCAACACCCCTCCTATACACCCCACACATACACATACACACACATACCATACAAAACATAGAAATACACAGAGGCATGTACACCATACACCACATAGACACAGACAGAGGCACACACCATACACCACGAAGATACACACAGAGGTGTACACACACCATACACCACGAAGACACACACAGAGGTGCACACACACCATATACTACGTAGACACACACAGAGGTGCACACACTATACACCACGAAGACACACACACTCCATACACCGCGTAGGCACACACAGAGGTGCATACCATACACCACGCACACACACACTCAAGGGCACACACCATTCACCACATAGACACACACAGAGGCGCACACACACCATACAACACAAAGATCACACAGAGGTGGACACACACCATATACCACATAGACACACACACCATACATCCCTATAATCATTCACTCTTCATAAACAGTTTTCTCCTACTAATATGTCAAGATTTTGCTCTTAAGCTGAGTCATACCAGAAAGGATTCTCCCAATTAGCAAACCACTTTTGGTTCAGTTTAAATATTTCACATCCAAAGAAGCATCACAGTCTCCCAGGGTTAAACTGGTCCAGCCTTTACTAAATAGAATTTCTCTGCAATCACTGAAGTAGAAAATCATACACCTTTATCCTCAGCTTGGAAGCTAGAAGAAAATAGCGACCTTGCAGCAGGGGAAATGAGTAAATAAAGAGCCTCCTTGGTTCCTTGTTAGTTTTGTATTGTTGTTTTCCTCGGAAGACAAGAATGGAAAATAAAACTCGAGGGAATAGAAATGAGGCTCTTACGGCTTAAACAACACATGGCTTTTCAGAAGAAAACGACGGGGAAGATGCTCAGCCCAACTCATAATTTTATTATCAAATGCTCTCTCCAGCCAATCACAGCATTGCAAAGTAACATTCCATTTTCCAAGATTTTCTGCTTCGCATATTCTGACAAGATTTTTCCAGGTGGATATCAGAGTGACCTCTTTTGCTCTTTTGTTCCTTGTTTTATTCTCTCATTCCCCAAAGTCTAACTTAGTTACAAAACACGAAGTGGATAATTTTTGTTTAAGTAGCATTTGAGCCTTCTCTAGGATGACACCTGCGCACTGCTCAGCAGGGGATGTGAACAAAGGTTCCCAGCCCTAATCAAGAATCTCGCCCCAGTAGTGACATCTGCTTCCAGAGGAAAATCAGTTTCTTTCAACTGTGTTTTTGTTGAGTTCCTTTGTCTCATGGGGCTTTGTTTGGGCATCTTTGGTCTTATTGGTCTTTTGCTTGTATAATATGGTTAATATTATGGTTTCCAATTTGGTGTTTTTATGGTTTTAGACTCTGTTTGTATATGTATGTATATTTCTCTGTGTGATAAGAATATTTTTTGAAGAACATTTTAAAGAAAGAAAAGGCCATACACAATGAGGGAATGGGCTAGTGCTCTCCTGCATGCAGTTTCCATGATAGCCATTATGTGACAAAAAGAGAAGGGTGTGTCCACTGCTAAAGACATCTAACATTGTCTTTGAAAATAGGGAAGCAAGCAAATCTAATCATGCACCAACATAGGACTTAAAATACAAATTACTGTGATATCTTGATACTTTAATTACTGATAGTATATGCAAATGAAGGTGAAATCAAGCCTTTTTTATTTATTATTATTTACTTATAAATATAAAATTCAGCTTGACTGCCTTTCCTACAAATGCCTCACTATTTGCTGCTTCATAGAGATGTATTTAGAATAAACGATTGACAGGACGCATATAAATATGGAAGCTAAATACATCAATCAGGATTGAACATTATTAATGTTGTTCAAGAAATAAGTTTAGTGCTGGAGAGGTGGCTACGTCAGTGAAGTTCTTGCTGTGCAGTCAGTACAACCTGAGCTCGATCCTTTCCGAACCTTGTTAAAAACTAAGAATATTGACCCACAGCTGTAAACTCAGCACTAGGGAGAGCGAAAGGGGAGAATCCCCAGGGGAATCACTGTTCACTGAGTCTAGCTGAAATGGAGACTTTCAGGTTCAAATAGAGACTCTGTCTCAAGAAATAACATGGAGAGAGCAATTGAGAAAGACATAGGACATTGAACTCTGGCCTCCACATGTGGATACACATACATACAGAGAAAGAGAGGGTGACAGGGAAAGAGAGGTAAGGAGGGAGGGGGGAAGGGAGGGAGAGAGAGAAGGTGGGTTGGGTTTAAGGGAAAATGGGACATCAAGCTTTCAAAGAATAGTAAAATGAACAAAACCTAAAGAACAGTAAATTCAAGCACAAATTAGAAATAGTCAACATTATTAACACAAGGATAATGCAAATTAAGACCACAGTGCCATGACTTCACAACCACAGGAATCACTGTAATAAAGACAGATGGTCCACACAAGTGTCAGTGATGAGGCAGGCCTGCTGGGAACTGCTATCTCTGCTGGTGATATTGATTTTCAGGAAACAGTTTGGCAGTTTCCTAAAAGGTTAAATACAGACTTATCATTTGGCTTGGCACTTTTCTTCTTAAATCTGTAGCTAAGAGAATTGTAAACATGTCCACACAGCAACTTCTACACAAGTGTTCATAGTATAGCAGTATTAGTTAATGCGCGAAGCAATGCCACACCAGTTTGGATTCAAAGGGTTATTTATTTGAGGGGGAAAACTTACAGAACACCGTCCTACCCAATAGCCAGGAAAGGAGTCTAGTCGCTGGAACAAGAAAGCAAGTGGAGGGCTGCCTCTGCTTTTTAAAGAGAAAGATACCACGCCCTAGTGGGCTGGTATCTCAGCAGCTATTGGCTGAAGGAGCAGAAGGACCTCTGGCAGCAATTAGTCATAATAGAAAAGAAGACATAACTCAAAGTTCATTGAATGCAAATGTGAAAGTGCAAAGTGCAAGTATGTCCTTATGAGCATTGTTATGTATTTTAGTCATGACTCTATTGTTGTAAAGACAAATCAAGACCAAGGCAACTCATTATACAATAAAGTACTTAAGTGTGAACTATTTAGATATCTTTTGAGCACTTAACAGTTTATCTGCACCAGTGACTTTAAAAAAATTAAGTATTTAACTGGAGGCTTGCTTACAGTCCCAGAGGTTTAGTTTATTATCATCAGGGCAGGGAACATGGGAGCATACAGATAGGCGTGGTGCTGGAGAAGTAACTGAGAGCTCCATCCTGACGTGTAGGCAGAGAGAAAGACTGGTCCTAACATGAACTTTTGAAACCTCAAGGCCCCAGTGGCATACTTCCTATAACAAGATCACACCTCCACAACCTTCTAATCATTTCAAATAGCTCACCCTCTGGTAACTAAACATTCAAATATATGAGCCTATGGGGGCCATTCTTACTCAAATCACCATATGGTGGCCTACTTATTATAGGCTGCAACAGGGATGAGCAAGCAAAACTTGCTTAAGAATGGGTCATTTTACATGATTCAGTAACAGTCTAGAAAGGGTGAGTCTCTGTAGAAAGAAAGGTAAGTGTAAAGTTGGCCTCTGCGCTGGAGCTGGAAATGCCTTCACATTAGCCATAAGGTTTATTTTTTACGGAAGCGATATGTGAAATATCATTGCAGCACTGGGTCTGTTTTCCTGTCAATTTGCTCAGATTCATTAAATTGTACATTTAAAAAACTGAGGTTTTTGATGTTTAGATATACCTTAAAATGTATAAAAAGGACATGAAAGAGAAAATTCACAAAGAGAAATGTAGAGTCAAAAAGGTAGAGTCATAAGGAGGGATGGAAATGACTTTTAGTTCAACTGTAGATGTATGAAAAAATAAAATGCAGACATAGTAAACCATTGGTGTCACCTCTAGTTCTACCAGGGACTCCCCTTGGCTGCAATGTCTGCAGGAAAACCTACCATTAATTTGGATTTGAATACCTGAGCTGTGGCTGCAGAATAGCTAATTAAAACTCTGCAACAATCTGCTCATTTAAATAGAGTCCATTATGCATAGAATGTTAGGGGCTTTTTTTTTTTTATTGCTCATTTTTTCCCCGGGCAACTCTGGGTGAACTATTGTTGTGCAGTGCCTATTTTAGTGAGAGTTAATGAGGACCAGAAAATTGCCCTTGTTTGTTACAGTGCTGAAGCCTTAGTACAAGCTGTACTAATCGCATCATTGTGAGTGAGGGGAAAGATGAGGGGTGGGACCAGGGGAGGGATAGCATGAAGGGAAAAGCGCTTGTCAGCAAGTTCACAGACTTAGTAGAAATTATTTTCTTTTTATAAAATCTCAAAGATTTAAGGGATCACAAATATTATCTCCCAACTTGGTCAGATGAATTACCATAGACAGGCACTAAACAGAGATCACTCATTTTTTTTTAATAAAAGTAGAAATAAAGTATGCCTAATGATCAATCTACTATAACTTACCTATTTTTCCCATAACCAATTTTGTTGTCTTCATAATGTTTTTGGGTCACTGTTATGAATATCAACAATTTCTTACCAATTACTCAATGAACCTATGTTATATTTTTGCTCTTATTTACAGGATGGTCACTAAAAACTCCTAATGCAAAAGATACCCGGACTCATTGAGAAATGAGTTTGCAATGTATTGTTCTCTATTACTTAAAATTAATTCCAAATGTTGGCTAATGTATTATACATTATTTCTTGTGATAAATTTTCAGCTGAAACTAGCTAGTACCTTAAAATCTTAAGTGAAAATGGGCTGAAATAATTTTGTACTTCTTGACTGGCATCTTTGGTATAAAAGTCAGCAGTTAATTAAGAACGCAGCAAGGGGTGTTTAAAATGGACCATGAGAGACTGGTTTTGTTTGTTGATTTGTTTTAATAGCTTGTATTAGCAAGTGTCTTATAGCCTGAATTACAGTGAGGTAAAAAGACAACCCTAGGTTTCATAGTCTGGCATGTGGAAAGGCTTCTGTTTTTCTGCTTGTTTGTTCATGTACATAATGAACTCAGAGAGTATTTGTTGTCCTGACCTCTGGAATAAAAAAGCAACTTGACGGTAAAGACTGTGGTAAAGGACCGGGCTGCTGCAGACAGGTTTAATGGGATGTTTGCTGTCACACTTATTGGGTGGTAGCATCTTTATTCAGCATTTAAACTTTAGAGCAGATTCCGGAACTGGAGAAAGCAATCATAGAAGCATCATCCATCAGGAATTATGCTGCAGTCTCTATAGAAACAGAGACCTCCTGTCACATAAGTCATTTATACTCCCCCCCCCTTTTTTTTTGGTTTTTCGAGGCAGGGTTTCTCTATGGCTTTGGAGCCTATCCTGGAGCTAGCTTTGTAGACCAGGCTGGTCTTGAACTCACCTCCCGAGTGCTGGGATTAACGGCGTGCACCACCATCGCCTGGCTTAGACTCCACTTTTTGTGGCTGAAATTATAGTTCCCAAGTATCTAATAGCAAAATTAAGATGGAATGGCTTTCCAAAGTATGAATGTTATGCTTTTTGCTGCGGTCCTGAGCAGCAGGGGCTGGGCAGCGGGTCCAGAGAGCTGCCAGCCCTGGACAGGGCCCAGCCAAGCAGCTGCAGGCTGGTCCCAGTGAGCCCAATGGTGAGAGCAGGTGGCGGGTAGGAGGCACATGGTCAGAAATATTGTACAGAATAGAATTGAATATTTATTAGTTGAGTTATGGAATGGGAAGGAAAAAAGGGGAGAAAGGGGGAAGAGAGGGGAGAGAGAGAGAAAAAAGGTAAAGTGGAAAATGGAATTGAGAGAGTCAAGATGGCGAGAGGAGGGAGGGAGAGAGCAGGGAGTGGGCATGGCTTGTCTCTTAAAGTGAGGAACAATCATAACAATGAGTTCAAATGAGGGATGATTCCTTGTATGGGAACCACTTTATTAAATACCTCACAATAGTCTAAATTAAAAATAGTGGGCTCCACACATTTCTTCACAACAGTCATTTGTCTGCCCACCCAGACATTACACAATTGTGCTGTACTTCAAAGTCTTCAGAACTGATAATTTTTTTTTTTGTTTGAACTGGTAAAACTGAGAAACAGACATAGCTGGAGAACAATCAGAAGCACATCCAATGTCTATTCTGTTTTCACCAGAATGTATACCGTTTGTGACTATTTATGAGGATTTATAATAGTATTGCTGCTTCATTTTAGTGATGGAGCAAGGGCAGTGCTGTTATGTTTTTAATAGTCATCAAACACACAACCCAACGACAGAGATCTGTGTAATGGACTAGGAGAGAAGAAGAGGGGTCCACACAATTTCCTGTCTCAAAGAAGCTGCCTTCCAGGGTTTATGTAATCATCCTAGGAATTAAGCAGTGTAATATACATGCTTTTAGAGTAATTCAAATAACTTACTCAAAGTCACCGAACAAGAGGCCAAAAATATAACACCACCCTCAAACTACAGTTAAAAAGCAAAAACAGTCTTTAGTCCCAGCACTTGGGAGGCAGAGGCAGGTGGAGCTGATCTACAGAGATAGTTCCAGGACAGCTACGGCTGTTACACTGAGAAACCCTGCCTCAAAAAACAAACAAAAAAAAAATCTGAAAACAAAAACAAACAAAACGAAATAAAAATAATCAATGATGTGAATAAGTGAAATAGCATGCTATAAACCAAAGTTTAAATCTCTCCTGGAATCAGGTTTAACATTTCCATAGATTTCTGAAAACGTTGGAGAAGATGAGAAAGCTACACTCTAGCCTGGAGCTGTTTCCAAGGCAGCATCCTTCAGTGACTGTCCTTGTAGAGCCCAGAAGTGATGCACTGTGCTCACTTCTGCGCTTCAACTTCTTGATGTATGTAATGTTCCTTACGAGATGGCTGGTCTCCCTAGCTAACACAGACAGTTTATAGCATCCTAGATTGGAGAGTTTCAGTTGCGTGTTAGCATCAGGCTGGTAGAGAAGTAGGAAGTTGGAATAGATATCAGATGTACCTGCACTTACAGCTGGGCAAGCAGAGAAAACCATCTCAACAGAGATGGTGGAATGGAGGAGCCTGGCCCTCCACATCCAGTGACAAGAAAAGCTCAAGGATCATTGGTTTTAAGGCTGCGTTTGAATATATATTTGTATAGAGGAAGTGGTCTTTGGGAGGGTGTAACCAAATATAGGGGTAGTCTTACTAAAGTGATGGTCGTAGTTACTGTAAGGAAAATGGAGTTGGTCCATTATGGTCGAGGTCATAGGTGGGGTAGAGAGTGCATTTACTAAACTCAAAGGTGTTTGCAGGTTTTTCTGGACTTTGTTACCTACCTATTTGGTATAGACAGAATAGTTAAATTGCAGGAAAAAATTGAAAATCATTTTTTTTAAAACAAATTATTTTTCTTATATTCCAGGCCAGTTTTAGAAGTGATGGCTCAGGTGCTGTCTTTTAAGACTCTGTCTACTTGCTTCCCACATACTCCAATAAGAGGGGTTGCAGAGGACAAGCCCATGATACACAGACTTTATCAGTGTGATAAGCTAAATAAAATACTATTTGGGAGATGCTTGCAAATGCATGCTTTAGGTACTCTGGTATGAATTTTGTCAGCCTCAGTAAAAAAAGAACTCTGAAATAGATATGTTTCTGACAAGAGTGTGAGGGAGAATAACGTCCACTAATAATTTCCTCTACGGCCTATCAGCATTTCCAACTGCTAAACACTGCTAAAAACACACAGTGTTGTGTGACAGGAAGAGGGTCTCTGTGGGAGGCTTTGCATTATGCCATTGCTGGAAACTGTGTCTCTGTAGAAAACAATGTAATTTGACATCTTTTTGGCTGTGGCTACTTCTGTAATAGTCCATGTATGTGTCAGAATCAGTGTGAATCCGGTCATTTAATCTTATTAGCTTTTTCCTGGTTACAAAAACTGCGAAGCTCTTCCTTGAGAAAAGTTTTAGAAAGCACAAAAAGACTTAGAGAAAATAAATGGATATAGCATAGAAATTATGACACTGTGGCCTCTTCCTGAAAAAATGTATTTATATCTTCATATTTATGTGTATGCATATATGCATTATACAATTTTTATATATAATGCATTCATTATTGTAATAAGATAATACATCTTGTATTTCTATTTTGCTTAACTTTATTTTAAAAGTATTTTTCTTTCCTTCTTATTATAACATCAACACATTATTTTTAGTGAGTAAAAAATATTTTATCCTGTAGCTTAGATTATAGAACAGTGATCAAGTTCTTAACGAGCACACATCAAACTCTGAGTTCAAGCCCTCGTTGGGGGTACTGTATCCTACTTCCGTACTGTCATTTCTCTAAACATATTTCCATAGCTAAATACTTTAATTACCTACGTTTTGTTTTCAATTTTAAGACTACTGTGAACCTCTAGGAAAATAATTTATATCCACGACTCTAGTGGCTCTGAGCATGAGAGCACAGACCCATGAGCTATACATGCTGAAGGAGGAAGATTGAGAGTTTCTCCAAAGCCAGCCTGAAGAGTTCCTATTTCAACACAAATCACAAAAACAAAACAACCAAAAAGCAAAAAAAAAAAACAAACCACTAAAGATGCTTTGTGTTTAATCCTGAATTCTGGCTATAAGCTTGCACTTTTCCCCCCTTTTTGTGAAGAATGCCTGACACTGAAAATTTACAATAAATGTCATTTGTTTAGCCAGTGATTATGAAAGTGGATCCATAGTTATACTACATCAAGATGTCAAAACATTTGTAAGGAATATAGTGTTTGATATTTAAGTAGATGTTATGCATCATTAGTGTTTTTTTTTCTTTTAGGGGCTAATGCTTTGTTTAGTTGATAGAGTGTCTGCCCAGTCCACAAGATGCCATGTGTTGGATCCCTAGTAGCACATATACCCACAGGGTGTGACAGTCCATTGTGTATCCCAGCCCTGGGGAGCTAGAAGAGAAGCCAAAGAACCAGAAGTTTTAGGTGTTTGGAGAGTTTTAGGCCAATTTTAGATACATATGCTCCATCTCAGAAAAACAAAACAAAATAAAATTTAAGATATTTTTACCAAATAGTGTTACTACATATGTAGTCTTCCCTACTGTCCCCCATCGTTTGACATCTTCCTCTGTTCCTTGCCAAGGGGACAAGATGCCACTTTATATCTGCAGCTCTTGAACATGTCTGACCTTGACATGTTTTCACTTCAGAATCAATCAATGAATCAATAAATACTTTTGTGTATATGCGTTAACCTACAAAAGTAGGTTTCTTCTTATACCGTCCATACAGATAAGTAACCTTATATGAATACAACAGGGCAAGAAAGGGTCTTCATAATGTGGGGAATAGGAGACGTTTTTTTTTTTTTAATCAAGAAATGGAAGCAGATAATCAGAGAGCAAAATTCTGACTCAACTAGTGGAGAAACAAACAAACAAAACAAGAAGAAACTATTAACAGGAGAATTGGATGACATTTGTCCTACTGGTTTTATAGGAATGAACTCCTTGACCTCTTTGGAAACAATACTGTGTCCCCAGGTTTTGATTAGAGAAATCGAGGATTAGTGTGTAGTCACCTTACTCCTAATTGCAGCTGCTCGGGAACTGATGGAATGATGTAACTGATGGTCCTAGGTGTTTATTTTCAGGTTCTTGGCCTTGTATCCAAAGAACTGAAAATCAGGCCTCATATATGTTTGCAAGGGAAGTAAGATTTGAAACAAAGGGATAGTGCTGACCAAGACTGACTGAAGGCTTATAAGTGAGATACTTAAGGGGTGAAGGCAACAGCATGCATGTCTCTTTTATGGAGTCTAAGAAAAGGAGGGGCTGGTTACCAAGGGGTACAGTTGGGAAGGTTCTCTATTTTGATTGACGGATCAGGTCATATACTTTTCCCCCCCAAGTTTTCATGTCCCTTCCCAGGATTCAATTAATCAAATGTTGGTCCATTTGGTGGAAAGTAAGAATAAAATGTCTTGTAGTTCTCTCTCCATTTTACTTTCTAAAGAAATGGGAATCGTGATTTCTTTCTTTTACTTTTCCATAAATTTAGTGTTAGAATCAGTGTCCTTGTGTTTGAAATGACTCATTGCTGAGAACTATAATCTCACAGCAAAAAAAAAGTAGGATTGACACTAAATTCATGTTAGTAACTCATCACAGCCTCTCAGATGAGCCTTTCTGTGTCTTTTTAACAGCGATATCTTGTCTTTTTTTTTTTTTTACAGCCTTTTACATTCTGACCTGAAACAAACCTTTTCACTTAATTGTCTTCATCCTGTATTTTAGTCTGAGCTAAATTTCATAAACTGGTTGATGGTGAATTCTTTGAGAATTCATACATATGATGTATGTATACATATATACAATGTATCTTAATCATATTCACACAACCCTGTAATCACTTCTAACTTTGCCATATCCTCCTGGGCACATGTTCCTCCAAACTGCATATTCTCTCTCTTCTTCTCTTCCCCACCTTCTCGCTCTCCTCCATTCTCTCTTTTTTTAGTGTTGCCTGTGGTTACATGGATGTGGAATCATCCCCTGAGGTATAGATGGCCCACCAGTAAACAAACAATAAAGAGAAGTGGCCCTCTTCCAGCAACCATTGACTATCCATAACTGCTCAGACAGAAATAGCACCTCCGGTGTCCCTCTCCCCCTTTTATGGAGAAATTTTTACTGGCTTGAGATGCTGTGAGTTCTTGTGAACATCAGCCACTAATTTTCAGAGGCAAGCATTTCTCAGCACTCTTCCCTTTCCTCCACCTCTTAAATTTTCTTCTTCTTCTGTCTGGAGACATTTCCTTTAGCTTGATTTTTTTT
>NC_022029.1:31657095-31666358 GCF_000317375.1 Microtus ochrogaster
AAAACATGTACTTAGACAGGGAATAATGACTTTCTGGAGGCACAATGAGCAGTATGAAGGAAAAAGATGAAGTGCAAGGAAGCGTGGTCCTCAGGGATGCTGCACAGGCAACACCTGCCGCACAGTAGCCAAAAGTGCTTTGAAGGCATGAAGAAGCTTCTCGAATAACTGAATATTCACACAACCAGGATCCATGACCTTGAGCCCAGGAGATCTTTTCTGCTGAATGTAATCATATTCCCAGAGAAGTCAAATTATTCCTTTCGGTTGCCAAGAAAACCTCAAAGTTTTCAAATCACTTTGTCTTAAGAGAAGCTGAAAATGTGCTAAGGCGGCCCACAGGATGGAGCCTCAGCTCACTGCTGAATTTCTTGGAAGCATAGAACTTTCCGTTTTGTGCAGAGTTCTGATGTTTCCAAGTTGCGTGCCAAGTATAAAAAGGACTTTGACCTGAAAAAGGAAGGGCTGAAGGGCTGCTTCTGTTCTTTTCTGGAATCTGAGCTATACAAAGGAAGGTTTTATTTCAAGAAGAGAATAGTGGGTCCTACTGGAGCAGAAGGTGTTCAGTCTTCATCCCCCTGCTCATTCTCTCCTTCCAGTATTCAAAGGGCCTGCTTTTCAGTGAGGCAAGCAAGCGATAGTAAATGCAGAAGACGGAGAAAAAGCTCTTTGTCCCCATGCTAACATACATTGGAAGAAGACATGAGCAGAATATTTAAAAAAAAAAAAACTGTTGTGTGGAGACATTTAATCAACATTTTGCTGGGTGAAAATCTTGAGCCAATTGTTAGAGGGTGAAGGAGGAAGGAAAGAGGTAATCAGTTTTGGTCCACTAAAGTTTCAAATGTGTCAACGTTTTAAAGAAAGATGAACTTGTCAGGGAGATGCTGCTGACGGATGAGGCATTGGCTGGTCTCACAAAGTATTTTGGGACTAACCTTTGTTTTGTGTCTTTATTTTATTCTGAGGCTTCCTTCCATGACCGTCCCCCTCAAAGTGCCATATCCCTGGTTTTAATGTGTATAGTGAGATCTTTGGTGTCCATATTCTTTTCATCAGCTTCTGAACAATTAGAAGACGACTGTACCAGGCAGACATTTAAAGACCAAAAATATACCTCATTTGAATTTTTATTTGAGATTTTTTAAAAATAAATATTTGTGTAATAAATTCTAGAAGATGACTGAATTTAAAAGGAATGGATAGTACTTATTTTATCAGATTTTTTATTTTTCATGTAAGGTCTTGTACATCTAGTTCTGATAGTGATATGTAGCCCATTATTGTTTAACAGATGATATGACGTATGGGAGGAGAAGGAGCAATATCAGTAAGTGTTTTTAGCTTCTTGTGTTTTCTTAAGGTGCTTTATATTCTTTCATGCTGTTTTATAAGAGGATTATACCTTTAAAAAATTGTTGACCAACTTAAATTTGTGTAAAAGTTGGACTGATAAATTATACCATGTATGACTGAGACAGGAGAGAATACAAACATCCTTAAGTGTTTCTATTTTGCCTAAGATTGTTCACTACTTAATCATGTTGCATATAAGCATGACAACACCATAAACAAGAAAACCACATAAAAGCCTAAAGCAGCACCAGTTTTGTGACTTGTTTATAACTCAATTGTTGTTGGGAGATCACTTGTTCGTTTCCCAGCCATCCATCAGCTCAGACCAACACCAAAAAATCACACAGAAACTATATTGTTTAAAACACTGCTTGGCCCATTAGCTCTAGCTTCTTATTGCCTAACTCTTACATATTAATTTAGCCCATCTCCAAAATCTGGGTACTGCCACGGGACTGTGGCTTACCACCTAAAATTTTGTCATCTGTCTCTGGCAGCGCTACATGGCTTCTCTCTGACTCTGTCTCTTCTCCCAGCATTCAGTTTAGTTTTCCCTGCCTACCTAGATTTAGTCCTATCAACAGGCCAAGGCAGTTTCTTTATTCAGCAACAATATTCACAGCATACAAAGGGGAATCCCACATTACCTCCCCTTTTCTGTTTAAATGAAAAGGAAGATTTTAACTTTAACATAGTAAAATTACATATAACAAAACAGGTTTCAAGCAAGAATTACAGTAACAATACTTATACTACTTTATCTTTTATCACAACTAACAAAAGCTACAACTATAGCTATCTATTCTTCAACTCTATCAAAGAGTGCAGAAGGGTATATTACCTAAGTAAATAGGAAGTACATTGTAAGCAACTTCCAAAACTCTAGATTTGATTGAGACATCTTGCTGCCTGGACAGTCACCCAAAGTTCTTCTGTAACACTGGGGCATCCTTCTTCAGCCTACAGGCCCGTAGCATCTGGTAGACTTTTCCATGAAGCAGAAAATTTCAAAGACAATTCCACCTATATTGGCAGTTTGTCAGTCACTTTCTTCTGTGTCTAGCAAAATGTCTGGCACACTCTTTCATGAAGCCAAAACCCTGAAGGATTGTCTCATCTCTCTGTGGGTCCTGCATGTCCAGTTCATCAAGCAATCCAGGCAAGAGCAGTTTCTTGCCCAAATGGCTAACAGACTCCATAAGGAGCCTCTTCGATACCCATCATCCTCTTGAAGAAGCTTGGTGCTGCCAGGAGCAGATGTGTCTCACTGTCATGAAATGTCTTAAGTTCTTAAACATTTTAAATGCCATATTTTGTAGTCTTTGAAAGGTTTGAAGAATGCCTATCCATCTGAAGTATATCTATGTACATCTAGAAAATTTAACTAACATGACTACAAGCTTGACTACTATAGATGACCTATATTTCTTAATTATACATTACATTTCTAAATGAGCTGCACAATCACAAGACCTTAATAAAGAGTAGAAATACATATAATAAGATTGACCTTAAATTTGTATCAATAAACCAAGATCCATACCTATGAAAATCTCTATAGCATATCTCCCTTTAAATGTAAACAAGCATTTATAAATAATCATTTAGGGAATTTGGGCAATTTTTTTCCAAGCCACTTCCTGCTGTTTATTGATCAAACTATTTTGGGGGTGTTCACAGTGACCTTTCAGGGGGTTTTGGTCCATCAAACTATATTAGTCTGGAAGCAAGTCACGAGTTCGCATACTCTGTTGAAAGAAAAGATTAACCTCTTTTCCAAAGCAACATATCCTTAGACTCAAATTCTGAAGTTGAGATACCCTTAAAGTATGTATATTGGTTATTTATCTCCTTCACAGTCAAAAAATTCAAAGAAAACACAATAATATACCTAGTACAGACTCTGTGTTTATTTCATCTTTACATGGCTTATTCCTTTTTACTTCTTTTGTTTTTTAAAAAAAAACTTTGTTTTATATATTTTTAATTTATTTACTTCTTTTCCAACTCTCTATACTCTTTTTATTCTCTTTCCCAAGCCTACTTGCATTTATCCAACATTGTGACCCCTTTAGAGGTCTTTTCCATCTGAATTTTTTTATTGCATATCTGTAATTATTTTTTGACCAGAAGCACTTCTTAAAATGTTAACTGCTTCTTAAAAACTTAAGCTCTGGCGGTCCTAGGGGAAATACAGCACTACCTGCTTGCCCTGCCCAGTCCAGCATGGTGGAGATGTTTGCTGTCTCTGGAAGCCATGTTCCCAGCCTCATTTTTAGGCACACAGCCAGTCTACGTTGCCATTAAGCTAGTTGCAGCAGTCTCTTTACAATACCCATTTAAATGCTTGTCCTCCTAAAAGAGCCAGAGATTTGGCTGGCAGCATGGCCTAGAAAGCTGGCATTTCAAAATGGTGTGGCTTTTTTTTCTGCTACTACTGAGTCAGGAAAACCTCTCTTAAAGGAGCTATGGCATGCTGCCAATAAACAGCAAGAAGCTGTGTTAAACCTTGTATTTTTGTATCTAGAATTCCTTTCCAAGATCTCTCAGGTTTTAAGTGGATTTTAATCAACCATGTTGGGTGCCAATTTGTTGTTGGGAGGCCTTGTGTTTGTTTCTTGGCCACCCAGTAGCTCAGACCCAAAATAATCACACATAAACTATCTTATTTAAAACACTGCCTGACCCATTAGCTCTAGCTTTTTATTGGCTAACTCTTAAAGATTAATTTAACCCATCTCCATTAATCTGTATATTGCCATGTGCCTGTGGCATACCAGCTAAGGTTCTGGCATCTGTCTCTCTTGGGGTTACATGGTTTCTCTCTGATTCTGCCTCATTTTTTTCCAGCATTTAGTTTAGTTTTCCCTGCCTACCTAAGTTCCTCCCTATCAATGGGCCAAGGCAGTTTTTTTACTCACCAACAATATTCACAGCATACAGAGGGAAATTCCACATCACTCAGTTAATATAGAGAAAGGTTATTATCACACACTGGATTGTAGCTCCAATTTACTAAATCCTTTGTTCTCTACCATCTTGGTATATTAGAGTCATCCCAGTGGCCATGCCAGAGGTAATCAGTGATGAGGGGAGTGAACTCAGTTTCAGGCACCATTACTTTTTAAGTACTTTGGTAATTTTGTTTTTATTTTAAATTAATAACCATTTAAATATTACTCATGCCAAAGATCCATGGCATGTAATTGATTTTATTTTTATTGTAAAACAGTATTTAGAGAGTAGAGGAAGTCTGAATAAAAGAAGTGCTGAGTGAATGTGTACTGTTGAAAAAGGCACATGAGCTATACAGAACTAAGTGCAAGCCATGTCTAAGCTTGCAAGCTTTTGATAAGTTTATTTTAATGTAACTGACTTTTCTTCTCTGTGCAATAAAAATGATGTGTTTGGGTGATGTGCCATTGGTGGATCAGGAAGTCAATTTAGAATAATTTCTACCTTTATAAAAACAGAAGAACTCAGTATAAGTAAAAAGGCCATGTATTGTCTGTGGGTCCTGAGCATGCAGAAAACATAGATTGCAAACTCTTTAATTAGAGGAGCTATGCATTTTAAGTTTCATAATTTGTTGGTAGGGAAGGTATATTGTATAAGAGACAGAGGTGAAAACTTGTATCAAGAATGGCTTATACTGGTTTTGTGGGAGCCTAGCCTGTTTGGATGCTCACCTTTCTAGACCTGGATGGAGGGGGAGGACCTTGGACTGCCCACAGGGCTGGGAACCCTGACTGCTCTTTAGACTGGAGAGGGAGGGGAAGGGGAGTGGGGCTTGGGGACTGGGGAAGGTGGGAAGGAGGCGGAAAGTTTTAATAAAAAATAAATAAACTAAAAAAATGGGTTAGAGATTATTTCACACATGCTTTCTCATAGTGCCAAGGCAAATATTATTATTATTGTTATTATTATTCCTTAACAAAATTAACTTCTTTCAACATAGTATTTGATTTAATAACAGCAAATGCAGCACAGAAGCATTTGTGCTGGTGAATATGCAGTGTAACCTATCCTTGCACTGTGATATATAAATGAATATAATTATGAATTGTGGACACTGATTCAAGAGGTGGTATTGTTCAGTCAGGCAGAATGTTATCTAGCCAATCAAATTACAAAATAAATGCACAATGTGCTCTCTTCTATAATTGTGTTGTTTCTAGTCTTCTGTTTTTTGAGCATTTTGAGCTCATTGTTCAGAAGTGAGGCCTTTCCACGGAAGGTAAGCATTTGTGTACAGAAGTCATAAAAAGAAATAAAGAAAGCCCAAAGGAAGAAAACAAAATTACATTGAATTTAAAGCTGTACAAAGTAAAAGTAAAAATAAATAGATGGTAAATTGAATGATAATGGTTCCTTGAAGTCCAGCTGCAGATGAGCATACATACTTGACCCGTGCCAATGGCTCTTAGTATACCTGTCCTTCTATCCTAACTACAAGTTTAGAGTAGAAAACTCTTAATTCTCAGGCTTGCATAATGACATGTAGACATGTTACACTATGTGTCTGATAAGCTTTTAAATAAACAGGGTTTAAATGCAGAAATAAGCACACTCTAGCTGCTTGTTGGGAAAGAAACAAGTGCAAGTAGCTAAGAGAAAAAGCTATTCTAGATGCCCCATGGGATTTTTACCTGTTGATCCCCCAGCAAGCCATTGAGGAAGAGGTAAAAAGAAGCTGTGTTGATTCCTGTTTTTCCAGACTGACACCCAACTTTGCAAGTTTGTAAATTAATCTTTTCACTGCTTTGACCATCTAGTTCTTATTAAAAGGACTGTGTGTGTCAGTTTCTTTGTGGGTGGGGTTTCTTTCCTCTTCACAAAGCTAAACCAGCAGTAGAATTCACCATAAAAGAAAATGTTAACAGTTAAACATCCGGAGCTGTACCTTAATATTACAAAACGGGAGAAAGCAGGTGGGCTGTAGCAAACAGGCTTCTTTAGGACTGGTTCTGAATTATTCTTAAAAACTTCTTCCTTCAAGAGCAGCTGGCCTAGAATCCCAAGCTTCCGTGTTCATCTATGGACACCTGAGCACGTTATCTCGTGTGTATGCTCCTTCCTCTTCTAGTGATAATGTTGACAGTTCCACAATATGAGATTTCTAATAAGTTTTCTAGTACCCCAAAAATTAGCTCAAATAAGCTGATGTCCCTTATTTCATTGGATCCTGAGATTTAAAATTATTTTACAGATAGAACTTAAAAAGTGATGGCAATTCTGTTTACATCCCAGGGAGGGTGTTATTTTTCATTCTTGTATTGTTGAGATTATTACAACATTTCTTCCTCCCATTTTGTCCCCCTAGACCCTCCCATATACTCTCATTGATCCCTTTCAAATTTAAGGCCTTGTTTTTCATTGTTATTTAATGAATATATATAAATGTGTATGTATGTACACACACATCTATATGCTTTAATAGAACCATATGAGTCTGTATAATGTTACTTGCGTTTATAGTTTTAGAGCTGATCATTTGGCATCAGATAACCAATCAGTGTGTTCTTTCCAGTATCATATCACAAAATCAATTTGTTTGACAATGCCAGATGCTAATGAATGAGCAGGATATCTTCCACAGTGAGCGCCAACTGTGTGTGCTTTATAATTTGTCCTTTTCTCCAATTTAAATCACAGAAGACTGATCCCATAGTAAACATAGAAAAAATTGATACACTCACATTTGTTCTTTCGGGGAACTGACAACTTAAAAGGCACTAGAGCTGGGTCATGTGACTGATATAATCAATCCCAGAGGGCACTAGAAATTCTTCTTTGGGGAACTTGCGTTTATCACAGTTTATTTATTTCCTAGATGTGATGGTTTAATAACACCTTTTATTCTGGAAGACACCTCAAAAATCACCATAATAGCTTCGGTGCCTTTATCTTTAAGTAAGAATCTGGAGAAGATTGAGACAGAAGAATGCATCCTTGGAAGAACTGAGAAAAAATTTCCCAAGTGACATGGAGATCCTGGAATAAGAAATAAGGCATTCAGACTCCATGATCATTCCATACATGGCAGCTGAAATAGTAAAGACACTGGAACTCTCACATGTGACTAGTGAAGACACTTATGTCATGTTCTTCAGATGGATCCTCATTTTTCTGACTTTCCTGACAGAATGATTGCTTCCATTGTACTGAAACCAACTCATACGCAATTTTTCCTTCTCATTGTTCATGCCTCCAAACATACAGGTCAGAACTGAGAGCTCCTCATTTCACACTAAGAGACCTATCTTCAGGAAAATAGGTCAACTGACACTTGTATAATTTTATTGAATATAAACTTATAGCAAGTAATATCACTTTTTTTCAAATACATCATTTTCTCTAAAAATTGCATTTATATGAAGAACTATTTTATATTGGGGGAAATAAAAGAGCCATCAAATTTATTCTTCTGAAATCTCAGAAAAACTCATTAAAGGTATTCTATCTGAGCTGCGGGAGACAAATGACTAGAACAGAAAGTTTATGGCTGAAAAGAATACCTTTCTGTGTCATATTCTCTGAATTTTATATCCTCATCAACTAGAGAAGAGCTAGCTTCAGAAGTCCATGGGGTTAAAGGTTGCTGTGGAAGATGCTATTAAATGAATTCATCAGAAAGACATTTTGCCCCTAGCATGCTATATGATTTTATCAGCAGGAAGGCAATAGCATTTGCCACATGGCTGGGCTTCAGTAAATGTTTATTGGATGGATTGACAGAACAGTGGCTCAATAAATCAAGAATGCCATGGAGTCATACAGTGTTTTCAAATGCAAGGAAACACCAGAGATCACTTAGTCCATATGAGGTAGCCCGTTAGTAGGGAAAACGAGACCCAGTGAACCTGAGTATAGTGGTCACAGGCAGAGAGCTGAAGGGGAGCTGAGGAGAAACCAGTGTTCAAATCTCATTCTCACTTTGATAATTTTTTTGAGAAAATGAAAAATAGATAAGTAAATAGCAAAAATGCCAAATGCTGCACATCAATCAGGTACATACAACTAGGGAAAAATCACTGTGTTTTCCCCTTCCTTTCTTCTACTTAATACTTCTAATCATTTTGGAATTGAACCTTAATGGACTGAAATATTTCTAAATTGGTATGGTGCACCAAGTGATATTCAGGGTAATAAAAGTTCTGATAAAAATTTGTTTTTTAAAAACGTTCAGCAGTCTTAAATTGAAGTGATTACTATAGTAGTAATAATGGTCAATAATAGCTCACAGTAATTATCTACCAAAACAACAGAGTTGATGTTATGTGTGTCAAAGCATATTAAGTGGAACTTATTTTCATAGAAATGTTGAGAAATTCTAAAAACAAGAATCCAAGGATCCTTTATAAATAGAACTTCCCAAATACCCAGTTATTTCCCTCACATTTACTGGAAGACAATAAAGCTGTCTCAAGTTACTCCTGGTCCACTGTCCAATCGTCATCTTCTACCTAAGCACAAAAAGATGGGTAAGTGGAGGGAAGAGAAACATGAGGTCATAGGCATTGTGAGACTGTGCTCTTCACAGACTAGCAAGGACTTTCTGGTCCTCAGTATCAAGCAGCCAGAAGTGCTCTGTGTTTGTGTAGGTTAGAGACAAGACATAAAGTGGATTGACCTGGAATTTTCCCCCATCAGTACCTCAGTACATAGGGGTCAGTTTAAATAACTGAGTCACTGTTACCCATGGAACACTTTTATGCTAAGTGCCAAACATGATACTGTAATCTCTCATCTCTGCTATTGCAGGTTGATGATGGAAGTGTTAAAGTGTTCCTACTTCACTTAATCACAGTGGAAATGTGGTAATGAGGGCCTATCTGCATTTGCTGAGTCTGGCCACATCTAGAGAACATGATGTGTGTGTGTGTGTGTGTGTGTGTGTGTAGTGT
>NC_022029.1:31666458-31679801 GCF_000317375.1 Microtus ochrogaster
TGTGTGTGTGTGTGCGTAGTGGTGTATGTGTGTGTTGTGTGTAGTGTGTGTGTTGTGTATGTGTGTGTGTTGTGTGTATGTGTGGTGCATATTTGTGTGTGTGTGTGGCGTTAACTTTTTAGTCAAAGCACTATATGACTAAAGATATTCTGAAAAAAAAATTGCATGTTCAACTCCATGAACTTTTTAAGTTTGTTCACAAACCACCATGGTTTGCTAGACAGTAGCAACAGAATATACCCTGTAGATTTCTTTAGCAGAGAAGTAGCAAGTTTCCAAACCCACTGGTAATTCTATTGTAATATTGACTAAAGAGGAAACACATTGAGAATAAGAAATCAGCCATTATTTTCAGTGATTTAAAGCTTGGACTCTGCTGGGATGCATATTAAGTGGATATTTGACACATTTATACACTGATCAGATACAGCCATTACAGTTTCCTGGGTTTCTTTTCTATGATCAAAAGATACAGAAATTGAACTGAATGTGTATTCCCTTGTAAAAAACATGGTAGGGCCATATGATGTCTTCTTTTTACATTGCAGCACTGTAAGAATCTATTTAACAATAAAATTTTCACAGTTTATATAAGCATCAATCAGAAAAATCCTCTTATAGTACAGATTAGGGCTGGCCAGGCATCCTGACACACTCAGGTTCTCAGAATTTTTCCAAATATAATAATGGCACAGTCCTCAGGCCACATTATGAATAATGAAGGCTAAGAGGTTATTTTCACTTCAGCTAGTGCTGGCCCATATTCATACTCTGTTCTCCATACTCTGTTTAATTTCCATGATGCCTCTATTTGTATCTAAATGAAACAAACCAATTATAGAATTTGGAATGGTTTACCAAATGTCCAAGTATGTGGATAGCTCGTATGATGAAGATTTAGAACTAAAAGCGGTGTTGCTCTGATTCTGGAGAGGTGGGGTGTATTCAATGGCTACTCTGTGAAAGTTGATAAAATAGTTAAGTCTGTATTATCATGACCAAGTAAGCAATAATGTGGCTTCTTATTTTAAATGGTGTCTTCTATATCCACCTCAAAAATGAGAATTGTATGCCTCATTTTCTAGAGAAATACCTATAAATCTGTTTTAAAAATATTTGTATTTCACGGTTAACTACTTTCTTGAGTAACCATCTGTTGAAACCCAGAGAATTCACAAATTCTTGCAGAAAAATATTTTAAGGTTCATACTTATCAAGCTATGTCTATTTGGTACCATTTATTCACCCCAGGTAAAAATACACTAGCCTCTAAGTGGCAGACTTGGCAATCAGGGCCTGAGTCTGACATGGTCACAAACATTGCAGAACTGAATACTTTGTGAATGTTGGGGTACTTGTTCATTACTTTCCTTGTATTGCCCCTGGATTTGTGTAAAATGAATGTCATCTCTCAATAGAGAGAGGCAAACAATGCCCAGCTACCAGCCCCTGCTATTATTTAAGCATTCAGATCACGTTCCCAACTGAATCTGAAGGGTATTGCGCCAGAGTCTTGAACCATTTTTGTTTACTTTTTTTGTAAAAAATGTGCTCAAGTTAAGCTGAAATCCATTTTTTGGTTATATACAAATGGTTTATATATTATTATTATATTGTGATCCTAAGAAGAATCTGAGGCTGGAGTCAAGACAACAAGAATTCTCTTCTTCTTGTCTCCCAATTAGAAATGCTCCCATAATTTTCATTTTGGTTTTTCTTTTCAACATGATGAACAAATGAACATTGATCTAAATAATATTGGACTCTTCTTGATCTTACATAGTTCACTATCTCAAGTATATTTTAAAGATTTTGTATCTTCATTTGCATTGTTTCATGGAAATTTGGTTGTTTATTTCTCAGTTGCTTTAGGTTTATCTAAGGTAAAATAAAATGATTGAATATTTTGTAAAGTATGTCTTATTACTATACAATAATAGAGGTTCACCTCAGAAGTTATACATGTTCAATTATTTTTAAGAAATATATAATATTTTACAATCTTTTACTAAGTAAATCTAAAAATGAACTGTTATTTTTTAAAATTAGTGTCATTTTCCATATAATAAGGACTTAGGCTTAACTTTATAAAGGGTTAGAACATATGAAATGATGTCACTTTCTGTTGGATTACTTGGAAACAGAGGACTTAATTGGACAGGAATTTCAAGAGGCAAAGTTTTACTAGTTTCTGTTTAATTTTATTGTCCGAGACAACCAATCTTAGTATTTAATTTAATAGTATAAATTTCAAGTAATTGTCTTTGTTAAGTCAAGGATCCTTTTGCTGTGACAGTCTTGTGTACTTGATTTCTGAAGTGGAGAAAGAAATGAAGCAGGCCTTTTACTCAAATTTTTATTTGTGTGTGGTTTTTCTTATCACTTATTAATTTAAGTTTCTGATTTGTAATGAATACAGTCCTAGACTCACATGATTATAGAAAAGTCTTAAAAATTTATATGAGTTGGGATTATATTTGAAAAGCAAAGCCATCCAGAGCTGTAATATTGAGCAGATTCTTGACAAGGGAGAGGATCTGAAAGTTCTTTCTGCAGGTGTGGGCAGAGGGGCCTTGCTCTGCTCATTCTTTCTTTTACAATGCCCAGTGTTTTGCTTAGACATTTTTGTTTTGTGAATTTCAGCGATCTTGAAAGTTATGGAAATAGGTCATGTTAATGAGATTATACCCCATGCAGGAAATAAGAAAGAATGTTGCCTGAGAAAATTTTGTTGAGAACTTGGAAAGTCATCTGACCTCTTTTTTTGTGCCTCAAATTAAGTTGAATCATTGATATTTTTGGATAGAGAGGGATTTATGTGCTGAACCTACCACCCAGTTTAACATATGGCTTATGTTTAAGGTTCTTCTAAATGAGAAATTTGTTTATTTTTGTTTTTGTATCAGATGAAATGTTCAACATGTGACTCATCATAAGGAAATCTTTATCACATCACAATCTAATTTTTATTAGTTAGAATGATGTTATTCTTCTGAAGGATTTGATCCCTGGTATATGAAGATTTTATCACATCCTTCAAGTCTTCCTTTAGAGAGTTTAAAACATATTTTGGAATTTAATCTAGAAGCATTTTGGCATTTCAGGAGATACCCCGATAGTCCATTTTGTGTATGAAGAGTCTGAGAACAGGTCTGACTGAACAGTGCTGAAGAAAGGCATCATTCACCCTCCTTCATGCCAGCTATCAAGAGTGTAGTTTCTTAGCATCTATTCACATTTTCAATTCATCTGCTGAATCTCCCAGGAAATTTACCCTGATGTTGAAAAGTCATAGTTACTATTCCTATGCCAGATTGAGTCAGTTAGCTCAAATGGGAGCTCAGGTTTAGTCAAGTCAGACTATCAAAAGCATTTAGAATTCTAATTCGTCCACTTAGCTTTCGTTCAGGAAATATTATTTTCACCTATTTTTTAATGGATAAAAGTAGAATAAGTTTCGAATCAAATGACACCCTCCTACAACTCTGTAGTAATAGGAGCGATGGGGCTGTGTCCCCAGCACCCCGGCCGCCTGCTAGCTTATGCCCCGAAATAATTACATGGCCACTGTATTCTTTTAAACACTGCTTGGCCCTTTAGCTCTAGCCCTTACTGGCTAATTCTGATACCCTGATCAATCCATTTCTAATAAATTGTGTAGCACCGGTCTTACCAGGAAAGATTCAGCATGTCTGAGCTGGCGGCTTGCTTCATCACGTGCGTCTGCCTCAGAGAGCAGAGCTATCGCGTCTGCCAGGGAGAGGGGAGCATGGCGTCTCTGAGCTCACTTCCTCTTCCTCCCAGCATTCTGTTCTGTTTACTCCTCCCACCTATGTTCTAACCAATAAAATGGGCCAAGACAGTTTCTTTATTTTTTAACCAATGACCTTCCTCCATCACAACTCTCCTTTCAACTTTAAAATAACAGGATGCATTTAACAGGACTCTTAGATAAATTCTCGATGTTTATAATCAGCTTATTTTTTTTAATCTCTGGAGCTCTATAACATGTGTCTAATTAGTGATGGTTGGCTTTCATGTTGACATCTATCAGTTAACTTTATGCATACTGTATTCTTTGCTGAATTTTATATGCTTGCCAAGAGCAGCAATTTTTAGGTTATTAACATACACTGAAAAGTATTTTTAAATGTAACTACTAAAATCTTTTTATTGCTATTGTTTTAATTTTCATGAATAATTTTATCATTAATATTTGCAGCATTTTTTGCATATCATTCTTTTAATGAAGAGGAAAATTTTTTAGTTTTAGTTTTTATTCATTTTTATTTAGGTGTCTGAACGTTTCCTATGTGCCATATGTGTGTGAATGCACTCAGATGTGGGAAGGGGGTATTCTAACCCCTGAAGCTGTAGTTACAAGTGGCTGTAAGCTGTCTGATATGAGCTGTGAACCAAACCCAGGTCCTTGGGAAGATCAGCAAGTGCTTTTAACTGATGAATCCCAACTCTAAGAAGAACATATTGGATGAAGATAATTTAATTTGTGCTTAGTCATTCAGATGATTTAAATTAATATTGAAAACAGTAAAGCGTGAAACAAACCCACACCAGTTTGGATTCAAAGGATTATTTATTTGAGGGGAAAAAACTTACAGAACACCATCCTACATGACAGGCAGGAAAGGAGTCTAGTTGCTGGAGCAATAGAGTGAGCTGAGGGCTGCCACTGCTTTTTAAAGAGAAAGAGACCATGCCCCAGTAGGTTGGTATCTCAACGGCTATTGGTTGAAAGAGAGGAAGGAGCTACTGCAGCAAAACAGTACATATAAAAACATAACTGAATTTTTGCACTCTGAACTTACTACAGCCAAGGCCACAATTAGGAGCAGAAGCTCACCAACTCTACTAAAGGCAGTTTTGGTAGAGTTTGTCCCAATTTATAATATCAACAACATTACTTTTTAAGTCTTTAAACTTCATGTCTGGCTCTTTCATTATTGTTGGTTTTGCTTCACATTATTACTTTTGTGTTTATCTATATTATATCATACTGTAGATAGATGATCAACCTGAAGTCATATATTCCCTTTGCTGTTTACTACCTCCCATTGATGTGAGGTCTCTGGAATGCAGTTGCCTCTGAAAGTCTGAGGACCTTATTTAGGTACTTTAATAGAATCTGAATATTTGCTTCTTTCATTCTTAAACAATCAACTCTTGCTATGTTCACAAACATATTGCTGTGTTTTCCCATCATCTCAGAATGCTATTCCACACTCCTTTTCACCAATGGCATGGTGTCATGAGGGAGTGATTGGGTATATAGACCAGAGGTTGGATTCTAGCCTTCTGTGACTGTGTATCTTATGAATTGGACAGTCATTTGGATCCTACAGATTTTATAGTCTTAAGTAACACACACGGAAGAGTGGAGTTAAAAGAAGGTCTTTAAAATATCTTCAGTCCAGAGATCTATTCAGAGTGACGGTAAAAGGTTAGAGGGATGATGTCTTAAAGTATAGCTCACCATCTGTGAAACTGCCATGGGAGCACAGTGCCAGTCAGAGATGACATAGCTGGTCAGCTTTCACCTCATCAGCCTTTTTGTCAATAATGGCTGAGAAGAAATCTATCAACAGCTTTATCAAAATTTGTTTTTTCTTAATTTTTAATTGTTAATTTTGGCTGTGAAATATTTGAATATAAATTGATTTCTCCATACTTATATTACTGAAACTATCAATTTATATTATGTATATAGTTTTCTGGAAGCTGTCTGTTTGCTCATTTTCTCCATCATTGGTCTTTTTAGTATTGATTTGTTGGAAAGCTTCCTGGATGTTGTGTTGTAATCTTTTCTAATTAATTAATTAATTTATTTATTTTTGGTTTTTTGAGAGAGGGTTTGTCTGTGGCTTTGGAGTCTGTCCTGGAACTATCTCTTGAAGACCAGACTGACCTCAACCTCACAGAGCCCTGCCTGCATCTGCCTCCTGAGTGCTGGGATTAAAAGCATGCACCACCACCGCCCAGATAACTGTGCTGTAATTCTTTGCCATTGATATGAATTGGAAATATTTTTCTCAGATTTTTATTTAATTTCTTATATTTTTGTGGTATTATTGATAAGTGGATTTTATTATTTTAATTGGGATTAATCAATATTTTAGTGCTGTTATATGATGTTTAATATACTTTCATGTCTCAGTTTTCTGTCTTAAGAAAACTTTACAGTATTTTCCCATACTAATTTTAGCCTTAGAACAGCTAGAATGGATTTGTTTCATTTTGTTTGTGTAGATAACTGAATATCCCAGCATTATTTGTTAGCTAATGGTCCTATCGTTCCTCTTTCCTGAAATGCAGAGCTTACTGTAAATTATTTACATATGTACTTAGAGCACTTTTCTATTTTTATCCTTATCTTCCTATCTGTCTCAATCCCTTGTCTTACTTGTCATGTTTCTTGTGTGTACCAGTACATAGTGGGGCTGAAGTTGATCACATCTTCTCTGACATATTTAACTATTTTAGCTGTGTTGCTTTCGTACAGAACTTGGAAAATCACCTTATTACTTCAATTTAAAAACCCTTTGGGAATTCAGTTTCCCTGAATCTATAGATTTCCTGAATATATACCTTCCCTGGAATTAGCTAAAAGAACTTTCTTCTGCTTCTACGAAGCCCTGTGCCCTTTCTAAGCCAGACATTTCCATGGATCATTTTGGTCTTTCCAATTACACAACCATAATTTGCTAATGCATCATTATTGTCCGCAATTGCAATCTTTATAATGCTCACAGTGCTAACTCTGGATTGCAGTGTACTGAATTGAAATGTTAATAATGAGAATCCTCTCCCCTCACCCCTCCCCGGTTTTGATGCTGAAGAGAGCATTTTCCTATTCAAAATCACATGTGCTGTAGGTTTTAAAATATTTGACACATGTATTCCATTGAGGAGACAATGGGGAAAACAGTGCTTTTTAGCAACACTGCCATGCACTCTTTCTGCCTTTACCCTATGGACCCACACCACTGAAGGATCAGTGTCTCTAACTGTCTCAGACCCTGACCGATTTAAAAGATGCTTAATTTCCTTCAGTGACATGACAGCTACCAAGTGGTCAAATGAGATCTAAATACACATTTTGTTGATGCTTAGTTATTGAAACAGTTGTCATAGTAAACTCTCCAGGGACTCAGATATCCCCAGTGAATCATTCTGACGCAGGAATTAGGTCTGTTGTATTCATTGCGTGTCACTAAAGAGTGGTACTGGATCTATCACGTAGGAGGTGCCCAGTTCCCCTTAAGGTCACTTCTTCCTATGAATCAGTTTGTTTCCTGTGACTCTTACTAGAACTTGGTCTGTTTTCCACGAATGCTAGACTTTACTACTTGCTGGCCAGTTGTCATTGAGGTTGCTGGCAGGACTAGAGACATGGTCTATCCATATGTAGCTACTTAAAGAAAGTCGAGTCATCTGGCTTTGAAGAGCTGAAACCTTGAACTGGGTTCTGACTCTATGACATGAATTAAACTAGCAGATGATAGTAGTCCTGAAAAACCATTGCCTTGGTAGGCTTGATGGCACGTACCTGTAATCCTTGTGCTCAGGAAGCTGAGGAAGGGGGATTGTTAGCTTGAGGCCAACCTGACCTACATAGTGACTGTCTTAAAACAGAAAATTAGAGCAAAGAGAAAAAATCTATTGCCAGGGGAAGACTAAATCTCATGCTGGTTCCTGAATATTCCAGCATGCTAATAGAGATGCTGTGTTACCAAGAAAACAGATTTTTTATTTTGCCTTTTATAGCACTCATAATTATCTTTCTAGTTTATCATAAGCTGATTTCTAACCATAAGGCCTCTTTTGTTGTTGTTTGGGATTTTTGTTTGTTTAGGATGTTTTTTCCGTAGTCGTTTTTAGTTTGTATGTCTCATCATATTTGCCATCATTGCTTGGGAAGCCACGAACACATTTGACTTACAGCTTTCTTAGGTTGCCTGACTTTACTGGTGGGAGAAGGCTGCTCTTCCCAAATGGCCACATTTCTGTTTGATCTGTCTGGCATGTGGTGGAATCCACATTGTACCTTCTAAATATACTAAAGATGGAGCTATGTACAGAATGTAGAGACTTCATTTGCATGCTGCTTCTATGATGTTGTTCTGGATCTCTTACCGGTTCACAGCAGCCAGCCCTACCATCTGCTCGGTGAGACCAGCTAACCATCCAGCTGACAGCAGCAGGCTTTTTATAACTACCTCCTCCATGAGGGCAGGAGTGCTTACATACTCTATAGGAGACTGGCTTTTCCCAGATCAAATTTCTTCTTTTCCCCTTACTTTAAAATCTGTATGGTCCTCCAGTAACCAAAATGCTTGGCTCTTCATTGAGAAAGATCTTTGAATATACATATCTCCTCCAAAACTAATTCTTCAGTTGGATGGTACAAATGTGGCAGACAGTGGGATCCATTGTTATCGGCCGACAGGACCCATCCAATATGCATTTATGGTACACGGTTCATGTACTAAAGATAACACAGAGCTGCTTTGTCCGATCAGAGCTCTTACGGTGACACTTAAAAATTAATTGAATTTTCAAGAAGGCCACTTTTAGCTACTGTAGTTGATGATCCAGTACCTGAAGAGGTTGGTTAAAAGTGTAGTGCTACCTACAGCACGGCCTGTGTCTCTGACAGCTGTGTGGTGGTCCTGAGTGTGTGTTAAGTAGAGTTCATCAGCCCTTGCATTGATTAAGGTCTTTTATTAAGTGCTGTGTCACGTGCTTGCTGACTTACGTCTGTCTGTCTGTTTCCCTCTAGGAAAGGAAGAGTACATCGCCACATTCAAGGGCTCTGAATACTTCTGCTACGACCTGTCCCAGAACCCCATCCAAAGCAGCAGCGACGAAATAACCCTGTCCTTTAAAACTCTTCAGAGGAATGGACTCATGCTTCACACAGGGAAATCAGCGGATTATGTCAATCTTGCCTTGAAAAATGGAGCTGTCTCTCTGGTCATTAATTTGGGATCAGGGGCCTTTGAAGCGCTAGTGGAGCCCGTGAATGGAAAGTTTAATGATAATGCCTGGCATGATGTGAAAGTCACCAGGAATCTGCGTCAGGTAACAAAGCAGTGGATAAGTCAGTAACCACCATTGTTTCTCGCTACAGCTGTGCCTGTGGTACCTACAGCTGTGTGTGTGTGTCGGGGGTCCTTGAGAACCCCACCACACAAGACAGGGCCTAGAGTTGCTCAGAGATTAGCTTTTCTTCTGAGGTGAATTTTCCTGCCATACTTGAGCAGGGGCATATCTAGAAAGTTCTGGGGCGGGGGCAGATACTATTTTAATACAGCAACCTATGGTTAGTTTCCAGAGGGCTGCCAGGATAACCCTGTGACCTGCCCTTTCTCTATGTGATTTTATTGTCATTTTGATTTGATTTTTTTTCTTTTTAATATAAATTATAGTTCTATAGTAGTGATTTGGAAGCATGCACAGTGGGGTCATTAATCACAGTTCCTTTTTTGTAGTTAAAAAATTTTTTTTTGATTACTTGGAATTTTTATCAATTCCTACTTCCTCCTGTTTTGAACCCTAAAATGTGAAAATAAATTGTCCCTGAGGGGAAAAGTTAAATCTTGGGTATAACCTATATTCTCAAGTTTTTGTTTATGAGGATGTTTTGTTTTAGCACAGATGCTCAAACTACAAATTATATGGAAGGTCACTTCATCCTCTAGGTGCCCACTCCCATTGGAAAATATATATTTATATTTTTATATTTATACATATATATTTACATAAATTATTATAGAAGTCTTTATATGAGAAAATACCCACTCTTTACTGAATCTATGGGTCTATATATACTGTATGTTTTTAATGAGACATATACAGTATATGCAGAAAGCAGACTAATTGTTCATATATTTTGATCATTATGAGTTTTGATTATCTGGAATCTTATATTATCATGTATCATTTTTTAAAGTGTTGACAGTAACTAATTTTTGAATGGTAAATGCTAATCTCAAACTAATATCCTTAATGTATTTGTTATTTCTCTGAACAGTTGCAGAATGACCGAGTGTCTCTGGTTTTCCTTTACTAAAACGGCCCTCTCTTTTCTGAGCTGTTAACTAACCTTTTCCTTCCCGCTTCTGAAAGCCTTCAGCTATCTGAGCTAGAGAAGCAAAAATAATCTAGGAGTAGAGATTTGGTGCAATTGAGGCAGACAAGCAAAGTTTAAAGATCACGAGTGTCTCCAAGGCCTTTGAGACACCCCAGGACACAGGAGGAGCCATGTGCTCCGTGTGGGAGAGGGCTACCCACAGTCAGTGTAGCTATAGACCATGGGTTTTCTGTAAGTCTGTCTCTTTGGTTTTCCGTTTTCATTTTTTATCTCTCACATACTCACCAAGAGACTGGAGGCTCATTTGAAACAAGCACAGAAGGAAGGGGTGGGGACGTCTTGATGAGCCCACTTTCTAGATTTGCCTTTGCTCAGGTTAAAAAGCCAGATGAGAATGTGTAGCTTCAAGAAAAGAGACGTTTGTGCAACTAGGGTGCATGCGTGGCAGGACAGATTAGAAACAAGTCCATTCTACTCATTCTGTGTGTCAGGATCTTTGCTCTGTTTCATTGCAGTATACTGAGACCCTAAAGTCCATCAATATGACCGAAGGAAGTTTTGGAGTTGAGGAGGAGTCCTTGTGTGCTGTAAAATTGAGTAGCAGGGCAATGCCAACTGATTCCTACTAATTTGCTGGGGCTGGGTGTGGGTCTGGAGGAGGGGGGGACTATGGTGGGCCTAGGGTGACAATGGTGAACTGATAGGCTTCAGGCCTTTAAACGAATCCCTTGTAGATGTTTACAAAGGCCCTCAGTTGTCCTCAGGAAGACAAAAGGAATGCTGCCTTGTGTCTGTTTCTGTCTAGTGGCAAGAGATGAACAAGGGCAGGAAAAGACTATCTCCTCTGTTGGAGGCCTATTTGTTAGTCTGCTTTTTTTTCTTGTAAAATTTTTTTGCCCTTTTTCTATGTTACTAACATGCTTAATAACTAACATGTCATTCATGGAATGTTTCATTCTACTAACCGTTACCTGAATCAAAAAATGTACTAACATGGTAGAGACCATCATATTTTTTAAGTAACGATCGTTATTCTGTTCACAGTTTTTAATTTCCTTTCTCCCCCCTTCTCCACAAAGCACTCAGGCATTGGACACGCTATGGTAAACAAACTACATTGTTCGGTAGATATCATTCTAATTGTTTCTTATTTTGGGTTTGCCGTGTGTTTTCTTTCTTTCTTTTAACTGTAGACATCATTAACAAAAGAGGAACTGCGGTTGGTACTCTTCTGCTTACCTTGACCTCCTTCTTTTCATCTGTTGTTGACTTTCTTATTTTTTTACCTGTTCCCGTCAACTTCTGTTTTCGAACTCACCTGTAGGGGCATCGTTAACGTTTCGAACGTTTTTTTGCATCCAGCTGTGGTTAACACGAGATAAGAAAATGGTGGCTGGCCCGAGTGACCGCAGGCTCAGCCAGTCTCTAACCATTCATGATGCATGGCATGGAAACTTGGTTTGGGAATGTTGGAGATGCCACACCCACTCATCTTTACGTCATCACTAAGCAGTTATCTTTCTCCTTTGGTTTTTCCCGTCTTCTTTCCTTTCCTTTCTGAAAGTCCTGTACCTCCCGCATGCGCATAGCGAGTGCTGCTCCACTGGTTGTTTTGCCGCCTCGTCTTCCCTCAGCATGCCTCAGGCACTTGCATGCTCAACAATCGCTGCTCAGTAGTGCAAACAGTGACGTTGCTCAAATAGCCTGCGCCTTTTTTGTTACCAAGGTGCACGTTGTGATTAGTGAATAACAGATGACTAAACTTTACTAATACCTACACCAGCAGAACTAACCTAGGAGGCATTTTACTAACACCATTTTTGTGTCTGCTCAATAACTTTTGAGTTGCAGCAGGGATGATGCTGGCACTAGTTCACTGATCAGTTAACTCTCTAACTAGTTTAGACCTCTCAGGGCTAGCTGAATAGAATCCGAGAATAAACCTCAAACAGACATGAAAATGGGTTCCGCCATAGGGCTAAAACTGAAAACCAAACAAACAGAAAAAAAGCAAAACAAAACAAAACAAAAAAAAAGCAAAACAAAAAAAAATAAAATAAACAAAACACAAACAGGCATACCCCAGGATTGCAGCATCTAGGTCTGAGTATAGCGTGTCCTTTCCCTGTGCTTTGTTATCTAGGTGACAATATCAGTGGATGGGATTCTTACCACAACGGGCTACACGCAAGAAGATTACACCATGCTGGGGTCTGATGACTTTTTCTATGTGGGAGGCAGTCCCAGCACAGCCGACCTTCCAGGGTCACCAGTCAGTAACAACTTTATGGGCTGTCTCAAAGAGGTAAATATTGATGTCATGGCACCATTCTTAACTCACAATCTCATCTTTGCAGATCTGGACTGAGAACTCCTTTACTGAAGATCTGATGTTCCCAGAGTGAATGGCACAACCTTAAATTCAGTCTTATGTTGTTTACGCAGAATGGGGTAAAGGGGTAGCTCATACACCACACTGGGGAATTAAACTATGCTTCCCACAGTAGGCATTTTCCTGTAGAGGTTTGTATATGCTGTAAGAGGACATCCAACAAAAAGAGATTTCGGTCTAAAGTTGTACTAAGGGCTAATTGTTTAGAGCCAACTGCCTGGGGGTATTGTGCGTACTGTAGTGGTTTGTTGGAGAGTTAAGGGGAAAGAGAAGAACTATGAGAGGAAAGGAAACAACATGCATAGTAATGTCAACACAGAGAACAAAATGAGGCTGCACAATGAAACAATTCTGTTGCTGTATTTTAACTGTATCCCGACGGTGAGAGAGCTGTGTCCTTTGTGATCTGGTAAGTTGACGTGATATTTACCTGGGGAAAATCCGAGCTGAGGAGAGCAATTTCACCCTCCTTTCTCAGCTGTCAGTGTCTGCTGTAAATTTTCATAAGCTTGCAGTTTGTGGGGAAAGACCAGAAGTGCCTTGAATTTCAATTTTATGTTCCATAAAAAATAGTTGTTTTTTTTTTTTAAAAAAAATCTATTCAGTCATCACAAGTTTTGTTTCCTGGAGATTGGAGCATAAGTTTCCCCCTTGTTGCAAGGTGGCAATGAGGCAGTGCAGACTCGTAAGACCTAAAGTGGGGTAATTATGAGCTTGCTAGTTATTTAGGCACAACAATCACTACTAAGAAGCAATGCTGTTGTTTACTGTGTTTTATCAAAAATGTAATCATATAAATTTCATTGAATTATTTTTATTTTATATTTATTTTTCACTCAA
>NC_022029.1:31679901-31699412 GCF_000317375.1 Microtus ochrogaster
GAGAGAGAGAGAGAGAGAGAGAGAGAGAGAGAGAGAGAGAGAGAGAGAGAGGAGAAAGAGAGAGATAAAGGGAGAAGCAGCCCCAAAGGGGTTCAGAACTGCTACAATATAACAAGTGCATGCAGTTTTCCATGGACAGACTAGATCCATACATTGGGGTGAGGGAAATTGCCTCTCAGAGAGTGAATTATTACTCTCTGAAGACATAAAATACGTCTTAGGGTCTGTGTTACACTCCATAGGCAATAATGAACTAACAAAATAGCAGTTATCATCATGATAAAAACAGTATTAAGCTTTCCAAGTCTTTTGTGCTTAACACTATCCTAAAGGTGTTCAGTGGCCGTCACAGTATAGGTAGTGATTTGCCATCTTTATGTTTCAAACAAAGAAATTAACGCTCAGGCCAGGTAAGTTCCTTGCAGGAAGAGCCACAACGCTTAGGTATTAAAACCCAAA
Source organism: Microtus ochrogaster (assembly GCF_000317375.1). Classification (NCBI taxonomy): domain Eukaryota; kingdom Metazoa; phylum Chordata; class Mammalia; order Rodentia; family Cricetidae; genus Microtus; species Microtus ochrogaster. Next base: position 31,680,361 of record NC_022029.1, read on the forward strand.
GCTCTATTTCCTACTCATCTGTCCTGGTAATTGCCATAGTTCACCATGTCCTAGGAGTGTTTCTTAGGTCACTGATGTTGAAGATTGCACATAGGAGCTCTCAATTTCATTAAAAGCAGAAGCAAGTTCTAGAAATGTACAAGAACTTATGGCCAAAGTGCTCATTTGAACTGAAAAAACGCTGACCTGGGTGTGAGTTCCCATGGCCAATGAGGACACGGAAGCCAAATGTGTGAGCCTGGATTCACTAGGATTTGGACAGGCAGGAGGTAAACAAAGTAGCTCAGATCAGGGAGAGACAGAGTCATTGCATACTTCTACTTAACAAGTCGACTCCTGAAAGCTTTTTCTGTCCATTCCTAAGTACTCACGCCAAGGTGTAGTGTTTATCTCCACCATTCAATCAGCCATAGGCCATGCTTTATCTATAGAAAGTGACCCTTGGGTTAAACTGGAGAAAGTCAAAGTACTCCTAGGCAGAATGTAAATCTAGCAGAAGATCCTCTTTGGGCATCCTATGAAAAATGAGGTTATCTGTAGTATTGGGTTCCTCTGAGACATATAACATTCTCCAGCTCTCCAGTGAGCAAGAAAATTTTTGTGCTTGTACAGCTGCAGTAAATTCCCTTCACCTGAAATAGTAATTTTAAATTAAGCAGTGCTTCAAAAAAAAAAACATCTCTACTGTTTAAATGCTCATACATTGATAATCTCAGCATTCATCTTTTTATATTAACAATCACAAACAATATGACAGAAAGAAAAAAATTAAAAAAATAATGAATCCATATGGTCTTTCAAGTGTCCTCCCTTAACTATAAGTACATAAAAGAGAATTTTTTCCCTCTTCCCTATCTGCAGATTTTACATACAAACTCTTCCGATTTATGGGGTGGACCCATCTTTCTGCTTTCCGTAGCCTGGGGAATTTGCTTGGAGCAAGCGCTGTGACATTTTGCAATAGTGTGCGATGTATTTCACTTGGTTTCCTTCCAGCACACTAGAGGTTGGAAGGGTGTAGAGATACAACCAGTTTATAAATGTAGAAAATACTCCTTTGGAGGATATTTTGCTAGTTCATAGCTTCCACCTGCATTTGACTCATCTTTGCTCTTCCTGTTTCTGAAAGGAAAGGGTGAAAAGGTGCCATGGATTTTGAGCTAAATCACCTTGCTCTAGGAAGGTCAGTTTTCTCGAGTTTGTGACTAGATAGGATTATGCCAACATTCTTTCTCTTGTTTGTTTTCCTAAACCCTGGTTTAAAGTTCCTAGCCAATAGCATATTCCATTCCTAATACCTTAACTACAACTTCATTTATTGGCTTTTTTATTTTCAATCCAGTCCATAATACCCCTTAGGAAGTCACTTCTGTAGGAGTGTCCAAGGGCACCTAGTCTGAAGCCACAGAGAACATTTTGGAGTAGAAATAATCTGCACTCATTCTCTGAGTGCTTTGAAAGGAATAAAGCAGATATAGAAGAGGCCAGGCTGGGAAGCAATGAGGGACAGCCCAGAATCAGCACCCAGCTTTAGACAAAGGGAGCAATGAGGGACAGTGCAGGATCAGCACCCAGCTTTCAGACATAACATATCTGACTAGATAATGATGGCCTCATTGTGATCCATGTTAATTATCATAAAACTAGAGATGGCCTACTACATTTACTAATTTATACCATCATTGTTTAAAAATTAAAGTAAAAAAGAAATCTTTCAACATATAGAAGCTATCTATAGTTTAATTCTCTTTAGTGACATCTTAATTTTTCTGTGACACTTATAACGGTAAATGAGTCTGAGAGGCACTTTTAGCCACTAGGTCACAAAAAGAAAGTTAATTTCATTAAAGCCACAACCAAATTTCAAAATAAAATAACAATGTGTAAAACACTAATCTGTTGAAAATGAGAAGATCTCTTGAACAGCCAGCAGAGAAAAGAATTTCTTTTGTAATAGTCACAAACAACTAAAAAAGTCATTGGAGATAATGGCTTTCCCAGACTTAAGGTTTTGGAAAGGCAAAGGAAAATTGTCAACAATGATTAGTATTATACACAGATCACTCTTGTAAGACTGGACACAGGCCTTGAGAAATACACTTTAAAATCATATTGTAGTGAAAGCAGCCCAAATTCTTCTTTGACAAGAATGCTTGTTTATATTATTTGCATTTTTGGAAGCATCATTTAAAAGCTAAAATACATTTTCTCAGAATGTTTTATAAATTTAAATTTATTTTTTCTAGTGACATGTGTTTGAGTGACAAATAGGTACTAATGGGAGAAAAGGTGAGAAGCTGAGGACAGAGGAATCTCGGCATTTGCATAAGATGCTTGGGGCCTCTGAGGACCCTCAAGCTCCACCCACCTATTTTGAGCACTGGAAAAGCATTTTCTTGGAAACAAGTCCTGTAGTTTTGTTTTAACGCACTCTTTAGAGGCCGCTTTTCAACCACCAAAGATTGGTGAAAATCTCACCAATAAATGTTTTACTCCAGTATGTTGACCACAAAGACTTGGATAGTAAAGGGTCCCGCAGTGAGAGAAATGCCTCTCCCATTAATTCTGTCTGTTCTTAGCTCCTGCATTTTTCTATTTCTTAATTTCTTTGTGTCCACAAAACACTCTAAAACACCTGCTTCCCTCCTGCAGAGTGGACATTATTTAGCATGGCTTGCTGGTTAGGAAAGGAAACTAAAGAAGGGGGAAACGATTGTGTGCGTGAATAAAACGCCCCAGAATGCCTTATCTGAAGTGTTTTCAGACACCCGTGACTGCTGCAGGCTTTCTAATCAGTTGCTGCCGTGGAGACTATGCCTGTGCGAGGTCATTTAAAATGCTGCCTCTAAAAACGGCGGCGTAGAAAGAGCCCGAGGAAAGATGTTTGAGAGCAAAGAAAGCGGAGTGAATGCTGGAGGGAATTAAATCCCTACTGAAAATTTCATCAACCTAATTAGGTCAGCTCAGCCTTTAATTACACATAGAGATTTTTATCCCTAGAAATCTGTAGGAAGACCGAAGGTGGGTGAGCTTCAGGAAATACCCCATCTTACAAAAAAGAATTTTCCTTCTCTGTGAAAAGAGAAAATGGCTGATTCCCTAGTGCAGGGTGGTGGGGGAGGGTCCCTTCTGAGGAGCACAGAGACCACACCCTTTTTCTTGGACGGAGCCAGTCTCTGCAGTTAGAGGAAAGGGTTTCCTTTACACAGAGAGGCCTCTTAGCTCTTCTTTCCTTTGGACAACGGAGGGTGTCCTAAAATTGTGAAGGTTTCTTCCTGTCTGTGGTCAACCCAGCTCATCTAAGTCCCTTTTTCCGGTAGACTTCCTGCACTGAGATGGAAATCACTAAATATAAGAGCAAAATTCCATCGCAGATGGTGCATTTTAGGATATTTTTCTTATTCGGAAATCAGGTTCTTTTTATGACCTGTTGGAGAAATTGCAGTGGCAGGAACTTGGAGGACAAGGGGATGTTCAGGGATGTCTGCCAGACACAGGATGTGGGTGTGGGCAGGTCCCTCCTTATAGGTTATCCTCTCTGATCCAGGACTTAGCATCCTCCGAACGTCGTCTGGGAGTATTTTACAATCTGTCCCTCACATGTGCTTCACTGACGCTTTAGAAAAGGGTTGCTTCTTACTTCTCTACTTTCTCCTGGGAGTTTCTCACACATATCAAATATCTCTGGGTAATCTATTAGCATATGATTTATGTTAATATTCTATTGATTTGGATAATTTGTGTTAAATGAACTATTTTAAGTTAAATGTTACTAATGCATGGAAGCTTAATTACTTAGAGAAAAATATAGAGGAAGCTTAATACAGTCTTGTGCCTGGCCTGGTTGATGTCTGATGTCATTATAGATACAGATTCTTTTCCATTAGTATCTCTATGCTAGACTAGATGTTCACAGGATGTCATTTTGCTGGTTTCACTGGAATGAGGGAGTTCATGGATCAGGTGCCTTCTTAGAAAATCCGTTGTTTGTGTGTCAGTTGAGTTCCCTAGTGTTCCAGTCTGTCTGGGGATAAATGGTTCTCTAGTGATCTTGGGCTGTTCTCCAAGAACCGAGTTTTGATTTACTGACTTGGACAATTGAGCTTGGACAAATGAACTAAATTGGCCTCTACCATTTTTATAGATTTAAAACCAAGTTTTCTCCACCTAATTTTAAGCACAGAATATATCACTTTTCGTTTAATATTTTTATTGTAGAATTTAAGCAAATGTTCATGGGAATATAAAATAAATTTACAAATTCTTATGTACCATCAGATATTCCACAGCCACAGATCAAGAATAAGGAGTCAGGAAGACAGCCGGGTAACAAGCACTTAAATGTTTCTTTCAGACACTACCTGGAATATCTCAAGAGTTTCCTAATGGTTATGTGTCTAATGGCACAAGGGGCACACAAAACTATAATTTACTTTTAAAATAAAGTAACAAAATTCAGTGTAATCAGCAATTTATAAGAGAAAAAAAATAAGTTTCTGATATTCTTCTATAGTATGACATTTCCACATGAAATCAAACATAAAAATACATTCATTTTTTTAGGTGCTTCTTGTATCCAATAGTATCACTCAGAGCAGGGCAGTTGTTATACATTAACACTGCCTCTATCAGACTGAGGAAGACATGGTGATTTAGGGTCTTGAATAACTGGCCTAACAGAAACCAGTCACTAAGTAGCTAAAGTTAGAGTCCCAAGCCAAAGGATTCCAACTACAGGTTCCTTGCACTTAGCGGCAGTTTTGTGTTCTTTCCATAATACAAAGCATCTCTTACTTCTTTTCTTTCATTTCCAGGATTTTTATGACATGACATTAGATGGAATTATAGTCATCTGACTTTTTATAGGGAAGAAAGCAAAAGACTGCCTGAATTTACAGGCATTTTGAGAAGGGAGACCTAAGGGTGAGCAACAGCTGTAGAACTCTTGCCTACTCTGGTAGTTGCGTGCCCACCCTCATCTAAGGGTTTACATGAGCTAATACAGGTCTCCATACTTCTCTGTACTGTGCAGCCAAGCACACTAAGAGGAACACATAGGACGTGCATTTGGATGAGCTCTCTAGACTTTGATGAAGTTAGCTTCTGTGCATTGTAGCCATGGGAACAGGGGAAGAAACAACTGGGGCAAAAACCAGGCATCTTGCCATAGACCCTCCTCTTTGAGATTGGACTCAGGGAGTCCCATCTGCTCAGGTCCCCAAGGAATCGGACCTGAATCCTTTAGTCCACAAAGCATCTGGTGAGTTCTTGCCTGGAATGCAGCTTTTTGAACACCCCAACTCCCTTCCAGGGAGCCAGAGAGTTTTTTTTTCCCCATTATTTTCCGCAGAAGCCCCATAGCCTGGAACTGCATCAGCAGTTGGCATAATGAATTGTAGTGATTTTAAATACCAAGCTGGCATAACGTGGTCTGGTAGGGGGCTCAGTGACATTTTAATTCTAAGGACTTGATGTATTTTATAGAATATGACATTTTTCAGCCCAGCAGAAAGCAGGCATTAACAGTGACTAACTCTGAATATTGACCGCTGATTGCCACCTCCACTGAGCAGTGCATCCTGTTTAAATTAAAGGGTGGTGTTCACATGTGTGAATCCAATTACTTGTTTTTAAATTTACTTTCCTTAAGTAAATTTATATACATACATACATTATGCCTAGTGTGTATATGACACTGAGCACTTGTGGTAGTCAGAGGACAAGTTACAGGAGTCTGTTCTCTCCTTCCATTTTATGAGTCTGTTCGCTTGAATTCAGGTCTTCAGTAGTAGCGGTAAACACCATCTACTGGCTGAGCCATGTTGCAGAAACCAATTCATTTTCAGTCTATATCTACCATGTACCAGGCTCTGTGCTGGGGACTGAAAAAACATTGATAAAGACAACTGTTCAGCCAAGAATCTATATGAAGAGCCAGCAGAGCAAGATTACAAAACAAGCATTGTAACAGGCAAAACAAGTCACTCTTGTACTAAAGCAGCAGTTGTGATTGACAATGCCCAGGGGAACTAGCAATTAGTTCAAAAGAAGGTAGGACGTAATCTGACTTAGCCTTCTTTGCCCAGCTGCATGTTGGGATGATGCTGATGAAACAGAAGAAAAATGGTGGTGATAGTAGTGGTTAGTGTTGGTGGTAGTCGTGTTACTGTTGGTGCTGGTTGGTGGTGGTGATATTAGTGGTGGTGGTGGCAGTGGTAGTGATAGCTTAGTTCTACCACCAGAGCTGGAACCCAATAGGAAGCTTACAATGAACTGAGTGACCATGTAGCATGATGGAAACAAAAGGATGGCGAAATTTATGTGGCAATGAAAGTTTATAACTTTATGAAGGTTTATCACATTAAGGGAAAAACCTGAAATTCACATACAACAAAATGAGTAATTTTTAAAAATTTTGTTATGAGATGATATACCCTTGCCTTTTTTCTCTGGATTGAAGTGTTTATGTTTAGAAGAAAATTATTTCGATGTACTGTAATTGGTGTTGTTTTTTTCTCCCCAGAGAAATCATCATTATTGAAACACACTTAAAACAAATTAATTACTTTAAAAAGAAAATAATTCTGCTATTCAGAAGCATGTTATTTTAAATAATAGGAAAATGATATTCTAATGTTTGTTGAGTAAATACTCTGTACACAGAGGATTGGTGGCTCTGGTGCTCAGTTCATCAGCTGTGCATGTTGTGAATTTCTACAGTAGGGCTTTTTGTTTTTGAAGATCTAGAGGTATAGAGTTATTAGGGCATGATTATGAGATATTGGGAGCTTCTAGGGTTACTAAGGGTACACGGTGAGTAGGAGTCTGCTATGATTGAGAATATGGGGTGGTTATAGACTTTAAAGGCTTAGAACAATTATGTTGACTCAACAGCTCTATCTGATAAGTCATAAAGCCTAAATTATCTTTTTAGTATAATCATGTTTTATGAGCCTTAGGTTCTAATTTTTGAATTAAATGGGGGATTAAAACGGCCTGTTGTGAAAAACTAACTGCATTAAATTGGTTAAGGAGGATAGCTTTAGAATGAGACAGAGCTCAGTTCAAAACCAGTCTCCCAAGACTCAGTTGCAAATATGATCCTAGATAAGACATTTAAAGCTACTGGACTTCCATAATCATGGATTAATACCCATGATTATGGGATAATATTGGTGCCTAAAGTATTGGGTGCTGTTAGGTGTCCTACAGCACTGCAGTAGCATGTCTGTTGCACTGTTATAATGTGGTGAGCACTGGCTAGAACTGTCCTGCAGATAGGTAGGGTTCCTCTCCTGAGTATAGACAGTTACACAGGGCCTCACACAATGAGTGACCCATTCCTTATTGATTATCTTGTTACCATCTTAAGATTCTTAGTAACTTACTATTGGTGCTGGGATTCACTTCTAAGTTGCATCCTAGTCCTTGATGCTGTCATTTTCCCCTGATTCTGAAAAGTCTGAAGGTTGTCCCCACTACCAATGAGTTTCTGAGGTTTTGTTATATCATCTAGATTAATATTTTCCCATTTAACTGTCCCAAACATTTGATAAGAAACTAGATTAAGTGTCAAGTCACATCTTATTTTCAACATTATTAAGGCTACATAACTAATATGCCAAAGTTAGAATTGTGTTTCTTATTTCTGTTCACACTATGGTTTCATCTTTTGTTGAAATAGCTACCTTCTCATACGGCAGAAATTAGGAAAGATAATTGATAATCCAAAAAGGTTTTAGAGAATACGAGTATATGTTAAACTGAATTGGAAATAGAGAAATAGCCTTTTTTTAAGTTCTCTAATTTTCAAGGATGATGTCAGCATATTTCAATTAAAATTACTTTAAAATAATCATTGCTTTCCATTTCTATATTTACCATCTATAGAGTGGAGTCTTGTGAACCTTATTCAAAGGTTAAACTGCCATTATGTAGAGTATGCTTCTCCTCAAAGTCCTCAAGCTAAGCCATGTGGGTAAAATTTGAAATCAATTAAACCATCAAATTGATATTATCTTAAGTTGTTTAAAGGTTATTTAGGTTACCATGTAATATATCTATACTAACAATTTCTGATCAAAGATATTCAACTAAATGCTGTGATGTCCAATTCAGTAATTCACTAAAAATGAAGCCCATGATGAGCTTGGTGTCCAGGTAGAAACTTGTTCCATACTGTCTTAATTGTGGTGTGTATGATCGCCAGAACAACATCTCCCAGGCTTCTTGAAGATGGCAAACTCATGCCCCTCTCCCAGGTCCAAGGAACCTCTCTGTATGTTAGTAAGATACCTGAAGCCTTCAAATACACTAGAACATTTGAGAATCACCGAGCCATAACACCTTGGCTGCTGGGTAGCATTGGTATCCTTGGTCACTTGCTGTATCCCTATGCATGCTCAGTACTGCCCTTAACTAGCAGTGGGAAGACCTCAATTGTGTTGCAGATCTGAATTTTAGAGAGATTCAAATGTACAACTTAGTCACTGAGGGGTGGCCCTGTGAATACAGTGAGAATCTCAAAATCTCAGCGTTAGATGTGTCACTTTCAGTTCCCTGGAAGTCTCTGAAGGCTTGGTCTTCCTTAGGAGATTGCATCCAGAATGTTTTGACATGGTTGAACTGAAGGTAGATTAACCATGAAAAGATCGTGAATGTTCCCTAACAATCCATTCTAACTACTGCTGTGATTTGAGGACAAATTGTATTTACTCTCCAGGTAATATGCATTTGAATCTTAAGTACTTTGTATTAAACTCATGACAACTAAAATAGAATGCCTATATGTTTTAATAACAAATTAAACCAGGGTTCATATGCCTTAATTTGATCAAAGTAATGTTTTCACAGCACAGTTCTAACCAAATGCTGCAACTTATCTTGCAGGTTTGCTTGTGTTAATTGTCTCTTATGCATGGTAATATTCTAATGGCAAAGGCCTTATACCCTCTGCTTTTTGTTCTGTAGACCACTGTTTATGTAGGATAATTTTACTTTCCACAATTTGCTAACTCAAGCAGATTTATATGTTTTTCTTTCCATTTTAATGGCTTTTTAGTATAATGCATTATGCCCTAAAGGAAGCAAACTCTTCCTTGGGTATACAACAGACAATGTGAGATTTGAGGTGCTAAGGAACTATTTTGGATATCACTGCTTCTTCTGCCTTGAGATTTTTTTTTATACAGCATCCAGACTTGTAGTTTGTCTAATGACAAAATGTAAAGGATATATTTGGCTAACACAAATATCAACACTATTATTTTGAGGGAAAGGGGTAATACAGTGTTTGCTTTCATAGAAGGGCAACTATGTCGTAGACAACGGAGAACTTAATAAGAAAGAGAAAATATCAGAGATATTTCAAAAACAAGTAAAGAGTTTATTAACACTGCAAATAAAGTATAAACTAAAATAACAAAATCACCTTTCCTTAATCTAATCTAGTGGTTCTGCCCTTCCTAACTCTGTAGCTCTTTAACAGAGCTTCTCATATTGTGGTGATCCATAACATAAAATTATTTCCTTGCTACTTCATAACTGTAATTTTGCTACTATCATGAACCATAACGTAAATATCTGATATGCTACTCCTGTAAAAGGGTCCTTTGACCTGCAAAGGGGTCAAGACCCACAAGTTGAGAGATGCTGATCTTAGACTCTTAGACTCTTAGAATCTGAGGCAGAGGGGTGAGTCAGCAATTGGGAGGGCTGGCTGCTGTTGCAGAGGACCTAGGTGTGTTTCCCGGCTCCACATGGCAGCTCACAATCATCTGTCACTCCAGTTACAGGGGACACACACCCTTTTCTGGAGTTTTGGGGTCCAATCACACATGTGCTATACATACATACTTAACACACATAAATGAAAATAAATGAATTCAAAAATCCCAAGAAACTGATTTTAGATGTTCTCAAGAACTAGCGACATTTCGAGGATGCAGTAGGGGAAACCTACCCACTTTGTCTTTTACTGTAATTGGGATGTCATTGATTTTGCCAGGTGCTGCGGTCCCTCTCTGTGTATGCAACTCAGGATGTCATGTTTGGTTAGTCCTCAGATACTATAGCTGCATTTTCTGAGCCACACTATTGATTATTTTTTCCAAATGTGGTTGGAACCCAGTGGATTCCATGAAATACTAGCTTTTTCAAAAATAGTCCATAAAAATTTAAAGACCAAAAGGTGAGCATTTTTTCTTGCTCAGAGAGAACTGAAAATCTAATTGGTATATTTTGTCCATGGACCCTTTTCCCCCTCTCTGTTTCTGCTGTGATGTAAGCAGCTATTCTCCAATATGTGCCACCTGTCTTCTAGTCGACAGGCCTTAGGAGCAATCCATCCTGCTAGTTGTGGACCGAATCCCTAAATCTATCAGCCTATCTGATTGCTCATGTATTCTATCACACTCATGAAAGACTGGCACAAGATCCGACAGGTAAGCCTCAAAGCCCTTGCTTGGGTATTTCTGAGGCATTTTCAGCCTAATCAACTTCTAAACATAGGAACCTCTGTACCACTTTCAGTTTCCTATAACTTCTCTCTTAGAGAGAAATTTGTAAAGAAATCTGTATCATTTTCTAAACCTAACTTGTTAATAATAATGATAAAGAAAAAGCAGAAATTTATCAGCATTTAATAAATGAACATCTGAATTTTACACCCAAAGAAAGAAAGGTTCATTATTATTTTTGGTGATATCTCTGACCACTCAGAGTTCCTTGATATATTCAATCGGTTCTTTAACAAAAAGGTACACACCCTGGTAGAAGAATCAAAAACATGCCTAAGATTTCTACTCCAAGATTTTTGTACACAGATAAACTCAGAATGTGAAAAGACATTTCTTTTCTTTGCCAGGTGTCTAAATGTCAGAATCTTCGGTGTCATTTTCTCTGCCCTTATTCTTGTGAGAACGTTAATGATCACCAGACTGAACAAGGTTACCTCGACCTTCCTGTCTGTCATCATCTGAACAGTAAATGTCATATGGTCTTGGAGGAAGGTCTTGCATTAGCTGTTTGTTTAGAAATATTTCTTCTAGGTTGTGATGTTTTTTCAGGTGCACACCACTGTGTTGTCTCAAATCATTGCTGATCACTGGCACACACACAAACACACGCACACAAACACATACATACAAACACACATATACATACACAAACACACAGAGCGAAGCAGATCATGGCCATTTGTTTAGAGTATTTCTCTCAATATTAATTTTCTAATTGTGACTAAATTCTGTGGGATATATTATATCTATCATGAAAGAATGTAACCATAATAAAATAGAACTCCAAACAGCCATATTATGCATGACCTAATAATTCCAGAGGGGAAAAATCCTCCTTACTGCCAATTGTTTTTATTTTCAATAATGTACTTTATGTAAAGCAAGTAAGTCTTGCTTTTAGAGGTAGGCCCACTGTTTCTAAAACATACTTTGTTCCTGATTCTCTCCTAAAGCTCTGTCTAAGTAATTAACGGCATTAATTCCTCCTGAAAGCTATCATTTGCTTTCCTTTATTTAGTTTTTAATCCATCATTTTCCAATATGCATTCAACTTCCTTCAATTATGATTATAGTTATTGAGATGACTGAAATCCACCCCTCCAAATGACAAAACAATTATTCACCCTTTACACCCTGCTTAAAATGCATTAAATTTCTATCCACAACTAGAATTATAATGCATTTTCTAACTCTTATAGGAAACATCCCAAGATTTCTGATTATTTCTTTTTCATCAATTGCAACTACTTGAACCTCAATTAGCAATACAAGCTTTGCAATCATGTATTTTCTATTCTAATAAAGAAATTATTATTTTGTTTCTGAGATGTTGACTCAGGGTATTCAGTGAAGCAGGCTTCCTTTAAATTACTTCTATTTCTCATTTTCCTTATCTGAAATTTCTCCTTTCATGCAGTGCCCTCCATGTTTTTGAAAACATATTTCCAAGTAAGTTCTCTTTATTACATCCTAATCTTCATGTTAACAACTATTTATTACAGGGCTGGTACTTTAGTTCAATGGTAGAGAGCTTGCCTATCATGCAAAGTGGGGGTCTGTAAGACAGGCAATATTACTCCTACCTCTGAAAATGAATAATCAAGAATATATATATAAAATTTAGTGCACTTGTCATTGCTATAGATAGAAACTTTCTTCTCAAATAGTGTGACAAGGAGATGTGAGGTCTGATTTGGACAGGTAGACACATTTGTCTGTTATTTCAGCACATAATGACTTCTAAAGGTTCTCTGTACTTAGCCCCTGTGGATTATTGATTTTTGTAACATGTGAACTTTTATACAATCTTCTCAGTAAGATCACTGCATAAGAATGTGGGTGGTTTATTGTATGGGCTCTAGCCCAACACTGTGTAGAATTTATTTGTGGAGATGAAGGTCACTTTCTGTGTTTCTTCACCTCTATCTGTAAAGCAGAGGAATAATGTGTCTACCTTCTGGCATTTCTGCAAGGATTCCAGGAGATTGTCAATGTGTCTTAGAGAAAATAGAGTAGTTACAATTAAAGGCAATAAGTGTATAGATGAAGTTGGGACACTTTAGAATACTACAAACTCTTTACAATTAATATTAAGGAGAACATTTCTCAGTGTTTCTTTTTTGAGCTTTTTCTTATTTTTAATTTTTTATTATTTAAAGACTCAGAGAAACTAAACGGTTTACTCCAAGGCTGTATTCACTTCAGAGTGTATTCACTCAACTAAATATTCAAATCTATCCAATGTGATTTTTCACATCCATTTCCCTTCTCTGGGGTAGGATGGCATGCAATGACAGAGTATTGCTTGTGGATGGTTACAAATGAGAATGAGTTTTGTTTCAGATTCATGTGCTAAGATTCCCAGAGAGAAGGGACCAATGTTTGTAACAAACGTGTTCCTGAGAAGGCAAAGAGAAGCCATTGGAGACTCATCCATCTCATCTCATATATTCTTATATTGTCCAACACTGAATGGAATTGCTGGTGTACTCCAACTGCTGAGGCTTCACAAAATGTAACATATTTGGTAATTCTTGAAATAAGATGGTCTTCAAAGCTGCTAGATAGTAGAAAACAAGGTCTCAAGGGAGAAATTTGGAGCCACTCATTATGGAATGTTTAATAAGGAACTTGACTGGAGAGAAGCAGAAGAATAGAACTGTTGCATAGAAGACATGAAAGAGGAGGGCAGAGGGAAGCATTTTGCTCAAGGCAGGCCAGTGACAAACATGTAATAGACTTGAGACTCAGAGCTATACGTCACTCAAAAGCTTGAAGTTTGTACTACAGCAAGAGGGTCTGTCTCATTTAGAGAGTCAAAACAGAACCCCATATCAAATTTAGTGCAAAAAGAGATAGTTCCCCATTGACAGTCTCTCCACGTTACACTGCTCACTAAAAAAACAAGTCCTGGAAATGCCACATCCATCCCTATAAACACTAGAAGAACAGTTCAACAGAATTAATCTTCCAGGCATTCCAGGGAAATTCCTGCTGCAATGATCTGCCAGGTGGGATCCCTGGAAGCTACCAAGGCAAATGGGCAGATGGGCCTCTTTTCCTAGGGAAGCTGGCAAAGTTCACCATCTGTTCTGCTAGATAACAAAACTTTCTATTTGGAGTCCTGACCTGGCTGAGTCTTTTCTTCTGGTGATTGTCAGGAAATCATTGTGATCTATGCAGCACCACTATCTAGGCACAATGGAGTCATGGCACGCCAGAGCTCTGCAATTACGTAAGTGCCCATTCCAATCCTAAATGCAGCGCTCTTGTAAATCTCACACCCGCTTTGAGTGTGTGTGTTCTGTGTGATAGGGCCAGCAAGACAAAAGAGGAATTCTAACAATTTGTAATATCCCAGATCAACAAGGAAGTACGGATGATGCTTCAAAACAGGTAGTAATTTTCATAACATGACACACATCATAAATGGCACAGAGTACTATTAGAAAAGATGGTGACAATGTGAGAAAGGGCAGGGAGCTGAGGAAGGTGGTAGGGGTATTTCTGAAAGAGGTGCTTCTGAGAAGTCAGATCATAAGAGATTAAAGAAAGACTGGGTAACAGTAAGAAGGAAGATATGAATTTCTTTTGTTAGAGAAACTGGCATTGAAAATGATAAAGGTAGATTTTTTCACAGGAAGAAGTTCAATGCTGGGAAGTTCCTAATTCCCAAATCATAGCTGCTAAGTAGAAAAAAGAAACAAACAAAAGCAAAAACAAACCCAATCTAGCTACAAAGAAAGATATTTCAAAAAGTTGCTTTTCACACTGGGAATTTCCAGGAAAGATTTGAGAGGCATTAGGAGAAAGAAGTTAGAAAATTGACTATAGTTCTAGTTTTATAGTTCTTATCTCTCTGTCATGTGTCATTGTTTTAGTATTTAATTCTCACCTCTTATTGCTACAGCAGGTGGGTGGAGACCACAGGTAATCATAGCAGTAGAAATTAACAATGTGTTTGACACTGCACATCCCTCTGAAATCATATGCAATTGTTAGCTCCTAACACATCCCTCTCAGTGGCAGAATTTAAGGTGATGGACGCTCTGAGGCTATCACTTCACTCTTTCTGGGAGTTGTTATATGACTCTTTTCCATTCATATTACATCTGTGTGCCAGTGAGCAGTAATTATACATGGCTTCAACCATGCTATAGCTCCAATAACAAGGTTGCAACAGCATAGAATGATTGGGTATATGAACGACTATTTGCTGCTCTTACAGAGGGTGGGACTCAGTTCTTGACACTGGCATGGTGGCTCAAAATCATGTGCAATTTCAGGTCGGGGGATCTAATTCCATGGTCACCAGGCAAGCATGCAGTTCATGAGCATACATGCAGACAAAATACTAATATGTGTAAAACAAATATGAAATAAAAATATTGCACCATTTATAATACTTCTCTGTCCCTTTATCGTGATCAAAATATATTGATGTGACTAAACAAATTGAGAAAATGTTTTTGTTTTTTTTTCCTTCAAAATAGATAAGATTCATCGTACAGGCAATATGTACACAGTTTATGATGGCAGAACCATTATCCACACAGGTTGGATATTTGGTCAGAGAAGCATTGCATTTGGACATCTTATCAAACCTCATTTGAAATCTGGTAAACTTAGTTGTATCTAGGTGAAAGCTTAATAACACTACATTTCTATGCTGCATGCATCCTATTTTTTTAAAGGCAGAACAAAGGAGAGGCATAATATATGAAAGTTCAGTCAGTGCAATTGTGGTCATCATCCACAGCAACCAGAAGACAGAGGCGGCCAGGCTCATAGGTTCATTTCTTGCTCACTCATTCATACGAAAACCCTCAGGAAAAGATGAATTGACTCCCCCCTCCCTTTTTTTTTTTTTGGATTCTCACATGAAGGCACCATCCCAATGATTCCACTATAATTATCATTCACCTAATTACCCCGGGGTTCATACATATCCCAACAAACAACTCAAAATTGAAAGAAAAATAAAGAAATCAATGACGTTATTCAGACAAAGTGTGCAGACAATCTGATGTGGAGAATTTCATTTGGGAATGATTTAGCGGGAGGCATGACAGTGAGCCGAAAGAAAAGAGTAATTATTTGGTCCTGCCAGGGGCTGTTCAGGACTAGTCATTATCGATCTCTCCATTGATTTTGGTCCATTTGACTAAGATGCCCTCCTAAGTAAACTGCCCCAGGAAGCTGTTCCACTTTCCTCTGTTCATGACAGACTTCCTGCTGCGCGTATTGTAATGGCAGCTCATTCTCTGTGCTTGGGGAAGTACCCATCTCTTTGTGCTGTCTCCAAACTCCTTTCTCGCCATGCACAGAGCCATGTGTGGAGTGTTCACTCTGAGGGTCCTTTCCTTTCAGCTAGGTTTCCATCTATTTTTTTTTCTTTTAAGGTGAGATCTCTATAAAAAATTGTAGTTTTTATAAATGGATAGAATCTGTTCTGAAGCCTATAGATACACCTATTTTCTCTAGTTCAGGTGAAAACCCTGAAGAGTGCTGGTTTCTGTTTCGGGCTGAGATGAGAGACCTCTGCTTTGACATTCATCTCTCCCGATTCCATTGTCTAGCACAAGTCAGCGAAGCTTTCCTGGCCTGTGATTTTATAATTACAATTTCTCCTTTGCAGTTCGACTTGTGTGCTTGCTTATGCATGTGTTGGAAAATCCTTTGACTTCTCACTCTCTCTTCCAGTGTGAGAAAGGTGCGTGTAGATTCTCTCCCTTTGCCTTTTATCATTTGCTCTTGTCCTTGCCAGAGGTACGGTGTGCTACTGTGCCTTCAAACCTGGCTTTGATATGGCTGTAGAATTTGAACACATTTCTTATTTGTTTAAGCCATCGTGTCTTTGTGAATTAAGATCAATATGCATGACCCTGCTCCCTAACCCAGAGAGTTAATGAAGAGGAAGAAATGAGCTTCTGCATGGGAGGTTGCCCTGTGAGTGGTCTGTACCCAGTGATCACCAAGCTGGAGAGGATGTTCTTATCTCCCAGTTTCATTGTGTGTCCTTGGAGCTTCATTGCCAGGGGCAGGGTTGGAAGGATTTGAAGCTTGCTTAAGCCAGGTCAGAATTTAGATCCTGCACAATAACTGTTTGAGATCCACACAAAAGGTTTTAGAAACCTCAGACATGTAGTAATTCTGTGGGAATGGAGCTTAATAGCTGAGGGAAAGAAGCCAAGCCTAAATCTCTACGGAAGGGCATCCGACCTGTGTTCAGCATACAGACTGGGGTGTGTTCGCCTGCTGGGTTCTGGCAGCATTTACTGAAGGGTGAAATAGAAGTGTTTTCCCAAACAGAGGGCACCCTCCTCCCCTACAGATCCAGTGTCCTTATGGTCCTCAGACAGCTTAAGACAAGCCAATGAATAAAGGGGTGAGTCACAATCACAGAGGAGGAAACCGACCAAGATGTAATGAAAACTTAACAAGGAAGTAATGATTTGCACTCACACAAAATCTAGGGATGGTGGCACACACCAGCAATTGCTCTGTAGGGAAGTGAGGAGGGGAGCAGAGATATACAGGTTTCTGGAGACCTGAATAGCCAGTTTAGCAGAATCTTGGAACTCCAGGTCTCAGAGAGAGACTCTGCACACCCAAGCAAAGACACCTGAGGTTGACTTTTGGCCTCCATGTGCATATGCCTACCCATATGTCTAAGTCCACACCCTAAAATATCCAAATAAAGAAATGACCCAAGTCTTCTTTGGACAGACATTTTTTACAAACTTGCCATTGGTTTTTCACCTTTATCTGTTCTACAAATCTATTCTACCTTAAAGGGATGCTTCGGGGTGTGTTTTTGTCTGTGCACACAGGCACAAGTATCACATATATGTATAACATTTGGAGGAGATAGATTTCTTTAACTGTCCTATGTATGGAAAGGATTCTGCTTCGGACTTCTATTGGAACAGCCCTTACCACCTTATGTAAGATACCTACTTCCCCTTACCTCATTCGTCAAGTATTTATTATGTGTTCGGCAAACAGGAGAAAAGAAGCACCATGATACATATCAAACCAAACAGTGAGCAAGCTTCAGACTTTGATATCAGACGGCTGACTCAATTCTGTTCCCTCTCTCCAGTAGGTTCCTAGATGATATGCTGGGGCACAATAGATACTGTGGGGTTCAGTGACACACTGGTCACATAAACAGTTACACACACGTGACAGAATTGACCTTGAAGGAGGAAGGATTCTTCTTGTCTTAATCGTCAAGGCCACAGTCTTTCGTGGCAGAGACATCATGGTGTCAGGAGCTGGAGGCAGCTGCTCATATTCATCCACAGTCAGGAAGGAAGCAAGCAGAAAGCCGTGAACCCTCGTGTTCAGGACATATTCTCCTTTTAGTTTAGTCCAGATCTAAGCTCCTGGAATTGTGCCACTGCTTTGATAGAGCTCACACAACTCCTACCTCATATAACTCCATTTAGATAATCCCACATGGTCTTGCACAGAGCTTTGTTACCATGGTGATCCTAAATCCTATCAAATTGGCAATCAAGCTTAACCTTCAAAGATCCTCTTACTACTTTCAGGAAACACATACTTAATTTCTAGATAATCTGAAAATGTTCAGAGAAGCTGGGAAACAAAATCAACCTAAAAAACCAGCACAGACTACAAAGGAGACATCATACTTCAAGATTGGCACATCTTTATAATTGTACAGTTTTAAGACAAATAGTGAGCATTTGTGGTTGCTATACATTTTCTACAATATTGTCTTATTTTTACACCCACTGTTTATGCTACAGAAGTCCTATTAAAACATGCAAATTTACTAAGGCAAAGATTCTTTGAGTTCTGCCAAAATCCCATAATCACAGTTATTATTTGAGTTTAACAATTCTATTTTTATTTTTTGAATTTGATAGTAAGAGCTTCATTCTGCCTTTTGCAGTGTTACCCTAGCAAGACATGAGAAACATGTCAAAAAAGAGCTTGTCCACTTGTAGGATTTTGTTCTACTTTGAAAAACATGTTAACTAAATTATGACTACTTTTGTGATTTCACCTGCCCCAGAGGATATTCTAGGTCAGCAGGACTGATTCCTGATCCAGATGTGTGATGTGAAGAAAAATCCTCTATCAAACTTAGTTTCCAGTCAGGTGGTGGTAGATATTATGGACAAAACAATTGGCCTCAACCAGGTGTGGTGGCGAAGGCCAACACAGTGGAGGATGAGACAGAAAGATGGAGAGCTATACTAGTGTGCACAACACAGTCATTAGTTGATGGACAAAGAAGGAAGGAGGAAAGAGAGGAGAGAGAGCTCATGTGTGCATACTGATTGTAATGTAATGCACACCTACAATCCCAGCACTCTGGAGGCTGAAGGAGGAAGAGCATCAAGAGTTCAGGACAGTCTCATCTACCAATTAAGTTATAGACTAGACCAGACTATATATATGCGCACACACACACACACACACACACACACACACACACACACACACACATATACATATATATATATATAGTCTGTCTCAAAACAAATCAACCAACAAAGA
>NC_022029.1:31699512-31749406 GCF_000317375.1 Microtus ochrogaster
AGACTATATACTGATACACACACACACACACACACACACACACACACACACACACACACACACACACATATATATAATTATAGTCTGTCTCAAAACAAATCAACCAACAAAGAGTCCTCAAATACATATATCTCCCTGTATTCCTAAGTCCTGAGCTGTTTTCAAAGGACCGGACATTAGCTTGTATGTCTTAGAATGCTTTCTAAGTAAGGAAATGAAAGATAGACAAATAAATGACACAAACTTTCTACCTCCACCAAAGCCAAAAAACACTCGAGTTTAATGGGAAATGTCTATTTGTTGGGCAACTCGCAGGATTTCTTAGGTAATTCCTTTGCAATAAGAACACTGTTAGAGCCTTTTGATATGTTGATATTTAATAAAGATTAAAATGATATATATTTTTATTCCAAAGGAATTGACATGTATATTTGATAATGACCACCATTCTAGGTTGAAGTGATTGGTAAAAATGGGAAGGAATATTTTACCTTTACTAAGCAACTTATGGAATAAAATCAGACACTGACAATTAAAAACATTTAGTTTATCTGTGTTCATAATATATCATGAACATATATCTGATAGAAGCTTGCCACAGGAAAGGATGCAATGTGCTATGAGGGAGTTCTGGCTATGACTGTACTTAGAAAGAACATCCTGTGTAGAGGGAACACAAACACCTTGAGATCAAAGGGATCAGGTTCCTCACTCAAAGCAGAGAAGTCTCCTATACCCAGAAAATACATAATGAGGAACATCCATCAAACAGAAAAAGAAGGCAGGAAGTTTGAAAAGGACTTGAACCCTTGCTGCCAGCCCATTATGTCTGCAGTGTCTGATCCTGCTGTCAATATGTGTTCAGAACTTACCACCTGTAAGGATGCCTACATAGATGCTACCAAGTGTAACTCAGTATCCCCTCCATGGTATTTCCTCAACTTACCATCTGCCACTTCACTAAAAAACCAGGTCATATCCTTATCCTTCTGCTAGTGAGCCACCTGAATGAAAGCAATGATTCTCTTTACTCAGAACTTCTCACAATCCCCTAGGACCATGACAGAAAGGAACACTGTTCACAGAATCAGTAGAAGGTTTTGGGAGCTTGTTCATGTGGTAGCGTTGATTATTTCATTTTCAATAGCCCTAACTTGAGTAAAATGCTCTGCCAGTCACAACTGTTAATACTGTCCATTCATTTTTCTAAGTGAGATCTGGGAAACGTAGCACAATGCTAGAAGTGCTTACTTAGAGTCCTCAAACTCATAAACCTCATAATCGTATAGTTAGGGTCTTCTTTTTGATTGCACGATAATTCCGAGCCACATATGCTACCATATTAACTATCCAGACTGTGAAGGTTATTAGTGAAAAGTTCTATGACTTTATCTTACAAGCCTCGTGCATAGAGTCATTAACAAAAAGGTCACCTTGCCTTCTTCTAGCCAAAGCACAGCCAGCATTCTCTTTTCTTTTAACTTGATGATTTTGTATCTTCTGCAATTGGAATTGTGTAATTCTGTCATTGTATATCTGGCTTATTTCACTCAGGGACAGAGAATCTTGTTATCTTTAGTTTCACACTTCACCAAAGCAAGGAGGCATCAGTTAAGTTGCCTAAAGCTACTCAGGGCTAGAGTACCTGCATAAAGCTACTCAGGGCTAGAGTACCTGCATAAAGCTACTCAGGGCTAGAGTAGTTGTCTAAAACTAGGAAAATTTAAATAACTCATATTGATGTTCTCTGCTAATAGTTGTCATTGTGTGTGTCTGTGTGTGTGTGTGTGTATGTGTGTGTGT
Source organism: Microtus ochrogaster (assembly GCF_000317375.1). Taxonomy (NCBI): domain Eukaryota; kingdom Metazoa; phylum Chordata; class Mammalia; order Rodentia; family Cricetidae; genus Microtus; species Microtus ochrogaster. The sequence goes on from NC_022029.1 coordinate 31,701,316, forward strand.
GTGTGTGTGTGTTGTAACAGGAAGAAAAATAGTTTAAAATGTCTCAACCCTAATGTTAAGTCTTATATGATCAGTAAAAAACAAAAGGAGCTCGACCACATTTTCTATACAAACGAAATCAGGCCAGACAGGCTGATCACAAGTGTATCTGTGCAATACAGAGAACATGCTGGCTCATCAAGACTGACCTAGACATTTAGTAATAAATGATCAGATAAACAAGGTGGCCTTTTTTTCTTTTAGCATATTGAGTTTAGAAGATATTGTTGGTGAGCTCCCAATAGATCAGCCCCACTGTCTCCGTGGGTGGGTGCACCCCTCTTGGTCCTGACTTCTTTGCTCATGTTCTCCCTCCTTCTGCTCCTCATTTGGACCTTGGGAGCTCAGTCAAGTGCTCCAGTGTGGGTCTCTGTCTCTATCTCCAACCATCGCCAGATGAAGGTTCTATGGTGATATGCAAGATGTTCGTTCATCAGTATGGCTATAGGATAGGGTCATTTCAGGTTCCCTATCTTCAGCTGCCCCAGGAACTAACTGGGGACATCACTCTGGGCACCTGGGAGCCCCTCTAAGTCCAAGTCTCTTGCCAACCCAAGGCCAGCTGGACTGTGACTGAAAAAGCATGGGATAAAACCGGACTCTCTGAATATGGCTGCTGAGAAGCCAAGGACAATGGCACTGGGTCTTGATCCTACTTCAGGTTCTGGCTTTATGGGAGCCTAGCCAGTTTGGATGTTCACCTTCCTAGACCAGGATGGAGGGGGGAGGACCTTGGACTTTCCACAGGGCAGGGAACCCTGACTGCTCTTCAGACTGGAGAGGGAGGGGGAGAGGAGTGGGGGGAGTGGGAGAGGAGTGGGAGGAGGGGGAGGGAAATGGGAGGTGGGGAGGAGGAGGAAAATTTTTTTTCAATAAAAAAAAAGAAAAAAGAAAAAAAAAGAAGATATTGTTGGCTTGCCATGAAAAATCTAAAAGAGCTTTTAGAGCAATCTAGTTTTGAAGTCATTGATTCTGTGGAATATTAAAAAATTATATCCATGCTAACTCACCTTCATACCTTCTTACTACCCTACATAAACAGTTATGGGAAACTTTTGAAATCAGAATTTTTTCAGAGGCATATTAGTACAATAATATAGAGACTAGAATGTCACTTGCCACTGTCTCACCACAGGAAAAAAAGGGCATTACAGTGTTATCAATTCTGTGGATTCAATTGGACAATTACTGGACGCTAACATGCCATTAATCACTTGGGGTTTCATTGAGGAAGGATTCAGAGCACAGAGCACAGCAAGAGAACACGAATGGTTTGTTAGAATATCCAGAGTATCATTAGTGCAATTTCTCCAGGTACCAGGAGATCAATTCAGCTACCCATGACTGTTTGAGAATAGCATGGAATTGGGTGTATTTTTGAAGCTTTAAAGAAGACTAACATTACTATCCTTGGAGAGAAGCATCTAGTTTCTATGAACCTGGGTTGTGATAGCCTAGATACAGTCCTGGGATAGAAGATGCTCACCAAATCTTGGCTCATTATTCAGTCTTCACACATTTGGTGTTACCCAACGCCGAGATGACACTTCAATAGAGGAGTTAATGTGACCTACTTTAGAACCTTAGCAAGCACATGTTCACTGTGGAAATTTTCATAGAATAGGTATTGCCATGTTCCCCAAAACAGAAAAATCCCTTGGGATTATGGGCCTCCAAAAGTGTGGTGTTAGAGAATTATCAGTCTTAACATACATGTAATTCTTGGGAAATGAGTCGGGTCAAAAAGGGCGTGGAGGAAGCAAGGGTGGCGAATGGGTGAATAAATAGTTGTATCAAAGAGAAGCAAGAAAATAAATGAAGGAGAAAGATGATATAACGCAAAAATAAGGATTCTTTGGAAGAACCAAACTACCTGGTGATGAGGCTGGATGAAAATGCTTTGAAAGTGAGTACAGTTGATGGAGTTGGAAAGGTGAATGGACTCAGCATATGGCTTGGTTGAGAGTAATGTGGTGGTAATTTAAGGTCATAGAGTTCAAACTGGAAAGCCCAGAGTAGTGGGAGATGTTTGTCAGGATGTACTTACACAGTATTTTAGAAATAAACACAACCTTAGACCTCCAGGGCATCTGGATTCCGTTTTGTTTTCTTCGGAAAGATGTTCAAATATGGTTGATGAGGAATAGATTGAGTGCTTGCTCTCAATGCTTTCCTGTCTCTCGGCATCTGCTTCCTTTTTGTAACATTTTAATTTCCTTTTTATTCTCTTTCTCTACTGTTTCCTTAGTTTTGTTATAGTTTATTATTTTCTTTCAGTAAAAAATAATTCCTTTATGAAATTTGTTAGCTATGTATAAAAGCAACATTTAAAATCAAGTATTCACTATATCTGCCGGAAGTCTTTAACCTGAACTAAAAATTATTTATAATGTTCAATTAAAGTTTTCAAGACATTAACAAAAATTATTGTATTATGGATAGGTGGTTTGTGTGGGATAAAAGGCTTGTTAATTTCCTGCCTTTTTTTTTTTAATTAGAAAAGCTGTAACTTCTCTAACACAGTGTATCAGGGTGAATTTCACTCTTTAATATGCTATTCCCCCACTACAGCTGGGAATAACTGAATGCTTTAGGATAATAGAGTTACTGTAACCAAGTGACGAAATATGATTCAGCCTACCTGCGCCATCCTGGCTTCACAGTTCAGGACTGACAGTCACACATCTCTCCTTGATATTCCCAGCAAATCCCAGATTCGTGCTGCTCATTTTTTTTTTTTAATGATCATGTCACTTTTTTTTTTTAGATATTTTTAGATATTGAATAGCAATTTAAAACAACTTGTCTTGACCTAAAGATGGTATGCAGTTGCTAGAGTTCTTATCTATCCTGTCCAAGGGCTGGAATTTGAGAATCCACATATCAAGAACTGGATGTGGTAGAGCTCATCCTTAGTCCTAGCACCTGAAGGTGGTGTCAGGAGGATCAGAAGTTCAAGATCAGCCTGGGTTACATGTGACACTGTCCTTAGAAACAATCAGACTAATGATCAAACTATCCTTTCTTAGGAGTTTCCCTTGCATGTCAAGAAAAAACAATTCTCCAGAGGTCTTTCCTTAAGAGTTTGGCACATCTCTCTGGAGAAGAGTAAATGTGTCCTATAGGTCTCCCTCAATGACTATTTTTATCATCTGTATTTTTTGTGTCTGATGAGAAACATTTAATTTAATTTTAACTATTTGAGGTGGAAATAGCAATGCAATCAACCATTATCAGTCCTTCATATGAGAAAATGAAACAGAAAGTGCAATACAGTCTTTCCATGGTAGCTGTAGCAAAGCTACCATCTTCCCTGTGGAGCTCTCAGGCTATGTTTTTTGTTTTGTTTTGTTTTAAAGATTTATTTATGTATTATATATACAGTGTTCTGTCTGAATGTAATCCTGCACACCAGAAGAGGGTGCCAGATCTCATTACAGATGGTTGTGAGGCACCATGTGATTTCTGGGAATTAACCACTGAGCCATCTCTCCAGCCCTCTCTCAGGCTATGTTAAGCCTCGTATTGGCATTGTTTTTGCAGTAATGAGTTGATGAGGGTTCTCATTTGTCTATTTGCTAACTTGGTGATGTCTTGCTAGTTTTCCACTCATGTTACACTCACACTTTAAGAAAAGCTGACTGGTAATAGTAGAAGCTATGAATGCTACTGAGTGCATTCATTGTACCGTGCTCCCAGCTCGTGCTCCCACACACTCCAAACTAGATCAGGACCTTTGGTGACTTTAGTCTCTGAGAGTGTAATGTCAGGTGATTACATTCCAAGAAAAAAAAAGAAAGGAAAGAAGGAAGGAAGGAAGGAAGGAAGGAAGGAAGGAAGGAAGGAAGGAAAAAAGTCCAATCTATGTGAACTGCAATTGTGGCCACAAAGTGAAGCAAATTATTAGTAAATGTCCTTGATATTAAGAATTCCATATTACCTCGATATAGCAAATCTTCAGTGTAGTCTACTATTTTTCATTTACTATACTATGTAATAAAATTACATGCAGTTAAATATAGATATAAACAACTAGAAACATACAAATGAATTCAAAAGGTAGGGAAATCTATGAGAAATCAATCGCGCTATTGCCAATATACTGGTTGCAAAACTATATTGTAATTTTGGAAGATGTTTTTAACCTAGAGTATCACTCCAAAGTATTTCACATACATGGGAAAGTATACAGATATGTGAGAATCTATAAAACATTCAGAACAAAACTTTAAGAGAATAGGCTTGCTATACAAATTCCATTTCAAAACCAGCTTCTAAGCATGCCTTAATATAACATGTTACACACCTGAACCTTGCACATGTTGATATTCTGGTGCTGGCTTTGCCCTATATTCTGAATGATATTTTCTTGTCCTTAAACAGATGATAAAAGAGTAATTCCAGATAAGTAGAAAACCTGAATTGTTTTGCTCAAAAGTTCTAAGACTCAAAAGCATAAGAAGGGAGAGAATATTTAGTTCACTGTGGGAATTGGGGGTGTGCTGTGCAGTGTTCACTCACACAGTGTTCTCAGCTGGCTTCTCAAGGGGAAGCTGCACTGAATTTCTGAAATAATGGTTTTATAAAATTGGGAAGACAATTACATTTTTCCACTTCATTTAGTTGTCAAAATTTCCTGACTTCCCAAATATACATTCAAATATTCCTTAGAGAATTCTAGTAAGATTTCACATTTCTGTGAATCAGTGTGTGTGTGTGTGTGTGTGTGTGTGTGTGTGTGTGTGTAGTAACAATGTTATGTTCAATAGATAAGTTTATTAAAACAAATTTTTAAAAATTTCTTCCCTCTCCCCAAAATTTGAGCTTCCCCGTCCTCATTTTAGTTTCTTATTGGTATTGTTCTATACACACATGAGAGAGAGAGAGAGAGAGAGAGAGAGAGAGAGAGAGAGAGAGAGAAGATAAATAAATAAACATTACCATCCTCCCTTCTTGATACATGTCAATTCAATTCTCTTTCCCTGGTTATACACGTCATGCTTATATAGAAGCATGTTTTTTTAAATTTTAGATTGCAGTCATCATATAGAATGAATAAATATAGTGCCATATATATTCTTTATTGGTATTTTTACAGAATATCAATTTTGATCATATGTTGAAAAATACTGAGCAATAATACTCTTCAACAAAACATTTAGTTAAGAAGAAACAAACAAATCTGAAATTGTCTGTACTCTCTGGTCTTAGAAACTGAAAGACAGATGGTGATGGTACTGGTCCCAATGTCAATCTCAATAATTTTCTTAGAAGCATAGACATTTAGTATTCATCTCTTTAAATCCAATCTCTAGCTAGTATATCTGTAACTCACAGTTGTCTGTCAGAATAGACAGGGCTAATTCTACCTTTGCAGGGTTTTTTCTCTCTTCATGCATCCCTTTTACCCATGCTAGTAAAAAGAGATGAGGAATTGTAGCCCTTTTTCCTCACACCCTTTCAGAGCTGTCCATTGTCTGCCGTGTCTCATTGGTTTCTGAAGACAAGTCATCTCACTGAGAATGATTTTGAAGTTAAAAAGGAGACTGAGATTACAAGAAGTAGCAATAATTAAAATATCCAGAAGCAATGGCCAGGCAACCACTTCCACTTGCTGGAGTGGAGAAACATGTCTTGAGGGAGAGTGCTTCCATTACTAGAGTGCAGGGAAAACCAGTGGCAGTGTCATGAGCTCCCTTGTAGATGCCCACAGCCTACAACTGCAGCTCCACTGAAGGGCTTCCTCACCATGGAAGAGAGATGGCATGATGGTACCATGTGCCCTCCTAACTATCTCAGCAGTAGATGATACTTGACTGTTGGTCATGCTCTATGCACTATGCACACCCTAGCAGGTTTGGTTTTTTTTTTTTTAATCAGGTCTGTGTTAGACTGTATTTTTTGTGTTAGACTGATTGTGTTCAGGAAATCTTTATATTTTACGATTGCCACTTAGACCTCACAGCATCATTGGAAGGTGACCAATCAGTAGAGTGTATTTCTTTTGTTGTTGTTGTTTGTTTGTTTTGTTTTGATTTTCGAGACAGGGTTTCTCTGTGTAAGAGTCCTCACTGTCCCGGAACTTGCTTTGTAGACCAGGAAGGCCTTGAACTCACTGAGATCTGCCTGACTCTGTCTTCCAAGTGCTGGGATTAAAGCCTTGTGCCATCACTGCTTGGCTACACAATTTCAAGATAGGATAAAGTATATTCACATAAATTTATTTGGGTCAGTAGATTTTCTAACTTTATTACAAAATTAGTTATTGTTAATCTTTTATAGTATAGTTCATTATTTAAGGATATACATATATGCATATATATGAGAGAAAATAGAATATACATAAGAGTTGATACTTTTAAACCATCTTTATGAGTCTAGAATCTACCTTCCAAGGACAAGAAAAGAACAATGACACAAAATGGACTCTATGTAGGAGTATATTTCTTTAAGAAGTAAAAGAAATCAGAAAAATCGCATATTAAAAATACTTTCAATTAATATAATCATTTTTAAACAGCACCATTATTCATATGACTAGTAATAACCAAATAATTTTCTGTCTCTAGACTGTCATTACTTACCACTACTAGATGAAATTATTTTCCATGAGAATGCAGTCACATTTAAAGAAATTTTACTATGCTTCTTAAAAATATTTGCTGATAAAATTCATCTACTCTAAATGGGCAACATGTTAGTGTATCTAATAAAAATTTGCTGAACACACTTCATATACCAAGAAAGGTGAAGTAGGAAAAGATGGTAGGCAAATTAAATATGAACTATGCTCTCATGGAATGTTCATCTATCAACATAGTTTGGGCAATCCAGACAAAGCATGTATGACAATATAAAAGTTGAATATCTATATTTACAATTGGTGCATTGTTATTTTTCCAGAAGATACTCCATACTTTGATCTATAACATGGGACAATGAAGGAGAGATAGAGTTGTATACTACACATTACTACAGCCACCCAATCCCATCATTAAAAGGATGCACATTACTAGAACAGCAAGTGATGTGTAAACACAGTGCTTTTATCTCTAAGAAGCATCTCCACCTGGCTCCCATGTTCTTGTCCAGGGTCCACTGCTAGTGCATATGGCCCCTTACCTTGAAAACAATACAAGCAGCCAGGGCTCTTGCTGAGGGCTTGATTTCAGCACTGATTCCTGACTATAAACACATAGACTTCTTCATTCTTTCTACAGCTTACATAGGTAAAACTAAATTTCTTTTTTTTTTCTTTTTAGATATAGGGTTTCTCTGTAGCTTTTTTGGTGCCTGTCCCAGAACTAGCTCTTGTAAACCAGGCTGGCCTCGAACTCCCAGAGATCCGCCTGCCTCTGCCTCCTGAGTACTGGGATTAAAGGAGTGTGCCACCACCGCCCGGTGGTAAAACTAAATTTCTAAGCATTCATTTTTTTCAAGAAGTGCCCTGATTTTGGACAGCCATCAAGATGGAAGAAAAAGCATTGCATTTCAAAGATAACCTAATACAATATCAAAATATGTCTTCCGAAAAAAGTGATATAGACATTATTTAAGACTCAACATTACGAATTAAGTATTTAAAACAAGCCTCTGGCATCCATTTCTATCTCACATGGCAGTGTATCATACAAGCTTAAACATTCTGGTGATGTATTGCTCTAATACATTCAAGCAAGTGCACACTGAGAGCATATATTAGTGCAATGCATCACTTTGGAGGGCAGCTGTGTGGTGTGCACAGCAGTAATGGCTCCAAAGCGTTATCACTGCAGCTCTCTAGTCCAAATGTATGTATCCCCTGATTCAAATGCATGCCTAGCTATGAAGACAATGGTCTCACAACTTGTAGGGTGAGCATAAAGACTGCAATTCTATTGCTTGTCATTGAATGTTAAGTTAAAGTCTAGAGAACTGTAGTATTATGTGTGGATATCCTGCCAGCATGGTGGGATAATTCAATCTGTAGTGTTCTTTTTTGCTATCCATACTTCTCTTCAGATTTGTCAGAGTGAGCTTGGGTGAAGCTAATATTTGTATTCCTCTCTGGGGTAAAAATTAGGGGACCTTTGAGAGCTAGAGTGAGAAGATGTTACAGTTTGATACTCCCATTATGCATGTATCTAACCTCTTCAGTTCACAGTTAATTTGATTTTGCCTGCATAGAAAAGGAACCTTGGGAGATGAGTTTTATTAGAGATATGCTGAACCATTCAGTTTCTAAACTTGCAAACTGGAGGAAATTGAAAGCCCTTGAAGACTGAAGCTTTTGGTGCATATCCAAATTTTGCTCCGCATCATTTTTCTTGACAAAAACCAATATCTCAAGCAGTTTGAGAGACACCCTCTTACAATAATTTGCACATCGAGATGAATGTCGGTTGCCTACCAGTTTATTCTTTTCCTCTTGGCTAGATAACACATAGGCAGCTTTGTGTGCATGGGCTTTTTAATTTCTTATTTAGTGTTTTTTATTTATTGTTAAGTGAGAAAGATGTGAAGATGAGCTATTGTTTTTAGCAGAAATCGTCTATCTGTAGATTAAGGCCTTAGACTCAGTATTGTCTTGTGCTAGAAAAAACTGTGGGAGTTCTTACACATGCAGCAACACAAATGAGAAGATGTGAGAAGATGTCAACAAGGCAGTGTGTGTATGTGTGTGTGTGTGTATGTGTGTGTGTGTGTGGTTTGGATAGGAGTGTGCAAGCATCTGTGTGTATGCTCTCTCTGTGTGAAAGTGTTTGTACTTGTGTGTGTGTTTGTATACATAGGAAAGCCAGGGACCAATCTCAACAGCTCAAGAGTATTCACCTTGCTGCTGTTCACCTTGTTTTTAAGACAGGGACAGGCTCTCTCACCGGCCTGAGGTAGACTAGGGTGGTTGGCTAGGAAATCCAGAAACCTGCCTGTGTCACTCCCCAGCACTGGAGTTACAAGCTTTCACTATGTCCAGTTGTTTGTTGTTTGTTTTAGTGGGTTCCAAGGATCAAACTCATTGTTCATGCTTTCATGGCCTTAATAACTGAGTTATTTATATGGCTCTTTATATGGTGATATGAGTTTATTCTATTACGCAATTCCTCAAGCTGTATTACAAGAAAAGTCATCAGATTCACAATAGCATTTCCTGTTATACAATCCCTTATGTCAGCGACCCCTTCATTGAAGACACAGTGCCTTGAACATGATGTTTCTTACCTGTCCTTTCTTACTCCATCCTGGCTCAGTCAGTGAAATTCATTGTGAACGCACTATAACGGTGTGTGCCATCTTCCTTCCTGAAGAAACATTAGAAGAGTTTTTTAGGAAGGTTAATGTTTCTGGTTCATTTGGCCTCATGGAAAACTGTCTTTGATGTGTAAAGTTAAATTGCAGCATGATTGAGAAATGCACTCATAATTTCAAAAGTATGGGAAAAGTATGAAAATGGGGCTGCTTTTACTTTTCTTTGACGGTCATGAAGTGTTCATTACCCCATGATGAAATATTGCTAGGCCCATTCTGCTGAAATCTTGTGCATGAACTCTTAGCTGCTGAGAGTTGAAGAGTACTCAGTTGTGTGCTGTTCTAAGATAGTACTCCACTACACTTGCCCCTCCCCAGGCCCTTACATCCTTCCTACCCATGCTGTTCTCAGTCGTGTGTTGTTCTAAGACAGTACTCCACAACACTTGCCCCTCCCCAGGCCCTTACATCCTTCCTACCCCTCCTTCCTTTTCCATCCTGAACCTTGGAGGGAACTCTGCCACACTTTTAACCTCCTCAGGTTTTTTTCCCTTTGAGGCTTCTACTCCCAGTGAAAAATTTCTTTATTCTTGCTTACTTGTTAGTAGTATGGAGTAAATATAAGGCCATCTTTAATTGTGAGCCTCTACAATATACAAACCATCCCATGCTAACCAATGACTAATCTTGAATGTTATAAATGCTTAGTTTCTCATAAACTAATTTAAAATTTACCACCATTACACAGAATGGTGAATGATACAATTTTCTAGTCAAGTCCTTCTGCTGAAACTCAGGTGCACAGACACGTGCTGGACATTAGAGACTTCTCATCATCCTGTATCCATCAAGTATGTACCATTCTAATCAAATGTGGCTGTTTCCCACGGCCTGCTTAGGGGTAGGATCTCTGCAAAGGCTACTGGTTCATCTGTTTAATAATTACATCTTGCTTTCGTTGTCCAGCCTCTGACATACAGTACAGGGATTCCATTTTCTCCTCACCATCTTTGGATAATATTTAATGTGATATAATACTATATTTTAAATTCATCCCTAAATATATTTTATATTACCCTATTCTATATTATTAAGATAAAGACAGAAATATTTACAGTGCTCAGATGGGCATAAGTCAATTTCTTTCTTGGATAGACAGGATACAGGAGAGCTGTTTGGATAAACTATCACATTAATGGCAGAGGTATTTATAAGAGCACACAATTCTCACTGCATCGAGCCTCTTTCTAGTGTCCTATAAGTTCTGTCTGCTGAGAATATGAATAATCCTCAGGATGAGAAGGTTCCCCCTACAGACCTGTCAACGTGTCAGTCAGCTTGTCAGGACTGTTCATTTGTTAAGAATCATTTGCTGTGATTTAATGCGCTATAATAGAATGTTTTATTTTTATTAGCTGTGTGACTTTGAGGAAATTAGTTAAACTTCCTTGGCTTTGTAACTATGTCTGAAAATGGAGATACAGAACTTTTGTTGGATAACAGTTATATTAATTAGTGATTTCTGGAATAACCAGTGGTGGATGTTATTGCTATTACTAACGTGAAGACTGATGAGGTCATTCACAACAGACATGAACTAGACAAGTCTACAGTATGAAAGAACACAGTAAGAAGTCTGGGTATTTTGTGAATACTGATTTTTATTCTTCTCATTTGCTTCTGGGAGCATAGCAGGCATGAAATCAGCTCTCTTGAATATATGCAGGGTGTCAAAAAAAGAGGGGATTGGTTCCTGGGTTACCAACATTTTCTCTACAAATGCTATTGCTTTAGCTACAGAATAATTGAGGACTGCTCTCTCTTGCCAACAGAGTTTAAAAGAGGAATTTCTGCCTACAGATAGAATGGCCCTTAATTCCCTTAGTTCTTCTCCCCACCCCTTTTTTCTTCCTTCTTTTTTGTAACCAATGAATTTTCTATTACCTAGCCGTGCAGTGCCTGGCAGCTGGTGCTCGTGGTGGAAAGGGAGAGGCCTCTTTGGACCTCTTTTGACCAAGTCAAAAGCAAGCTTGCAGGCAGAGTTTTCACACTTTCAAGAAGTATGTTTTCTAAGCTAGAAAACAGGCAGATAAGACATGAAAGATGCTTATTTTCAAAAATAAAGATCTTTCACCAACATGCACTGAGAAGGGTTATGTCAGTATACACAGCACATCATTATAGGTACCTCTTTCGATACTGGCGCATACTATAAGCATTTGGAGATAGTGTGGCTGGTTGCTGTGGGCCTCACTCTTTAGAGCAGTGGTTCTCAAATATCCTAATGCTGAAACCCTTTAATACAGTTCCTTATGTTGAGGTGACCTCCAGTAATAAAATAATTTTGTTATTACTTTATAGCTATAAGTTTTCCTTTATTAATACTAATGTAAATATCTGCAATATGGTAGCTTGAATGTAACTAGCTCCCATATGCTCATAGGCAGTGGCATTATTAGGAGGTGTGGCTTTGTTGGAGCAGATATGACATTGTTGGAGGAATTGTATCACTGTAGGGGAGGACCTTGAGGTCTCCTTTGCTGGAGCTTTGCTCAGTGTGACACATTCCATTTCCTATTGCCTTCAGATCAAGATGTAGCAAGCACCATGTCTGCCTTGCCTGCATGTTGCCATGTCCCCACCATGATATTAATGGTCTGAACTTCTGAAACTATAAGCTGCTACCTCAAGTGGTTTTCTTTGTAAGAGTTGTCCTTGTCATGGTGTCTCTTCAGAGCAGTAGAAATCCTAAGCTATGCAACCTATCTGATACGTGACCCCCCAAAGAGATTGCAACCCACAGGTTGAGAACCACTGCTTTAAGACCTGAGACTTTGAGATTGTGCTAAGCTCAAACAGTACAGCCAGATCCCAAGGTCTCTCTGCCTTCCTCTAGATCAACCTAGAGATCCACCTAGAGATTGTAGAGATGTCTCTACAATCAGCTGACATCTGAGAGTTCCTAGGAAGATCCTTTTGTTATTATCACCTTTAGAATCTCCAGAATCAGTATTCCTTATTCTCCCATCACTTTGGGTTTGGCCCCTTTCCAGGGTGGGTACCAATGGGAATTGGGGGACTGCCGCCTTTCCCCTTTATTTCCCCCACCTTCCTTTTAAGTTCTTCTTCCAAATATCTGAATATTTTATCCTGTGTTCCAGGGGCCTTCTAGAGTTATTTAAGCTGCTTTGCTTCTATAATTAGCAGTGTGATTTATGGGATCCCCAATCTATGTTGCAATTTTAACATACATTAATCCTTTTAAATGTTTATGTCTCTTCAAAGATTGTGACTTTATAAACAACAACGAAAAGTGAGTTACTATTGCTTGATCTCATTGTGAACTTTAAAAATATTTCAGTCTCCAAACTGAGCACAATTATTAGTTTCTCAATTGTCTTCACCCAAGAAGAAAAGAGGTGTACAAGACAAAGATCCTCTGAAGAAATAATTAAGACTTTGAAGGGTGATAGCTGTGTTCACTCCACCTCAGATTGGAGGAGCCACTCCTTTTTAGTCTACACAAGATCCATAAAACTGAATTCAGTTCTTCAGATTGTACCTGCACTGACAGATTGCCTACTCTGTGCTGCCTTCTGATGGCATCACCAGCATCAGCACTTCATACTGTGACAAACCAGTATCTCACTGTCATCTTGATTCTTCAAGACTTGAATTCTGGAAATCTACTGGCAGAATTCTACTGAAAACTTATTCACAACCCACCCCCATTGTAGACATTATGGTTTGAGCTTTAAAACTAGACCTCCTTATAAAAGAATCTATGCCAAGTGATTTCCTATAATTTAATAAAAAAAAATATTTGTAAGTAATGACCATCTAGTCCACTCTTGCCAAGAGTAGATAGGTAGCATACTTTATATCTTTAGGCACATGTCTCTTCTGGATCCAAAGTGATCAGACTACAGAAAATGCCTTTCTCTAAAATAATTTTGCCTATGGTCCCTAGCACTATGAGTCATTGTTTATTATGATTCAGGATGCTCTGAACATTATTTATGATTTCAGCTTACTAGTGTATCTTAAATAGATATGCAATAATAGTTCTATGTAAGGAGAATAGTGCTATGTGTTACAACAGCTTATTTGGTTGTTTTGCCACAGTTTGATGACAGGAAACTGTAGTCAAATAACTATGTGCTTGGTGGGACACATGTCAGTGCAACTGGAAAGGTCAGGGCTGATTTCTCCAGCTCAGTCACACAGTGAAGCAAAGATTGAAAGGAAATAGGTGTTAGAATATTCACAACAGTTATCAGAGCTTCTGAAAAACGTCTAACATAGTTTGAAAAAACCTTCAACACATAAAACACAATAATATGTCCAAATGAGAAGAGAAGAATGTTTTAGTAATGGATTCTAAGACATTTTTCTAAATAACATGACCATGCTCATTTAACTGAGTATCATTAGCAACGTCAACTTAGATACAAGTACAATGGAAACACCCTCCATTTTATAGGAACTCAAAGCCTTGCATTGTATATTTTACCTGTATAACTTGGCCTTGCATTTTTCTCCTCAATATTCTGCTTTCAGTCCACGTTCTAAACCTTCATCCTCTCCACAAAAAGTTTACCCAAGAGGCAAAATTGCTTTTACCTTCTTTAAGACTTATTTTTTAAAAAAGTATGCGTTGGTGTGCATAAAAGTGCATGAGTGTAGGTGTGTGCCTCTTAGTGTAGGTGACTGCAGAGGCTAAAGACATTGGATGTCCCTGGAACTGCAGTTACAGGTATATGTGAACCATTCAACATGGATGCTGGGAACTGGATAGAAGCCCTCTGAAAGAAGAGTCTTAATGATTGAACCCACTATTTAGATCCACTTTCTCTTTCACAATACAAGCTAATTATAGGTACCCCAAATAAAAATGGTAGATATTATACAGTAGACACTTTGTAAGTTTGTTGATTACTTTTTTGCTTTTCCCCTTAATAAACCAAATAATCAGAAGTGCGTATGTGAATGAGCAGTGTGACTTGGGGGCATCAGATACTTGAGCAAACTGATTTATTAGGCAATATCTCAAAGGTTTGCTTTGAATCTTCTGCTGTTTTGTTTATAATCCATCATTATGCTCTACTTTAAACATATAATTATAGTGCTATTTAGCATGAAGAGCTAAAGGTTATATTTTGCATCATATTTCACACTGGCTGATTGCTGCAAGAATTCTACCTACAGAATTGCAGGAGGTAGTCCACCAGCAGTGGACTACGAGGTGATTTTACTAGCCTCACACAGACTGAAACCTGTTAGATTAATTGATTTCTTGAGATTTGAAGGACAAGTGAAAAAATGTTTAACTGTTTTTTACAAGGCTTGAACACTGCTCAGAGATTTACTACAGTCTCCCAGTGGGTATGATTACTCAACGAATTCAGTAAGAAAGTGATCAACAAGTCACTGGGTACAATCTCTCTCACCCTCTGCCTCTGGAGTTTTGACTTGTTCCTATGAAACTTAATGCTGCTGTCTATTTTTAGAGTCACTGTTGTGAAAAGTTAAGTTAAGCTTGGTAGACTGAGGCACTGAAGTCAGAATAAGGATGACTAACTTGAATTTTGAGGGGCTTGGCTTGTTTCTATGATATGATTAAGAAAAAAGTTCATATAGCTACATTTCTTAAATTTAAAATTGAATTCTACTATTCTTATTTTGTTCGCTGAATTTCCTCATCTATAAAGCAAGGAACCCAGTTTTATGCAGTTCCACAAGCAGGCACCGCAGACCTAGCGTGTGTACCTCAGGAGTGAGGACTCCATTGGTAAAATGCTTGCATTATAAGCACAAAGGTCTGAGTTTGAGTTAAAGAAAAAAATTCTAACATAATGACTTGTGCTTGTAATCCCAGAGCTAGGGAAACAGACACTTGAGGCTGAAAGAACCATCCAGCAAAACCTTTTTGATGAGTCCCAGGCGAGTGAGACATACTGCCTCAATGAAAAATAAATAAAAAAGGCCACAGCAGCTGTGGAGTTATATGCAAGGTTGACCCAGAGGTCATGAATGTACATACAGGTGCACAGATATGCATGTGTGCCCAAACCACAACACTCATCTCCACATATGAATACGCGTAAATGTGTGCACAGACAAACAAAAGTGTGCTTTGCAGAAAGAGAATTAAGCAGCAGAGCCTGTTCTATCAGCAGTTGGCATGAGGACCCAAAGACACAAAATGCACGGAACCATGTCTGAATGAACAGTTTGTCACCACTGTCCTTCAGATAAAAGTGGTTTTCTTTTTATTGATTTTTATTGAGCTCTCCATTTTTCTCTGCTCCCCTCCCTGTCTCTCTCCTCCCCTTCAACTCTCTCCCAAGGTCCCCATGCTCCCCAAAAGTGGTTTTCTTAATGACTATTAGGCCTTCAAAAAATAGTGCATTGTGGTAATAAACTTAATGGCATTCAATAATGATACCAAAACTTCAGTTATTGGCAATTGTTTTAACAAATATACCAGATTGGATTTTTTTAATCCTAGTAAAATAGGATATCGCAGTACTATGCCATGACATTGCAAGCCTATAATACCAGGAAGAATATAAAACTAAAGCTGTTTTTATGTAGCATCAGTATTTTGATAATCTTAGACTTTCTTATTCAATTTTTAATCATTTTTATTGAACTATATATTTTCTCTACTCCTCATCCCTTGTCGCCCCCTCCCCTTCTACCCTCTCCCATGATCCATAAACTGCCAATTTACTCGAGAGATCTTCTCTTTTTCTATTTCCCATGTAGATTAGATCCATGTATGTCTCTCTTAGGATTCTCTTTATTGACTAGGTTTTCTGGGATTGTGAATTGTAGGCTGTTTTTTTTTTTTTGGTTTTTCAAGACAGGGTTTCTCTGTGGCTTTGGAGCTGTCCTGGAACTAGCTCTGTAGACCAGGCTGGTCTTGAACTCACAGAGATCCACCTGCCTCTGCCTCCCAAGTGCTGGGATTAAAGGCGTGCGCCACCATCGCCCGGCCTAGGCTGTTTTTTCTTTGCTTTATGTCTAAAAGTCACTTATGAGTGAGTACATATTACATTTGTCTTCCTGGGTCTGGGTTAACTCACTCAATATGGTATTTTTAAGATCCATCCATTTGCCCACAAATTTCAAGATGTCATTTTTTTTTCTGCTGTGTAGTGGTGTAAATTTACCCATTGTGTAAATGTACCACATTTTCTTTATCCATTCTTTGACTGAGGGGCATTTAGGCTGCTTCAAGGTTCTGGCTATTACAAATAATGCATCTATGAACATAGTTGAGCACATGTTCTTGTGGTATGATTGAGCATCCTTTGGATATATACCCAAAAGTGGTATTGCTGGGTTTTGAGGTAAGTTGTTTTCTAATTTTCTGAGAAACCACTATACTGTTTTCCAAATCAGCTTTACCAGTTTGTACTCCCACCAGCGACGCAGGAGTGTTCCCTTTATCCCACATCTTCTCCAGCATAAGTTGTCATCGGTGTTTTTGATCTTGGCCATTCTGACAGGTGTAAGATAGAATCTCAGAGTTGTTTTGATTTGCATTGCTATAATGGCTAAGGATGTTGAGCATTTCCTTAAGTGTCTTTCATTAATTTTAGATTCCTCTATTGAGAGTTCTCTGTTTAGGTCTGTACCCCATTTTTTATTGGATTATTAGTTCTTTTGATGACCAATTTCTTGAGTTCTTCATATATTTTGTAAATCAGCCCTCTGTTCAATGTGTGGTTGGTGAAGATCTTTTCCCATTCTATAGGCGGCTGTTTTGTCTTGTTGACTGTGTCCTTTGCTTTACTGAAGCTTCACAGTTTCAGTAGGTTCCATTTATTTATTGTTGCTCTCAGTGTCTGTGCTACTGAGGTTATATTTAAGAAGTGGTCTCCTGTGCCAATGCATTCAAGGGTACTTCCTACTTTCTTTTCTATGGGGTTCAGTGTGGTTGGTTTTATGTTGAGGTCTTTGACAATTTTTAAAGTATTGTATTGAAATAGTATGTTTTTACATTTCTGAATTTTTAGTATGCTCGATATTTTTTCAAGTAAGTACCTATCTCAAACCTGTCCTGAATCTTCTTGGTCATCTACTAAATGTGTAATTTAATTTTAGCCAACAAGCCTTTTGAGAAATAACTTATGTATTCAGGCAACAAGCCTGGAATATTTGAGAGGTACATTTGTTTGGGGTTTTTGCTGTATTGACTCACACTAATATTATGTCAGGCAACACAGCAGCTAAAGTTTATATTTCATATTCCATTTTCACACTGTCTGCTTGATGTAAAATTGATGCACTGAGGGGCAAAGCAAACATAGACGGCCAACTCCAACAGATTGTCTGCTGGCAATTTGCTCATCACAGAGCCAGCAGAGAAGCTTGCCAAGTGTAGGCAAACCTATCCACTTAACCACCTGAGCAGTGGCCAGGCTACCCCTTCAATCAATATCTCTGTGCTGGTAATCCCAGCCCTGTTACTTGTGAATAAATAAAGAAATTAAACAAAGAGACAGGACTTCCATGGGCAGCTGAGTCACTGACTATCAAAAGAGGAAGAGCTGGTTAGAGGCCTAGCTACGTTTGGAGCTGGAGGAAGGGACTGCAGTCCTGATGAAGAAGAGGCCCTTCCAGAGAGGAGAGAAAGAGAGGGAGGGAGGAAGGGAGGGGGGGAGAGAGAGAGAGAGAGAGAGAGAGAGAGAGAGAGAGAGAGAGAGAGAGAGAGAGATTGCTGGCTGCAGACAACACATTGAAGAGAGCAGGTATGATAGCTAGCTACTCTGGGACCCTGAGGCCATCCCCACATCAGAATGAACACGGTATCCATAAAAAAGAGGAGTAAGATGACTGTTACCATTTTAAAATTAATAATATGTTCTCATATTTATTTTCTTAAACTAACATTCAATTATAAATATACTTTGATCCCTCCTAATTCTAGAATATCAATTATCTTCTAATGGACCTAGATCTTTTCAGAGTCCAGATCACTTTCTGTAGAATATCCCTTTCCAGACCTAAAGTAAATGGACCTATAGTTAATACAGTTTCTGGGAAACTACATATAAGTATATGGTCAAGAAACTGAAAACAATGTAGTCATCTGTATAGTGCGTCTAAGTCAGTCAGTAACTTATATGACCATTTTTCAATTTTCGATGACTGATTATTTCATATTTCGAATTTAAAACATATCTTTTAGTGATTTATAAACATGTCTCCAAAATAAAAAGACTTAAGTAGTTACGTGAGACTCTATTTTTTTTTAACTTGGCAGCTAGCACTTGGATTTTGCAGACAATCATAAAACATACACATCTTTCCCCCATACCTACTTCTTTCCCCAAGTTTACAAAGCCTTATCTCCATCGCCATTTGTGATCGGTTTTAGATATCTGAAGAATTCATTAATTTATTCCTGACACCATACTCAGTATTCCCTGGATTGTGCACACATTTGATGCTGGTATTTTTTATTTTGGTGAATTTTCCTTGGCAAAGGCTCCGCTCTTGCCTGGGAACTGATTGAGCTTCCACAGAGCCAATATGTTTCTCAGTTCTCCAATTTAAATGCTGCCAAATACTTTCTAACATGTGCCATGAGAAATTCAGCTGCATATAAAACCCCATTCATTAAATAAACATTGAACCAAGCAACCTCTGGCAAAAGGCGCACCCCATCTGACATCCGCTATGCTGGGGACCTCCCAAGGTATGTAATTGAAGATTGCCTTAAAACAAAATTCCCTAGTAGTTAACAGACATAATTGAAAAATAAAAGTTCCCAACCTGCAGTCTTCATACTTTTTAGGGGTTTTGGAATGAAAAATAAACAATCAGACATTTCAATTTTTTAACAAACCTAAAAGAGGTCTATTCTTCCTATAGCACAGGTTCAATACAGCATGCGTCTCCATCAGGCTGTAGATTATCAACTAACTAGTTGAGATTGAGAAGCTGCTTCATATTGCTTTAATAAACTTTAAATGAGCCACCTAAGTATTTCTTAAATACTCTTTGCTTAGATGATGAAATATTACAAAATGTGTCCTTCATAAAAAACAAGGTATAGAAATTAAGGTAAACAAAATGATAAGATTTGGGGAGTATTCATGTAGACCTTCACATCTGAGGGTGATTAATTGCTTACTAAAGATATGGTTGCTTTTTACTTCTCTTAGAAACTTAAGTTATTAACATTTAGGACTCTGAACAATAATTATATTTATTTTTAAATGTATTTATGTGTATGTGCCTGGCGAGACCAGCAAAGGAAGTCAGATCTCCTGGGATTGAAATAACAGATGCTTGCGAGACACTATGTGGGTGGTAGGAACAAAAACTAGGTTCTCCAGAACTGGAGCCAATGCTCCCAACCACTGAGCTGTCTCTTCAATCCAGGGCCGTCTTCTTTTAAGATTATAGTGGTGACAATAATGGAAATCCTTTGCTCGGGGCCCAAAATCAAGCACACAGTACTACGATCTGAATATGCTTGACTAAAATTGCCAATGGAGGCATAAAGCTCATCCTCCAGAAGGAAGAACAATACTTTACAGGAGATGTGGAGGCTGCCCCAGGTAGTGTTACTGGCTAAGTTAACATATGACTGCATGCACACATACACACTTGCATTGTGTGCATAAACCTGCATGTACACACAAAAACACACATACACACAAAACACCCACCATATCTACACACAGACAGTCTTAAAAAATGTACAGCATATATTTCACTTACCAGGTAATATTAAATTGTAGATTTATACAATCTCCCCCTCCCCCAGGACAATTCTACTTCCCAAAGTCTGTTCATTGCAGGTGCTTCAAACAGCACTGTTGACTGTGTTAAATGCCAGCTTCTCCTGCTGGCTTCAGGGTGCCCAGCGGATAGCTTGAGTGAGCAGTCTAGGGGAATGTTAGAGAAGGAACTGTTAGTCCCACAGTTTAGAAAACCCAGCATTAGATCACCAGAACACATGGATACCAGAGGTTTAATAGAGGCTTCTTCCCTTTAGTGCTGACAATCACCATGAAAGGAAGAACCAGCCAGAACAGCCTCATAGCGTGAACACTCAAAGAAGAGAGACTGTACCAGGTCCTTGTGGCAATACGTAGACAACACTTTATTCACTGTCTGCGTAGAACTAGCTTTGTGACCTGAGCAAGTGACCTTCCTGTCTGATGAGATGCCATGTAAAGGAAATAAAAGCTTCACCTCCTGTGCATGCGTCTCCACGCACAGGCACTCACTTCTGGTATCTTACCGCTGCAAGCTCCCAAGTGGCACCTTATATCACCAGAGTAGAGTGAACAGGGTTACAACTGCATTTGCTGCTTCTGTTTCCCTCACTTGTTTCCTTTTATAGTTGTACATCCGGCCAATAATTTTTTCCAGCATGAGGCTAGTTGCCTCAAAAAATTAAAATACAAAACATACTTTGTATAAGTTATAACTTTCCTAACAACATTAGTAAGAATGTAATTGTAATCAAGATGTGATTTTCTTGCATTATTCAGAATTCCCTTTAAAGCCTGAGGTAGTGTTGCAAGCCTGTAATCCCAGTACTCAGAAAAACAGAAGCAGGAAGATCCTGAATTCAAGACCAACTGAGGATATAACGAGATGTTGTCACAAATAAATAAAAAACATAAGTAAAAATAAAAAAGATTTTCAAGGGAAGGGGATAAATGTAATTATATAATCTCAAAAAATAAAAAAGTCCCTTTAAGTGAATTTTAATATGTAGCTTGGATATATTTGGGTAGTAAAGATCAAAGACTCTTGAATAGTTTCAAGTGTTTACTAGTTGCAAATGCTATTACAAACATTTATCATATCCACAGAGAAAGCACAAGCCTACATGTACTATCAAGGATGTACACTATCGAATAACATATGGCATAGTAGACATAGTAGAATATATTATAAATCTATAATAATTAAGTGATGTGAATCTGGACCATGAAGAAATAGCTTAGGTATAGATCCTTGTGAATGATGTGGTGATTATTAAAAATAATGGCAAAAAGCGATTTTAAAAAGCTATGTAAGTTCTAATATGTAACCATGAATGAAAGAAATTAATTTGTATTTTTCACCTTAAACAGAAGTCATAACAGTAATGTTGGAGACGAATGCCCGAATCTGGCAGCTCTAACAGGTTAGGTTCAGCTGCTTTCTCTGACATACTGTTGAAAGAAACTGATGATGGGGAAATAACTAGAAGAAGACAGATTTATCAAGGGTTCTAGAGATCCCCAAGCAGCCTTGCAAGATTCTGACACGAGCTTTAAGCTCAAATAGGAGGAGTATGGGGTAAGGGGCAAGGACCTTAATTAAAGTTGTTCTTGCTTAGCTGTGTGTTTATTAATCACGTTCTTAGCTCTGCTGGTGGTCACAGTCTGAATCATTTTTAGTTCTTGAGGTATCTATCAATCCAGTTGTCAGGAGACAATTATTTGTGTCCCAGGGTATACAGCTTTACCATCTTGGCTAACTGCCCTCATCTGGAAGGACAGGGAGGGCTCAATCTAGTAACCACCTCTGGAGATTCTGCTGCTCCTAGAAATAGAATGACTGCTATTTAACCCAGTGAGTCCTCTGTGCTTTTCCACCCTGAGGGAGATGAGACCGATTAGACCAACACACGGCTTGATAATCGTACCTATGGACGGAGGTGAGCAGGTGCCAAGGGTGCCAATTGCAAGCATAGATGCAAGGCTTTACATACTCTGTGGCCTAGATCAGGACATGGTGCTTTTCAGCAAAGGCAGTTTCTACATACTTATTTCAAACACATTTGAATCTCCTTAAAATAAGGTCTTACACACACATTTATACATGTAATTTTAATAAAATAAATATTTTTACATCAAAATAATATGCTTATCAAATATTCCTGGGAAGAATTTTATAACATTAAAACGGTAAAATGATGAGCATGCTGGGAAAATGGCTCATGAAAATGTCACAACCTTGGCATATGCCCAGCCAGGCACAATATATTATTTCAGTAAGAAAAGAAAGATTCATAGTAAACAGTAATTTATTTTATAAGGTATATATAGATGTATGCATACTGGAGATATATGTGAGCAGGAAATACCTAAATACAAACTGATTGTATGTTTTGTATTTATACTCATGGCCACTTCCTTAGAAAGGGTGTAAAATTTTATCGTAGAAGAAATTTTATTGAGCTCATGTGGGTAAAATCGCAAAATAAGTTTTTATTGATTACTCTAGACAACACATTTGTTCTCACTGTTTCCAGTTCACAGAAATTATAGTGGCTCATGGGAAGATGGGTTCCCTTAAGAGTTTATGATCATCTTTTCCTCACTAAGATTCACAGGTGAAATATATTTTGAAATAAAATCTCTAGCTGCTGGTTTGGAATTGAAATGTTTGGCCCTAATTTATGCAGGATTATGAAAGACCAATTCTAAACATATTCTTCATCTTCTACTTTAAACTTTCAAAATAATAATAAACACTGCACTTTGTTGATCCTCCTTCAGTGCCTGACAAAATATCATTAGGGGGACACTACTGTGCCCCTCTTCCCTCAGGACTTCCTCTTCCGTATGTGGGAATCGGCTTTAGTATGCAGCTAAGGCATGTGTGGCATTATCTGTGAAGAATCTATGAGTGCATCCTCTGAAGTTCCTATTCTAGTGAAAGAGGGCTGAGGAGAAAAGCTTTTCATGTGCGGCTGTCAGGGGCCTCAAGCAACTACGTCTCTAGGAGACATGGTTCATCGCTTTGTTTTTTTTTCAACATTCGGAAAGCATCGAAGTCTTAGTTATGTCTCTATGATAGGATATCAGGACAAACTTTTACAGTCACTTAGCTTCGTAAAGCCTCATTTTCCTTGTTTGAAAAGAAGAGAATTGCCAAATATACATTTTGCATTTCAAAAAACTCATTAAAAAATCATTTCTTAATGACATTATGGAGTCATTGTTGTGAGATGTTACTAGTCCTGATCCTTGTGCTATTGCTGATCATAGCACTGAAGGCTGCTCT
This sequence comes from Microtus ochrogaster, assembly GCF_000317375.1. Taxonomy (NCBI): domain Eukaryota; kingdom Metazoa; phylum Chordata; class Mammalia; order Rodentia; family Cricetidae; genus Microtus; species Microtus ochrogaster. The sequence continues at coordinate 31,724,614 of NC_022029.1, forward strand.
ATAGGGAACTATTACCCTTGGGCATTGCCTACACATCTTTGTTTATTGTGTGTGGGAAAAGCAAAAGCACTGATGATTTTATTTTATTATATTTTATAATTAATATACATGAGGTTGTCCAGTTGAGTCTCAGACAAAATCTCTACATATCTTTTGGAAAGTATTGTTGAATTTCTTTCCCATTCAGATTCTAAGAAACTTTGGTTATAAATTTAAATGCCAAAAGCTTTTGTTGAGAAAGTTATTATAGTCTGATTTTATGTTTTCTAGTAATTTTTGTAATTTTGGTTGGAGAAAGTAACATATTTGGTAGAAGATTTTGTCTACACTCTACCTCTGAATAGGATCTTACTCCTCCAGAAAGAATCCCATCATTCCCTGTAACTACCTGTTACCTTTGAAATCCCCCATGCTCCTGGCCCGACACTTACTGTGTAGCCGAGGCTGGCTTGGAGTTTGTAATCTTCCTGCTTTTGTCTCCTGAGTGTTAGGATTAGAGATCCCATCAAACTTAGTTTAATTTTCTATTTTTATCTAGTCATAAAACAAGTAAATTATTCTTTTCTTTATATTTTTCTCTTTTAGCTACAGTCTATTTTCACTGGGACTGTTACAGCCTGATAATTGCTAAACTCTGCTTTGAATTCAAGACATTTATAGCATCAAATAAAAAAAAAGACAATCTGAGTATTTTAGCCAGGAATTCTTAGGTTGAAAATTATCAAATACCATTTATGTATATTTGGTTGTATTAATAACATTTACTGATCTGTATAATATACTTACCAATTTTTTGAGACAGAAACTCACTGTGTAAACCAGGATGCCCGCAACCTCCTAGAAATCAAACTGCCTCTGCCTCCCAAATACTGGTATTAAAATATATACCACCATACCTGGATACTCACTTATTTTTTGAGAGCTGTATCACATACTATAATTTATATTGATATTTTATAAATATCAGTAATATCAACTTTGACAAATTTAGTTTACACAAATTTATATCTAGCAGTATGAGAATTTTATATTTTAGTATATGTAGCATGTGAGAACTCCTAGTGTATATCATGAGCAAGTATTTAAAGGAAACTTAGTGGGCCATATTCCACTGTACTGAGTACATGGAAGTGAGTAAAATTACATTTTCTTAAGCATTTTACCTTAGTATGTGCCTAACAGTGCTTATCTGACTGAATTTAACATACTATTAATACATAATTTTAAAATAATAAATTAATAATATTGGATATAAGAATTTTAATACATTTTACTTTCTTTCTTGAGCTGTTCCTTGAACTATACCAACCAAATACAACTCCTGCTGTCTTGGAGTGGCTCTTCTCCTTTTTGTGGACTACATTCTGGTCATGTTTCAGAGCCCTTCACTGTCATGCTGAAAGGGCACATGGAGAGACCCCAGAAAGAACAAAATTAAAAACAAACATCTCCATGTATAACCATTCTCAAGTATGCAAGTATGGAAGGCACCGCCAGAATGTTTGTTTGTTTGTTTGTTTTTTGTTTTTCCGAGACAAGTTTTTTTTGTAGCTTTTTTGGTACCTGTCCTGGAACTAGCTCTTGTAGACCAGGGTGGCCTTGAACTCACAGAGATCTACCTGCCTCTGCCTCTGCCTCTGCTTGCGCCACCACTGCCTGGCCACCAAGATGGTTTTAAAGGAGCCATTTGGATCCTCTAGATAGACTCCCTCCATCACAATGCCTAAACTTCTGTGTGGGGATTTTTACCATCCTACACACTGTCAGAGCTCATTCTTCAAGGCCTTCATTAGTGCATGTTAGTTAATTCAAGAACCTCACTGAAATCTCCTAACTGATGAATATCTTTATTTTAAAAAGTTCTCATTTGAGTGGTAAATGTTTCCCTAATTATTTCACATCTCCCCACTCCCTGGAAAGAGCAGTATCTATCAGCTGCCTCTGCAGAAATCTTTAACATACCCCTCAAGGCACCTCTGCATACACTAAGGTGGTCTAAATTTCTCTTTTCTAGTAGATCAGTGTTTCTATTTGTCTCAAAATATGGAAAAATATCCCAGCATCTGGCCAACAACTGAAGAACATCAGAAGAACAGATGAAATATTGGGTCTTTTGTTTCTTGCCCAAATCATGTACACTAAGAGGGAACCCGTATAAGAATTCACACATATGACATGCCATTTCTTTTGACCTCTTAATTTTAGAAATTGGGAACATGAGATACAGAGAGACTATTAAATATAGATAGTAGTACTAAAATTAAAATAAGTTTGTTTATGGATTGTCAGTTATGCATTCTATAATTGAAGCTGCTTCCCCTGCATTATGGAACTTGTTTTCAAGACTATTGTCAAGATCAGGTATGATATTCACTACTGTTTACTTCAAATGTTAGACTACACCTATAAATTGCTTTTTATTCTTGTATACTAAGCTTAAAGAGACATTTTTGAAGTCCTTAACATATAAAAGAGGAGGGAAAGACATAATAACTGTGTGTTAAAATTACATAGCAGATTAAATACAAAACAAACAGAAAAAAACATAAAACAAGCAAATTCTGAAAGTTGTATCTTGTCTGTCTCCCATTGCTAGTTAGGAGCAGGGAGGTGAAATTCAACATTTTGAATTCCTTTAAAAATATATAAATATTCTTCCAAATCCTTAATTCTAAAATTAGATCTAAATGAATATTCACTAGTATCATCAATGGTTAAATTGACAGTATATATGCCCCCCAACCCCCCACATATATATGTAGTGGAACTCAAATTTCTACACAAGAAATTGTAAAGTAATTTTTTCAGAAAAGAAAAATTAGCTTGCACTTAAATTCCAAGAAGGTTGGAAATGCTTTCAGTCACTCATTAGTCCTATTGAACTAGACATTGTAACGGAAAGTCTAACTTTGAAAAAATCAGATAATTATGGAATGTGGGTCCCATGAGAAAAACATGGTAAGCTATGAGCAAAGAGCGTATCCACCTCAAATAGCTTTTCTGTTTTTTAGAGTAGTTTTTTGGTAAATGCAAAACTAGAAGGAAAAATGAACAGCATGGGTCTGCCAGGAAAATAAATTTCATCTCTCTAGTTTGCACATGGGCATCATTCACCCCAGAAGTAATTCACACTCTACAAAATGAACCTGAGCATGAGTTTTTCCATTGTATTGACATTGTGCACAAACTGGATGTTCACAATGGTTACCTTTGCCCTAGAAAAATACATTTAAAAATATGGTATTTTATTTCTGAGGGTGGTCCTTAATTTTTCCACATTCTATTTACATGTCTAAACTTAATATGCTATTTTAGTAAAGTCTATTGTCTTTATATCAAATTCAGTTTGATATAGTAAAGGAAGAATTTGATTCAGCTTTTTAGTAAATATTTATTGATTGCCCAAGCAAGGCCAGGCTCTGGCTTAGTACTAGGCAGCAGAAAGCAAGGGTCATACTTATACAAAGATGTGGATCTAGACCAAGGAGGAAATTCATTTTGCATCTCTGTGGGGGTTAGATTGTATGACTAACTCTGAACAGTATATTTAAGGGGATTTCTTCTTTTTTCTCCTAGTATCTTCCTGAATGACCTTATTGCTAAGACACATAAAATTATAAGACTGCTACTAAAATCCTTGTTAATACTTTCATTAATTTCTACACCCTCCAACTCTTGATTTGATGATGCCTCGTTTATGAGATATGGCAACTATACATAGCCCAGCGTCTTCATTTCAGAAATACCTATGCCTATGAAAGGGGCTTGAGTGTATAGTTAATATGCTAGTATTGATGAGTGCAGGCATCTAGACCATGCAGATTGAAAAATGACTCAGTCCTAATGAACATCCAAATTATCTCCAAATACTAATATATAAACCAAAGGAATTATGAAAAATTATCAGGCTGAACAGCACAAAAGTCATGATGAATGCTTCAGAAATCACTTGTGAAAAGCATTCTCTCCAATGCTAAAGATTTCCAAAGAAAGACAATCCTAAGTCAACTTCCCCAAGGTGTAATAGTCCTTTCTCTTTTCAAGACAGTATTCATAAGAATTAGTGTAATTCCTCTTTGAGATTGCTTATATTCATTTTCTCTTCTTTTGTTGTCAGTAGATGCTTGTTAAGGCATTGTACATATTTATTTAAGGAATAAAGGATATCCTGCTCTTCATAGTAATCCTTTCTGATGATAAAACAAAACTGAAGCCACAGGCTCAACACTGAGAAGATGTCACTTACTTGTTTGATGAAAATCAAATATAAAAACCAATTATATGCATGTGCTTCATTTCCCAACTTATTTTTATAACTAACAGAAAGCTACAGAGGTAAATTTTCAGCTGTGATAAAGAGAAAGCTATCTAGTCTCACGTAGGTTGATAGAATTACTATTATCTAAGTCATGATACAGTTGACAGTGCTGTGTCTTTATAGAGTTGCTTTTCACTTACATGTATTTTCTTATTGAATCATTACAACCATCCCATTGTGTGTCATCTCGTGGGACAGAAATGTGCAAAGGGAAGGAACTAGGGCCTATTGAGTTCACACTCTTTGTAATGCCCACATCTGAATCTGAACTCTGGAAGCACAGTCTGGACCTTGAACTCTTAATTACTGACAAGTAAAGTGATTCACACTGTTACCACATAAAAAACTCATCTTCTCTCTTGCTTAAATAGGCTATGCCTTTGAAAGAAATGCCTAGTGTGTTGGTTTGGTTGACAACATTATTTTTGAATAAATTAATTTAGAACATGACAGCATTAGTTTTAATGAAATTTTGGTCCCTTAAATGGTTTTATACTTATCTGAATACAAATAACTAATTCACCCTTAAGTCAGTATAAGCTATATGTTGTATAAAAGTGTTTATTTATCATGTGCATTTTGTAGAGAAAATATATGATCCATTATCCTTATTTCAAGATACTTATGTATTTTGCAAATACAAGGTAATAGCAGATGGATGGTATTAATATCCTGCCAATGAGTTTACCCAGTGTGTTATTTGATGTCCAAAAAGTCCTGTGATTATTTTCAGGAGACCAGAATCACCTTGCCCCTTTAGAAAAAGTGCCTTGGCAAACAAGAGTACAGGACAACATTTATCTGACATTTGCATAATTCAAAAGTAAAGTAAAACACCAGCACCACAGACTGAATAGACTAGTGAAGGCTGCTTTACATATATTAGCTTTATGTCCCTAATATCTATCAGCTGTTAGCTCAGAGCAATGCAAGACAAGACTTTGGTGTTTCAGTTCTAGTGGGAATTTTGAGGAATTTCAGCCTAGCAAATTCTCATAATTATTTTGGAAAGGAAAGAGAGATAATTGATGTGTCCATATCAATATCTATAGCTACATATGTTTATACTTTATTTTAAAAAAAATCAAAATTTTATCTGCTGTTTCTGTGTTCGGTGAATTGATAACTGAAATTTATTTGTTTGAAAAATATTATACAACAGAATTAATTAATATTTTGTGTTTTATGATCTATTTGAAAATTCCATGAACTGCAGACAAGTTATACACATTAAAATATGAAATCTGGATTCTCACTGCTGTTCTCTATCCACAGGTTGTATATAAAAATAATGATGTAAGGCTGGAGTTATCTCGACTTGCCAAGCAGGGAGATCCTAAGATGAAGATCCATGGAGTGGTGGCATTTAAGTGTGAAAATGTGGCGACATTAGATCCAATAACTTTTGAAACCCCAGAGTCTTTCATTTCTTTGCCTAAATGGAATGCAAAGAAAACAGGCTCAATATCATTTGATTTCCGTACCACAGAACCAAATGGCCTCATCTTGTTTAGCCATGGCAAGCCAAGACATCAGAAGGATGCCAAGCACCCACAGATGATTAAGGTTGACTTTTTTGCTATTGAAATGCTGGATGGTCACCTGTACCTCCTCTTAGACATGGGGTCGGGTACTATAAAAATAAAAGCCCTGCAGAAGAAAGTGAATGATGGAGAATGGTATCACGTGGATTTCCAGCGGGACGGACGGTCAGGTAATTTAACATTTTACAGTGCTATTGCAAATTCTCTCCCATCCCTGCCATTCTGAATAATTGCAACCAAGTCCTATTAAAGTTTTGCTGCATTAAATTATATTGCAGTTACTGTTTCTGCTTTACCTCTTGCAAAAATCAGATTATTTAATCATAATGCTTCAGTATCAAAACCCAAATGATGAAATGCCTTCAGTGTCTTAAGCAAACATTTCATTTTTATTAAATTAATTCATTTATTTGACATTCTAACTACAGTTTCCCCTTCCTCCTTTCCTCCGACTCCCTCCCATACCTTCTGCTCAGTCCACTCATTCTCTGTTTCTGTTCTGAAAGGGGCAGGTTTTCCATGGGTGTAAAAAAAAATGGCACATCAAGATGAGGTAGGACTAGCCGGGCGGTGGTGGCGCACGCCTTTAATCCCAGCACTCGGGAGGCAGAGGCAGGCGGATCTCTGTGAGTTCGAGACCAGCCTGGTCTACAGAGCTAGTTCCAGGACAGGCTCCAAAGCCACAGAGAAACCCTGTCTCGAAAAAAACAAAAAAAAAAAAAAAAAAAAAAAAAAAGATGAGGTAGGACTAAGCACCTCTCCTTGTGTTAAGGCCAGGCAAGGCAACCCAGTATGAGGAATAGATTCCCAAACCTAGCTAAAACATTAGGGAAGGCCTTGCTTCCATGCTAGGAGTCTCGTAAATAGACCAAGCTACACAACTGTCACACATATGTAGAGAACCTAGGTCAGTCTCATGTAGGCTCCCTAGCTGTCAGTCCAGACTCTGTGACCTCCTATGAGCCCAAGTTGTTTCTGTGGGTTCCCTTATGATGACCGTGACTCCACCACTTGTAAAATCCTTCCTCCCTCTCTTCAAAAGGATTTTCTGAGCTCAGCTTGTGGTTGACTGTGGGTCTCGGCATTTGTTTTCATCAGTTACAGGATGAAGACTCTGATGACATTCGGGGTAGTCACCAATCTGATCACAGGAGACAGCCAGTTCAGGCCATGTATCCACTAATACTAGGAGTCTTAGCTGAGGTCATCCTTGTAGATTCATGGAGTTTCCTTTGAACCAGCTTTCTACCTGAACGTGAAATGCCCTCCATAGCAAGACATCTTTTTCATTACTCTCCCCCTCCATCTACTCTTCAGCTCTTATGTTCCAATTCTTACACACCCCCAGCCTACCCAGGAGGTCTTTCCCATTTCCCCTTCCCAGGAAAATCACTGCATTCCCCCTTTTGGGCCCTACTTATTACTTAGCCTCTCTGGGGGCTGTGGATTGTAGTATGGTTATCCTAAATAAACTTTACTTGGTTATTAAGTGCCACATCTATGCAAGAAATTTTATCTTGAATTTATAGACACAAAATTTAGAAGTCTTAAAGTCTCAGCTATGATTTTATGTTATTGGATGTTTGAAGGTTCCTGAAAATGCAATTATAAAACATAGAAAAGTAAAAATGCTTGCAAATTCATCAGGATTGTGGAGAAATTTACTGCAAAAAACACTTCAGTTAATGCAGTGGCATTCAAAGTTACCGCTCAACCTGGTTTTCTTTAAGATGACTAAACAATAGTGGAAGTAACCCCTGGCTTCATTTTCTGCCCTTTATTCTTTTATGAGGGTAGCAGAAAAATTTTCTCACAAGCAATAATATTTTACTTCACTTTAAAAATTGCTTTAAGAGTTTTGCTAGTGTGAACTTTGGAGAAAGAAAAAAAAATCAACCAGAAAGATCCCCTTTTATGCAATAAAATGAGGAGTTGAAAAAAAGAATATTCAGATACAGAATAGGTTGACATTCATAACCCAGTGCTCTGATTCCTCCTTAACTCAGAAAACCCATTTATGATTTTTTTCTTTTGAGAAAGTTTGCTCCCTGGATGTCATTATCCTAAAAATGCTGGGGATTGAGTTCATCTCTGTTATTCTTATGTAAGCTATGAAATGTTTACTGATTGGTTGATAACAAACCTTAACAACATCTGCCCTGCCCCAGATGCTCTGGAAGAGCTAGTATTTAATTTGATCCTTAAGAACTTTCAAATAAAAAAATTAAAATGAATGTGGGAACAAGACATGATCCAGTGCTTTGAAATATTATATTGTAGATGGTATCAGGATTTCATGTATATCTAGAATGAAATTTTGAAAATAACTTTGAAAACAGCAGAGATTTGGCTCATATTTTATAACAGAATAAAATAAAACAAATCAGATTATCTTGTTACACCTTGGAGGTTCAGAAAACTAAAAAAAGCAACAAATTTCAGATGTTATACTTTGTTTATCTAGAAATGAGATTCTAATAATATGAAAATAGTGCATGATGAATATGAAGTTATTAGTTAATGCAAAGGAATGCGAGAACCCCAAAATCATCTAGTATTCATTAATAGCAGACTTACCTTTGACGATAGCTCTTTGTAGTCTTTTTTTCTCAGATATATGTACGTGTGTGTGTTTATGTACACATACAAGAATGAACCTAAAGAAATAACAACCTGATAAACTTTTCAATGGAGTCCATTACAATCTTACCAATTATTACATGAATTCCATTATTCTCAAGGCAGAGAACATCTATTAATTTGTGTTTGACTTATTTATTTTATCATCATTGCTTAAAGATTATTTTAAATCTTCATTAAAGAATACCGAAGACAGATAACATCTATACTTATTTACACAGCTCAGGTTTGAATTGAATGAATAGAACCATTTTCTAAGTTTTATTTGCAAACTAAAAGAACAATTAAAGCATGAGATTTTTTTGTTGGAATTCACTGGAAATGTTGAAGTTAATGTACTTGTTGGTATTTGATGGCAAATTACTTTTATGTGATTAAAATCTCAAATAAGTGAGTTGGAACAAGCAATGTAAAACCCAAAGCCAACTTTTGCCCTTCAACAAATTAAAGAATGTAGCTCATATCATGTGAGCCTCACTTAGGGGAAGTTAATGTCATTTTAATAGCTGCAGCTGTTAATATTTTACATCTATAGTAGTTTAATTAAGCTCTATTTTTGCCCACTGCATTGATCTGGCCTAGACTTGCCTATTAAAATTTGAATGAATGTATATACAGTTTCATTTTATCCAAAGAAAATTCTGAATTTTGCTGTTGAAATGCAAGCATTTGTAGCTGAGTTCAAAGTAAGAAACACAGAATCTGAGAGTTAAATTTACCCATTTTGTATTAATTATATTCAAAGGTTCTACAAAAATGATTTTTTATATCACAAAGAATATAGTTTGGCTATTTTAACAGGACAATGTGGGCTGCCTTCTTACAATGATAAAGGAAGGTTCATTGAATTCCCTAGGCAACCCCTAGTTCAGTGCCCAAAAAGCATTTAGAAAGCCCTATTATTTGGGTTGTTAAAATAGAAGGACCCAAGCCTCTGAGAAGCTCTTTTTTTATTTTTTTCTTATAAACAAAAAATGTTTCGAGACAGGGTTACTCTGTGTAACAGCCCTGGCTGTCCTGGAACTTGCTTTGTAGACCTAGCAAGCCTCAAACTCACAGAGATCTATCTGACTCTATCTCCCAAGTGCTGGGATTAAAAGTGTGTACTCCCACTACCCTGCCTGAGTTATTCTTTTAGTAACTGATGTCATTGACTTAGATACTAAGTACAAACACTATAGAACTACTTGATATCAATGTAACTACTCATTTTCTTGATCAGAGGTAAAACTAAATTCATAGTAGTGAAAATAACCGAAATTTGGATATTTCCAAAACAGTTTATAAGAGAAAATCATCTAGGAGAAAGTATATTTAATTTAATTCTTTAATCACAGTTCTTGTGGGGGCATGAAATACAGCTGTAAATACAGACAGATACCTTCAGATCCACCTTTATTCATATTCTCTCTGTGTGTGCATGCTTTCTTTCTACACACACACGCACACACACACACACTCAGATAGACAGACAGACACACCACAAACACAAAGTACCACACTGTCAAAAATACTCCTCCGAAGATACCATTTTTACAATCGAAGAATAGTAGCAATCTTCCTTGTAAATAGAACTTCTTTAAATTTATAATCTCATTTAATTGCCATCTTGAAAGCCATTTATACAATACAGAAAAATAGGCACTGCCTTTTTATGATGACAAGTACTTCTGAGCCCAGACATTGGAAATAATTCAAACAGAAATGTCAATCATTGTTAGATAACTTTATGAGCCTAGTATGGGAACAAGCTTTGATGAGAACAGGACTTTGAGTTCTACTTGTTCATAAGATCCCTATATTGTTACGCAAGCATGTAGATAGAAGGAAATTAACCAAGGCGGAAGCTGTCATCTCCCCAAAAACTGGGTAAGACAGCACTCAGTGACAAGGCAGGTAATCACCCAGGTTGCCCTTCTTCCTGGTTGTCCATCCTTGGGTCCTGTGTTCACAAAAAGGGGTATCTGAGCCATTAGAGGATGAGAAAATCTACATGAATTTGATTTTTTATGGAATTTTATTTTGGATACTGGCTTATGATTACAGTTATAATATCAGATACTAATATAATTAACTAGAAATGATCCTAATACGTTAAGCAAGGTAGTAGGCAGAAACATGGGAGAGACATTGACAGGTAAAGAGCAAGTTTACATCTGACCTAGACAGAGAACTCATCCAATGGTGCAAAAACTGATGACTAAGAAAAAAACTGGATTCTTAGTTTTTACCCACCTATGATGTATCTTCCATTCTAAAATGTAGGGAAAAACTAAACACTCTAGTACTCCATTTTTATCCAACTTGATCACATCAGCCTCTAAAGACAATGTAGCTTCCTTCTGTTGCTTACAGAGCTTGTAATTAGTGACTTCAGAGATGAAGTGGCCGAGTTATCTACACATGACCATAATAAGCGCTGAATTTAGCTGTCAAAGGAGGAGCCATGCAAAGTGTAGGCTTAATCAGGTGGAGTTGAGTGGACAGTTTAAGTCATAGAAAAGCAGTTATCCTCTGTGCACATCTGAGCTGCTAGGATTAGAGCTCTTTGTTGTTTAGTTGAGGATACTCTAAAGGTTCCCATTCCTGAAGACTCTGCAGGACATCATTGTAATACATCTTTCTCAGCCCTCTTTCCTTTACAATCTTCCCTGTTCTCTCTCAGCTGATCCCAAATGTGACACCAAACAGCCGCCCAGGTATTTAGCTGAAGTGTGAATTGTTCTACAATTAGGATGAGGTTAATGACTGTTTTCATAGGGCAAAAACATGGTTTAAATTTGTGTTAAACCCTTTGGCTCAGTCAAGGATACCCTCTCAAGAATGTTCATAGCAAACTGCCAGTCATTTTTTTTTCTTCTCTTTTTGCAAGCTATCATTACTTATTGAGATCAAAGAGAAAACTCATTATTCTTGTCAAGTTCTGCTTGTGTACAACAGAGCACAGCAGATTGTATCCGTGGTTATTCATGGCTAAGCCTACATTTAACAGCTAAGAAGCCATTGAGATTTGAATTGAAGTGAGAATTCTAGTTTAAGAACTAGAAATTATAGAGGGAAAGGCACAGGCTCTCTCCAGAGCACATAATTAGGGGTTTGTAGAAATCACTGTTCAGTGTGAATAGCACTTGCTAGCTATCTATTACCAGCCCTGATTTCTGTGTATACCATTCTTGAACTGCCACACTTATATGGTTCTGCTTGAACAACCATTAGATGAGTTCTGTGTTTAGATCTTGAGATGAACAAACATTGGTAGTAGCCGTCTGACTGCTGCTCCAGGCACTTAAGTGAATGGTCTCACTGCGAAGGCAGAGGCTGCACATCTTACCTGAGATGAAGGTGTCAAGCCACCCTTGACCAGTATGGATATACATTACCTTACCTAACAAACTGTCCTGATTCAGCTCCTTTTAGGGTACTATTGAGATGGAACGAGTTGGCAAAGGAAGTGTGTGGCAGCTCATGATAGATATGCAGTTAAATTGATTGAATATTTTTCCCGATTGCACGCAACATATAATAAAACATGCTGTATCTTATCAGTCTGCTTGTAGACAAATTAAAAGACACATTCTTGCCAACCTTATTCAAATAGGAAGTTGCTGAAAATGAGCATGCCCAGGGACAGAAAGCTGTCAACTCCAGTCAAGTAACATTTCACAGCAACTGAAATGTTGCTTTATGGCAGCTGCACAAGTTTCCTTTCTGCATCCACGGTGAGAGTTACTGAGGTTGTTGTCATGAAACAACCAATCTCCTAAGGTGCAGAGCTGCCATGGCTACTTTAGCTGCTTTCTGTTATGAAAGGTAAGGGCAGTTTAGTTTTTCCTACCGATATTTCTCATCTGCCCCGCGTGGGGGTGGCTTCTCTCCTCCTCTTCCCAGTACTAGGCATTGGACTTTCAAGATTTTGTCCTGATTTTTTTTTATGCATGTGTCTTATTCCTTAATTTTCCAGTATATGGATAAATCAATGTAAATTTTAAAAATAAAGGTGATGCTTCTCTGATTTCCTTCTCTGCATCTTTATCCTTAGTGTATAGGAGGGCAACTGATATATTTTTATTTTCTAACACTATTTCAGTTCTTTATCTAAATCCTATATGATATTTTAGAAAAATAAAAAGGTACAGTAAATCACAAACAAACATAGAATTGTCGTGACCACCCTGATCCTCCTTTTCCCAAAGGAATGTGGACAGTTTTTTGTGGGGGGCAGTTGTCACTTATTTGTTCTTACAGTTTTAGGGGAATAATTCTTTTTGTGTTTTGCATCATAGTATATTATTAACATATCTGTTTCTCTGGTTTTATTGTACATTTTCATTAAGATTGGGTTAATTAACTAGAGTAAAAATTTGGCAAATTTATAATTTTGTGGAATCCAACACTTTTGTGCACTGATTATACAACGATAAATTGACAGTTAACTTGAAATTATGAGATTTAGTAATTTTATTCACTACATAAAACAGACTTCAATACTCACATTGTCAAACCCCTTAAGTTGCATGAAACCTACAGTGAGGCCTATGAATCAAACTATTTGTTTAATTTTGCCAGCTAGTTACCCAACAAGCCAGATCTTGAATCTCAGTTTCCTTCCACCAGACAAAAGCATTTTATACCATGGTGTGTTGTTTACTCACCCTTGATTCTTGCAATTTAAAATTCTGTAGCAATTTAAAACTTAAGCCCACATTAGCTTATGTGAAATCTCACCTTTACTCCCTTTTTCTATTCACTATATAACCTAATTATGGAAATATAATAGCAAGAAAAAAATGAATGAAAGAAAAGGCGAGCAGAAAAATATGAATAGCATGCCAGATTACAAAGTTGATGTCTGTTTTTATAACAAAGTGCTGCTTTCAACAGATTGTTTTATTTATACACAAATTATATAAAAAATAAAATTTTCTCTTCAGCTTTGGAACATTCTTATGCAAATATTACCTTATTTACTAGCTGACTTCTAATCTTTTTCCTCTGCTATTAAAACATCAGGACTAAATGCTAATGTTATGAAGGCAGTCTGCACATTAAAATCGTAGAATATGCGCATGTCCAAGTATTGTCTGCAGTTGTTGCTTCTCTAAGAGCTGAGTGCTTTGGATTCTTACATATTGAATCATGAAGCACTTGTCAAAATAAATTCTCATCCTTGGCTCCCTTCCAAAAAAATTTGACTACTGAAATATGATAGTATTTCTGTAAAGTATTGATTTGATCTACTAGAAACTTCAAGGACGATTAGAGTAGAAAGGTATCATGGAATGTACATAACTTGGAAACCTTTATTTTTAAAATTTCCTGTGCTCACATATGCTGTTACAATGGCTTTAACTACTTTGGATTCTGTGAATACTCTGTTGCTTAAGTAAAAATGTCACTTGGTTCACATCCATAGTAAAGTCAATAAGAAACATCACAACAGAAATCACATATATCTCCTTCATAAATGTTTAAATTCAAATGCAAACATCTAGTTAAGCTTTTGCCCCACCAATGGGATGCATTTTTAACTCTTTAAAATATTACAAAATATACATATCATTATTTCCAACCCAACTTCTTTGTTTTCTGTTTCCTTACCATGTTGTAAGACATACTCCTAAGACATGAAACCATATAGATTGTTCATACATAGAAAATATTGATTATTTTGGTCATATTTCTTTTTGAGTGTAGAATAGTCAGTGAATATCCAGTATACATATCTGTGCATCATTTTAACTTTGAACCTGACCAGATTAACATTCTAACTCCATTGGGTTATATTAGAGTAAAGATAGGTTTTCTTTTTCTTTCATATTTCATTATCTCTATTTCCCTGGGAACTCAAAAATTAGTATTCGAAGTAAAATATGGAATGTGAGGAAACATAACTGATGAGTCTTGCAATCATTGTTTTCTGAACTATGGTTCCAATTTGTTAGTTCTGAAACTCATTTGATGATCCAGCAGCATTTGTTTTAACACATGAATATAATACATAAGACATCATGTATCTAGAGGTAATAGAATTTAAATTTTTTTGAGAATGTTTTGTTTTAGTATATATGTGTGTGTGCACACAAGCATACATGCAGGCTCACACATGCAAACATGTGTACACCCAAGTAAGAGTTACATGAAAATTATAATCTTACTTACGTACTATTATCAGCAAAACACTACTTTATGGTGAGGGGCCTTTGAGGCCCACTTTTGGAGGAGGAGCTACTGGTAGCTGTTGGCCTCTTAGGAGGAGGAGGGGGGATGTAGTCACCAGTAGGTTGCTCATGTCCCAGTGGATGTCCCTAAACCCATATATCTGTGGGCAACGCTAACTGAACTCTGAGGTAATAAATGTAGGACTAAAATGAAGAGGACATGAAATTAATATAGAGACAGCGAGGCAAGCACTAAGAAAGTTGGAAGAATGTGGTGGTGGGTGGACATCATCAGAATGCACGGGGTATAAGTATACATTGTTTTCTAAGAATAAAAACATTATTTAAGAAAAAAAAACCTACGTCGTAGTGAGGTTGTAAGGAGCATCTTACCCCAAAGGTGTCAATAAACACATATCTGAACTTTCCTTTACATTTTATTCTAAGCAGGCCCCCAAACCCCTGTAAATAATAACCAAGAGACCCAACTTTTACATTGCCATTGTTAAATCGGGTATCTATGATTGTCTGAAATATTTAGCACAAACTTTTTCTCTAAGAGTACAGACATGGGAGGCTAGAGAGTGAGCTTAGTAGTCAAGAGCATTTGATGTGTAAACATGAAGACTTGAGTTTGGACCCTAGCACAAATATAACAAGATAAATGTAGTCTCCTGTACTCCTGTAACCCCAGAAGTGTGGCAGGTCCAAAAGAGGGAGTTTAGAGTTTTGGGGCTTGCTTACTACAATCTAATAGCAAACAGCAAGCTCCAACCTCAATGATGCAAAGGAATAAGGTGGAACTTGATAGAGGAGTCAGTACATCAGTGTACTACTCTGGCTTCACGTTTGCATACACAATACACACACATGTGCTACATACATAGTTCACATAAATAAATACATATGTATTTATCCTCTTCATCTTTCTTAGTCTCTGTGTACGTCTGTCTGCCTGTCTGTTTTTCTGCTGCAGGCCCAGTGAGTTCTCTGGATAGCATATAGGAGAGACAGAGAGAGAATGACAGTGCTCTAAGCAGTGAATACCTGTATTACAGGGATGCCCAAGCATTCTCTTTATTTGGGAACTGTAACAGTGTGATTAAAAGCAATTTAGTTTTACCAATTACTGTTAATCTTCCTGAGCTAAATTAAGTTTGTTCTATAAATAAAATGGAAATTTGGGTAACAGCCGTTGGAAAACTATATCCTCGTTCTCATCATAGTGTTTTATTGTTTGTTTTCTAAGTTGTATTTTTCAAATCAGTTCCTCTCAATTATGTGTATCTATGTTATCAAATGCTATTTCTAGGAAAACTTCATGAAGTGATAACTTCTCTAGCCTATTATTTTTCACATTTGTCTTGTATTCAGATTTCTTTCTTTAGCTTATAGCTGCTACAGAAGCTAGGACCCATCTATGCATTCACTCCTTAGCTCTTTTAGACAATGCTGGTTAAAAAACAATTCTTTTTAAATGAATGTAGCAATCATTCTATTAGATATGAATCTCCTCACCTCAATATTGTGCATTTCATTTTCCAAAATCACTTTTATTATGTTTTCAAGGTAATATTGCATAGCAGTGATTTGCTTCTAAATGGAAGTTTTCTTCTAGATATTATCATGAATGAGAAAAATATAAATCAGTGATTTGTCTTTTTTCCCTTTTAAGCATCTTCCATCAAAATCCCCCACCATTTCTCTTTCCTTACAAGACCAAAAATAGCAATGTCTGTGAGGGTTTCTCCTCTGGGAGTTTTCCACTACTTTCTGTTAAAGTCTAGAAAGACAAATGCCTTCATAATGACTTGGACACCTGGGCACGCTGACAGTGGCTGCTATGCCCTTCTCCCTCAGAAAGACAAATTCCATTTTGAAGTTCAGCTCAAGATAGGACCTGCTGCCAGGATTTAAATTACTCCTGGGCACAAAGCAGGGACTAGTAGCCTAATGTTCTTAGCTAGAAGCATGCTTCTCCTTTGGGAAAACCCTGATGCTTGGGTTTCCTGGGAAGCAACAATAATATATCATCATACTTGCATTCTCTTCCTGAACTTTGAATATCCCAGAGACTACATGAGTATTTAGATACTTTCTGGCTCCCCAGTCTCTATCTCTGTCTTTGTGACTCAATCTATCTATTATAATTTATACCCAAAATGCAAATGTGGGGGTAATTAGGTAGTTGGTCCTTGTGGTGTTCAGTGAATATCATTTGCATCATGAAGATAAAAACCTTTCTAGTGATAGATTACTGTTAGCAATTCTTATGATCTGACAGTATATATTTAAGTTTTTATCAGAAATGCCCTTTCAATCACTTTTATGGATTCCACATCTTCTATATCTCTCAAATATTTCCATGTGAGTGAGTAAATGTTCATTTAATACTTGAGGCTTAGAGGCTATACAATTGCAGATCAATACATTTTTCCAGATTGGAGTGAGGAAAAGGAAACTATTGATTTTGATAAGTGATTTGGTTTAAAGAGATGATGTGGGATTTAGGGTCTGGGCAACCAGAAAATGAACAAGCAGCCTCTGTCAAGAAAGAGAAGCAAATGATTTTTTCTTGAATCTCTCACCAAAATGTACTGGTGAACATTCCTGTGGCGTTTGTTATAATGTAGACTCTGTGTGTTTTATTAAACATGCAGAACAGACTTCTAGTGTTTGTACCCTTGTATAAAGATGCCCAAACCAGGGAAATGAATCAATAGATGTGTGTACTAGGTGTTAAGATTCACTTCAATTTGGAAATCTGTCAAACTATTAGATACAAACAAACAAATCAGTTAAAGACAAAACCAAAAATCTTTCCTTGGCTCACAAATTCATACTATTTTTTTTGTTTGCTTGTTTGCTTGTAGTAAGGTCTCACTCTTTAATCCGTATGGTCTGAAACTCACTCTGAAGACAAAGTTGGCCTCAAACTCAAACAAATGCTCTTGCCTCTGTCTCCGAAATGCTGAGATTAAACGTGTGTCCCTTCATGGCCCCCATACTAACTTTGAAAGAAATCACATTAACCATATAGAGTCAGACTTCGCTGTAGAAAAATGTCCATTCCATTATTGTATGATTTATTTAAATTTGAGCTGTTTAAAGTTGGCATTTATTATTAGTTATGTATACACTTTGGTTTTCAGTAAGTCAAATGGGACCACACCAAATGTAATTTATTTCTAAGTTATGTAATCACATGGATAATTTGATGTTTAGAAGTACCAGACACTAAAATAAAAAAAATAGGATATATGTTACATACATATATGTATATAGATGTATATGTATATACATTCTTATACACACATATATTTACATATAGTATATAAGAAAATTTGATTTCAAAAAAGAAGCCATGCTTTTGAAAGACGGCAAGGAGAGGTGTGTGAGTGGATTCTGAGGGAAGAAAGATAAGGGGGACATGAGGTGATTATATTTTAATTTAAAATAACAAATGATTAAAATAGAAATGTCTGGCTTTTAGGAGCTCACACTCTACCTTATAAGAGGAAAAAGCAGAAGCCCAGACCACACTGTATGCATAAACAACTTCATATTCTCTTTTCCTTGTAACAGGTACCATTTCTGTCAACACACTGCGCACTCCATACACAGCTCCTGGTGAGAGTGAGATCCTGGACCTAGATGATGAGCTCTACCTGGGGGGCTTGCCAGAGAATAAGGCTGGCCTTGTCTTCCCCACCGAGGTGTGGACTGCTCTGCTCAACTATGGCTACGTGGGCTGCATCCGGGATCTGTTCATTGACGGTCAGAGCAAAGACATCCGGCAGATGGCGGAAATTCAGAGTACGGCTGGAGTGAAGCCATCCTGCTCAAGGGAGACAGCAAAACCGTGCCTTAGCAATCCTTGCAAAAACAATGGCATGTGCAGAGATGGCTGGAACAGATATGTCTGTGATTGCTCTGGAACAGGATATCTCGGCAGGTCCTGTGAGAGAGGTAGGATTTCAAAATTCTAGCAACTAGTCCCCAAGATATTTACTAAATATCAACATCAAGCCTCAACCGAAACATAACAACTCCGAGTGAAGAAACCCCCAATCCTAAACCCCAGACCTGACACAGGTGACTGGGGAGCCTTTAATGGTTTTCAGAGGGCCCAGCTGTGGGTACCCATAGCTCTTCAGGTGTGATTGAGATGGCTAATTCATAACCGCTGCCGTGTTTGTCTTTAGCTGATCACAGACACGTTTTGATGTCTAACGTTAAGTCTTAGTCGATTGTGAGCACCTCCCTTTCCTTGCTAAGAAAAAAAAAAATGAAGCTCTTTGTTATTCTGTTCCTCTCCCCTTGCAAGCAGAGGAATGGATATTGAAAACAGAATGAGGGTAATGCCAACAGCTTGCGTGGAAACCCGTATAACAGAAGAGATAGCAGAAAAAAAAAAAAATGGTTGCAAGCATGTCCTTCTATCGACCCAGGGCTTTAGATGAATGGCTTAGTCACTATGCTCATTGTCACTTACGTTCTACAGTGAAACTAAAAGTCAATATGAAAAAATATTGGCGAGTTGCTCCTTCGTCCTCTCGTGGTTTAAATAGCATTTCTCCCTGAAGTGTCCCACCTGAGCAGTGCCGGGCACTTCTCCTGAAGCCGTGCCGAGTTGGTTCTTTTCCTTCAGTCCTAAATAGTCTATGTAATTTGCCCTGAAAATTCAAGAGGAAAAGGTGGACATTTTTCAAACGCAAAATTAAAATCTGCATAATAGAATTAGACAGGTCAATGGATTGCTCCACGTCATATTGACACAGCCTTTCCCTTTATGGTATTGCCTGATTATTGTAATCCCTGTGAACTGATGTTAGAATCTAGCTATTCCTACGTACTGTGGCTTGTATGAGTATACCATTTTTAAATTTCCTCTTTGCTCTTCCCTCCCTAATTAGTTTGTTTAGCTTGCTTTTGGTAAACTGCCAAAAAAAAAAAAAAAAAAAAAGAGGGACAAATGACATAGTAAAAGTAAAATACAATATGAGATTAGCAAATCTGTGTGAATTAAAATTTTGTTTTCAATTTAATCACTGAGAAAGATGCCAGTTACCTGCCTCTTGGTTAAAGTGAAGCTGGAGAACGTCTGTAGCTCCACTGTCTGAATTACAAAAACCTCCAGTTAAATATGCATGGTCCACCACCCTGTGGCAGTCTTCTGTCTCTGCACATGGCAGAATGCAAAGAGATGACGGAGCTTTTGGAGGCAGCAGGGAAGGAAGGGGGATAACTAGATACTGCGATAAGTAGACATAGAGGTGGGGGACATGGGCAGATTTTAAAGGAGAATTTAGTAGCAAGCACCTTCACTGGGATTTAGCACACCTTTTTAACTTATGCTTAGCTGGAAACGTCTGCAGATTTCTTTGTCTCTAAGTCAGTTGTTTCTTGAGGATAAAAGGATGATATCATGTTACCTATTCTAGGCTACAGCAGCATACTGCGAGAAGTATTTTCTCTTCTGAATTGATGTTTTACCCACATGGCTGTGCCTCTCCTGAGAGCAGGGGTGATATAGGATGGTTGCCAGGCTCAAAGCACAGAATGTTGCTCCTGTCCAGTCCCTCAGCTGTGCCCTAATTCTGCAAACATGAGATCATGCCTGGAGCTCTCAGTTCCAGATTACATAGAAGTATTTGACTATGTCTCTATACACCCATACTGTATTAGGTAGATGATTATGAGACTCAAACAACAATTCTTGAAATAAAAAGACAGTTGTAATGCTTCTATTTTATCATTCAGAATAAATTGATAGGACAGGCTCCCTTTTATGAGCTCCACATCATAGAGAATGGTGCTGCATTTATCCCACATTATGCAAGCCAAGAAAGTTGCATAAGAAAAGTATCTGTGACTTAAACAGGCAGGTATTTTATTCTATGCCTTCTGATATTTTAAGAAAGAATAATGCGGAAATGATGTTCTTCACAGATATTAAATGTTATGTTTTTTGTGTCTCATTTTTAACAAAATGAGTTTTGAAGGTTAGACCACTTAAAAATTATTCTGCGAGCTAATGTGAAATAAGAGCACTGTTGTGATCAGAGGTCCACTTCATACTTGTCTGTTAAAACTCTAACAGATGGAGGGACAGATGTCAGAGCCATACAATTTGGCTCCCTGTCTGATTTTTGTTGTTGATCACAATATGTGACTGCTTTTCAGCAAAACTGAGCACAGGTGTACACTTTAGACTTCAAAAAGGAACAATGCAAGAAAGCAAATTTATCAAACCGAATGACAAGGAAAAAAGATAAAAAAGACAAAGTAGAGACTGATTTTCTTCCTCACTGGGAAGCAGTGTCTTGGAGTTATCCTTCTAAAGGACTATTTTTTTATGTTCCAAACGATAAAACAATTTTCCAAATGTTAAATGATGCTACCAAATATCATAACCTTCAAATGTCAGAATGTTGTCTAACATTTATTTGGCAATTCTAGACTACAACCTTGTGCATTTTCTATTTTTTGCCTAATTAAACATCAGCTCTAATTATGAGGAATCATTTAGGCTTTCAGTTGTCATTTATCAACAAGTTATCTTCACATTGAGATTCATTTGAAATGACACAAGGGGCCTTGAGTTTTATGATTTTACTATTACTTCATTCCTACAGCTTTTTGGAGCATGGTAAAGGCTAATGAGCTTGATTTATTCTCTACTTTGGATTGTACTTCACAATACATACACGACTAATTATTAATTGTGTATTTCTAAAAAGATGTGTCCTCAGTTTAATTTTCAAATTAAGCAATTTCTAAAGAGAAATGAAGTTATTTAAAAATGTTGTTATATAACAGAGTAGTTGTGCATATTAATTAATCAGAAGAAAGCTAATAATAGTTTAGTCTTTTCATCTGTATGGTGGCTACATAACGATTTATTACTTTTATTGAGTTACATGTTGCTTTGTATGATTGACCAAAGACAAGAAAGAACCAAAAATTAATAGATGTAGGGTGAGAAACTTCCACATACAGGCATTTGTGAGTGCAAATGATTTAATAAAGAATGGACCTGGAATGGGCGGACTAGAGTAACTGGAGAGAACAGCGGTAAGAACTGAGGACAGAGGGATTCTAATTGCAAAAGCAAAGAGGAGGCATGATTTATTTATCTAGCAGGGAGGGATTCCCCATGTAAGGGTTCAACTTGGCTGATGTGTGCAGAACAATAGAGCAGACAGAGATAGTCCACAGAAATAACTATTTTAGCTATCTAGGTAAGGAGAGAATGGGACTCAAATAGTAAAGTGGAAAGGTAAAAAAAGAACTGAGATAAAAATGTAATTATAGCATAAAGGTCTATAAACTTGAAAACAGAATGCACATGGTAGAAAGAGTAAGAGAGAAATCCATAGAATGGACCTTGTTCAGTAATGAAAACATCATTTAGTGAGATGGAAAGGATTGGAGGAGTACTTTTGCAATGTGTTCATATGGGGAAAGGCAAATTAAGAATGAAACTATAACTCCATTTTACCTGGAGATGTCAAATGGGCAATAGATGAAGAAGTCTTCACTCAGAACGGAAGAGGGAAGAGAGCCCACAGGTGCCTTTAGATCTGTTCATCCCAGTCTACAGGGAGAGAGCAGAGGATAAAGGAAGGAATCCTAGAAACAGAGAGCAATACTTTGAGAGATTCAGGTTTCACAATCAAGCCTTGAATGATAACAACTGATAATTAAAGTCTCCTGGAAACCATACTTGACTGTCCAGACTTTCAGAAAGATAAACTTTGAAAGCCACACCAGAATGAAATCTTAATTATGAACACAATGACACCAGTAAAGCTAATGGCTATGCTGTGTAAATAGCCAAGATTGATGAGAATTTTCAGGTTATTTTCATACCAGGTAGTTTTTCTTTTATTAAATGACACTTTGAATTCCCAGAAGCAACATGACTCATACTTCTTTCTTTATGTTCCAGTACCAAATGGTACCTAACACTGGGGGTGCTGTTTCTAGAAGCACTCTGTCATCAGCGATTTTGCCACCAATTTCTTCATGTGCTTAATAAAGTGTTTGTGACTTCCTTGTATTTGAATATATAAAAGTATACCACACAAACCACTATTCCTACCCCCACCCCTACTCGATGTGCACAGTTATGAATGATTTGCTGGTCATTCAGTATTTTATAAACCAAGTTCATACTTATGGACATTTAAGATTATTTCTTATTTGTACAGGAATCTGAAAATAAGATTATGTCTTAAGGGAACTTTAAAAAATTCCCCATTAAGCTTAATCACACAGTATTATGTGTAGATTTCGTATTGCTCACTGTTGACATGTTGTTGGTTTTGATTTTCTTCTTTGGAATATGAACTTTGGTATAGAGGATGAGTTCTGCATTTCTGTAATATTTCTGTTTTAGAGAAGTTAGTATAAAAAAGATGGATAGTAGCTTCTGTTCATCCCCGGATTTTCTACACAGCCCTGGCTCTAGATATCTTCCACTAGCGCCCCTTGGGCTTCTGCTCATCAGTAATCCATGGAAACCCAGGTAAGGCGGACTAATGTCAGAGGACAGTGAGGGCCGTCTCTGCCCATGCACACATGCACCATTGTGCTGTGTCTAACCAGGTTTAGACTATAGCTATTCAAAACAGCATGAACTATGTTTTTTACTAAGGAAATGCTTATAAAATACTTATGGCCTCATATGGACATTGCTGTAGTATATGCTATACGTGGAGCAGCTTTCTGAGTGGTGGGATATACTTCACAAATGAAAAAGTCTCTGCAAGAATGTCCCTTGCCATTACAAAACAAGAAACTCATTTCTGTAGCAGATGAGCTGATTTAGCCGTTGATGTCCTGTCAAGAACACTTCAGCATACTCCTCGTTCCCAAGTGTGCATGAACTACACTAACCAAAACCGAACTGTATCAATTTTCTCCCACAGAGGCAACGGTTTTGAGCTATGATGGAAGTATGTTCATGAAAATTCAGCTCCCGGTGGTGATGCACACTGAGGCTGAGGACGTGTCTTTACGGTTCAGATCCCAGCGTGCATACGGTATTCTGATGGCAACCACTTCTAGAGACTCCGCAGACACCCTTCGACTGGAGTTGGATGCAGGGCGTGTGAAACTCACGGTCAATCTAGGTAACAAAATGCCTTCCACCATTAAGCTGACACTCTCACTTTTTGTTCAGTTTTGCCTGCAAATATTTATCAACTAGCCTGTTTGCTATGGAAATTTAAAACAATTAATTAATGCTTTGTTGGGCACCACTTCTTTATGTTCTACATAATTTAGTATTTTGTGATTCCTTCCAAAGAGGGGTCGGGGAAGCCCTATCAGTGAGATAATTTTGAAACCTTAAATTATGAGGCTTTAAGATGTCTCAAATTGGATTTTTTTTCTTGTTATATTTATTGACGTTCTAATGGGTGATAGATGACACCCTTACAAAATAAATGAGTGAATGAATGAATAAACAAACAAATAAATAAATAACAAACAAACAAGGGTAACATGTGTTCGATAACATGCACATGAAGGACCCCATTTACACTTTGCACCTAGACCAGTGGTTGTTCCTATTTACTCCATGGGCTTCTCCTTTGAATAGTCATCTTTGTGGTCCTCCATCTCTTCTGTTTTGAAGTACTGTGTGGGATATTTTGCTGTCATTCAGCAATCCACAACCCTTCAATGCCCAAAGTCTGCGGCCCGCAGCAAACAGCCATGAGAACAATAAGGACACAGACTCCTTTGCAGAGAGGTAATGCTTTCCTGATTAAGTGTACTCTCAATAAGAGTCGCTACAGTAAAACCTCACCAATCAACAGGAATGATGGAGTAAAAACAGAACAACAAAAAAAAAAAAAACCAAAACATTGAACTGTGGAATTTTAAAAGTTGAGCACTTTATTATTTTTTAGCTAAATTTAACGAATCTAACCTCAGATTAATAGAGTTGTGAAATCTTGTGAAGGGATGGGTTTAGAGATCCCTATTGCCTAGAAGTTCTACCATTAGCTTCTCCTGAATCCTGGAAGTTAGCTTTCTACCTCAGCTTGGCCTTTCACAATCCTTACTCATAGGGGTCCTTCCCCAAAATGCCTCCACACCAAGTGAAGATTTAATATTCT
>NC_022029.1:31749584-31766784 GCF_000317375.1 Microtus ochrogaster
GAACAAACTTTGAAACCATGTATTTCATTTATTTTTCAGAAAGATGATTAGAACAAAACAACAGGTGACATTTGTGACAACCCTAACTACATTTGTGATGGGGAGAATGGTAGATCGTAAAATAGAAAGGCGACTCTTGCTAACCTAATGCATTTAATTACACTCAGTTAATGCAAGTTTAATAAGCTAAATAATATAGTTTAAAAAAAATACACTACAGTTTATTGTTCTGCTAGAGTTCCCTCTAGTGACAACGATAGGTTACTACAGGAAAATGGACTAACTGGCTTAATTGCACTAAGAGGCTGATTGCTCTACGAGCACTGAGAGGATTCTCACCAGCAAAGCATTCTGTAGAAGGAGTTGTGTAGCTACTGGTCCTTGGCTGTTTGCAACCACTTTTCTGATGCGGTTGACGACACATGACAAACTTAGCTATATGGACACAGAATCTAGGTTTATATTTTTCCATGTTCCCCAAAGGCATTATAATAAAACAAAAGCCAGAAATCTATTTATCTCTCCATAAAATATAATCAAAACATTCCATGCAGTTCCTTAAAAATAACGGTTGTGTTATCCACACCAGACATTCTGTTTTTGTATCTGCTTTTATGTGAAGCAAGCTGATGAAAAAGAAAAATCAAAAATATACTAACAACTGTGATCCCCAGTACGTCAAGACAGCATTGATAGCAAGTAAGAGAGGCATAGGCCTGCATGCTACACAGGATGGCTGCCTGCTCCACAACCAATGTACTTTATAAAGGTCCATGTGTTGTTCCTTTTCTCCTTCAATGAATACAAGGTGTGGAACTGATCAATATCTGGTTGTAAACATTTTATGCCCCAGAAAATCAAAATCAAAAGAGAAATATATACATATGATGCATGATACTAGGATGAGAAAGAAGGATTTTAATTTCTTTCTCCACTCGACTACTGCAGTTGTAAAAAAAAAAAAAGATAATTTTGTCAGCCTTTGTGGGATATTAGATTTTGGAGGTCCAAGATGTCTGAGCCTAGCTGAGCTTGCACGGTACCCCATTGTGACGGAGCACTTCTAACGTTTGTTGAGAAGAATAGTATGTTCTTTCACATATGGGGAGGATTGTTGCAGCCAGTCTGAATCGAGCATCTTTGACAGTTATCTACTTGTTCTCTCACTTAGATTCGTCACCATGTAGCTCTGTTTGAATTGGCCATATTTGTAAGCATTCTTTTGTTTCCAATGGTACAATTTCATAACAAGAAATATGGGTTCCAGAATATATAAAGAGTAATGATATGGAGTGGCCAAATTTGCATGTGTCTGTCCCCGGAAGGGTGGACTGTAATTTTATTGGATGTCTGCAGCTGTTACCTTGAAGGATAAATATTCATTTTTCATCTATTCTTCCCCATCTAGATTGTATCAGGATTAACTGTAATTCCAGTAAGTGCCTATTCAAAATTTTTAAACTGTTTTCCCTCCATTGCAATGTCAGCTAGACAAGGAAGAGAGAGAGAGAGTAAGACAAATGCATCTTCAGAACTCATGAGCTCACCTTGAAGCGTACCAGTCCATCATCTGGGGTGTAAACATTCATTCTATATTTGATCATCCTCATTAGAGTAAATCCCTATATAATTTTACATAGATTAAATTCCTATATGATTTATTCCTATTTGGAACATTTGTCACACATTTGGAGACAGAATGTACGGACGTCTATAGAGGCATCAGATTGTGCATTGGTATTTGGTCAGAACTTGAACTCCAGGAGTTCCCTTCATTATTAAATAGGGTAAAATACCGTGCGCCTTATTTTCTTCTGTTTCTATTCTTTAACTCAAAAATATAAATGTTTAACTTCTCTTATTTTGATAATTATTAATGATCCTTCTAAATTCATACAAAGATTTACATAGTCATTATGTGTTCTTCACCCTCCTATATTCTTAGAAAGTTTATGAACTTGATGAGTTAATTCTTGATTATTAAGAAAATGTACGTGATGAATTTTTACATCCTGATCATATATATACAAAAATAACTAAAACCATTCTAATGTGATATGCATGCCAAATGATGAGTCGGAAAGATGCATGGACTGAGTTTTATTTGAATTTTGATGAAGATCTGAACGGATATAAGGGCTGTGGTTTTATTTTGAGTTCCAGAATTAAGTAATAAGTAAATCTATTACATTTATGTGAATGTTTAGATTTTTTCTTTTCCAGGTTTTGCTGACCACATAAAGAAAGCTCTTCCAATGACCACACATTCATTAACTACTTAATAAAAATAATTCTAACCCACCTCTCATCTCAATGGCATATTAAGATTCCGGTCTCTGGCCCTGGAGAAAGCTGCCTGTGAGTTGGTTGCTCTTCCAAAATATTTGTCTGTGTTTCCAAAGTCCAACAACCACTTCTCTGAGGAGAAAAATTGGAAAAGCAAAATAACTTTTTAAAATAAACACATACTATTGAATATATTTGAGTTTGAAGACAAACAATTGATATTTGTACTCATGAGTGGTAATATTTTTAAGCAAAACAAAGGTGAGTTTGATAAATGGAATAAACATTGAGTTATAAACTAAACCAGCTGTGCCAAGCACCTAAAAATGATCAAAACCAAAATAATGCCTAAAAATTATCTCTCTGAGCTTTAACACAAATGAAATTTCAAGTTTACATGAGCTCCTCTCCTATCATTCTCTTGGATTCTTTCCTAAAAACTAATTTTATAGGTTTTATAGGTCTGATTTTATAGATCTATGCCCCAGTGCCCAGAGTGCAGACAGGGGCAAATTGGCAGCCCACAAAGTAAATTTGCACCTTAATACAATGGTAGAGTTTATTGATTTCTGCTGAAGTTTAGAAAATTCATATGGGGAAAATATTCATTTCGACACCTTCCCCTTATGTATTTCTTCTATTTTATTTGTATTAAACACAGAATGAAACATTAAGTTTTAAATTTATAAAACAAAAAATGTACACTCTGACAATTAATGGAATTAACCAATTCAAATGTGATTCTCTGTCCCTTAGCTAAAATTACTTAAATATCTATATCTATATCTATAGATAGATAGATAGATAGATGATAGATAGATAGATAGATAGATAGATAGATAGATAGATAGATAGATAGATAGATAGATAGATAGATAGAGAAACTATATATTAGTCTTCTTAGACTCAAGTTATTGTCTGCTATGAGGCTCTAATGCTACGGTACTATGAAGAGTCTTTCTCCATACTTTGAATATTTCATATAATAATAACATTGAAGACAGAGATTTTCACTGGTTAGTGATTCGTTTCCTTTTTAAAGTAGTATAAGTCACACTTGACCACTTGAATTAAATGAGTGGATCTCGAGCTTTCAGTGCACACCTCGGACAAGACTGCACATGCCTTAGCTTGACAGTAGTCACTGGAAGAAACAGTCAATGACAAGGTAATGTTTTCCTTTTCTTTTGCCTTTGTTTTATTTGGGGAGCAGTGAGCAAATGTAGTGGGTTTCGTGAAGAGGAGTCGAATTTGAGGGTAGTTAGGGATTTGCAAATCAAATAATGTTCACCTATTTTCCCCCTCAAGTACAGTTGATATTCAACTAAAATTTAATTGGAAATACGTGTTTCTCAGCCCCAATTTATTGCATAGAACTTTTCTGAACCCTAAGCTTGTCTGACACTTTGGCAATCAATACACATTTACTATGTCACATTTGCATAACTCTTGAAATATTATTATGAAGTACTTCAATTGATATATTTTAAGAAAACTATCACAGGTACTAAATGGACTATAACAAAAAATATTTCCACCAATTGAGAACTTATCCTATAAATTGTTCAGATTGAGCACAAGCCATCTGAGATTTATTTCTGCACATTTACTTGGAATTTAAATGTTTTGATCTTTTGGATGGTGAAGGAAAAGTGTTGCAGACCAGGCTCAGTTCGCTCCCATGCCTCTGCCGACATCAGCATGACTTTTTGCTCGCTGCATCTTAGAATTAGATTGTGGTCAGTCTGAAACCATATGGACCGAAAGGTAAACACCATCATTTATGAATATCGACTGTCCTCTGCTCAGAATCACCAGAAAGGGAATGGGGCAGGGAGAGTATTCTTTCTTTCTTTCCCACTCTGAGAAAAGCTGACCGTCCTGTGCATTGGTCACTTTTCTGTTGCAATAAGCACCATGGCCAGAAGCAGCTGGTAGGAAATGCAGCTATTTGGACATGCAGTTGCAGAGGACTAAGAGTCCTTGTGACAGGGAGGATGAGAGCAGGCTGCAAAAGTGAAGGAAGAGGAGTCCGGGAGCTCACATCTGGAACAGAGCAGTGAGAGGGAGTGGCATGAGGTTCAGAGCTCTCCAACCCGACCAATGACTTGCTTCCTCCACCAAAACTGCACCTGCCAATAGTCTCCTCAAACACTGCCCCCAAATGGGAACCAAGTGTCCAAATATCTGGACATGGGAAAGGGAACTTCCAGTTCAAGCCACCACACCATGACTCAATAATTTTGTAATACAATTGCCTAAAAAGACAAAAAAAACAACAAAAAAAACAGTAGTAGTAGCAACAGCAGTAACAACAACAACAGCAACAAAAATACTTCATTTTAGTGAAGACAATTCTTGGGTAAATAAAGATAATTTAGTACAGTTAGATAGGAAAGGACTGAGAATTTACATCCATTTAATGTAAAGATGAAAAATATTTGAATTAATTGAAAGGTTGTACACTACGTGACAAAAACCATCATAAAACTATACTAATATGAGATAAATTATAATAAAGTGTCAAAAATAGTGTTTTTAATCTGATCCTCAATTATTGGATATGAAATAATGTTGCAAAAAATGTATTGGGCAGTATCTTGGCAGTTCCATAATATTAAATGACATAAGTGTTTTAAGACTATAAAAAATTGCAAAAGAAAGTTTCTATTCCATGGAAAAGTTTCTCAGATACACTGTTTGTAGGGTCTATACAAAATTTAGCTAATATTTTTTTCATTGCACAACCACAAAGCCTGGAGTCTCCTTGAATCTTAAAGTTATTAAGAGATGTCTGATCTCAAACTGGATACTCAGTGATTCCAAACAGTATTTCTAAAGTGATTAGATTATACTTAAATTTTTTTCTGAAAAAAAATAGCCTTTGTAGTGATGTATTTGGTTACTTAATATTTTTCTTTTTTCTAAGCATTATTATTATAAGTGTTTAGAGATATAATCTTTGCAGTTGAAAGATATAAAAAAT
Organism: Microtus ochrogaster; assembly: GCF_000317375.1. Classification (NCBI taxonomy): domain Eukaryota; kingdom Metazoa; phylum Chordata; class Mammalia; order Rodentia; family Cricetidae; genus Microtus; species Microtus ochrogaster. The sequence goes on from NC_022029.1 coordinate 31,754,857, forward strand.
TTGGAAGTCAAACTTGCACCCATGGGTGAGGCCTAATGGCCAGAAAAGTAACTACTATCATTTTGTAGTGGACATATTAAGGATTTAATTTTGTTGTTGTTGGGTTTTGTTTGCTGTTTGTTTTTTGCTTGTTATTTTCCATAAGTTTTGTTTTTTCATGCTAGTGGCGTATCATAAAATATTATTCTTGCCTACTGGAAAGCATGAAGCCATTAAAGCAGTGGATTGTGTGTGCATGTGTTTGTGTGTGTGTGCATAGTGAGGAGAGAGGGTGTTCAGGTCCTTTTAAACACTGGAGGTTAGTGCCAGCTCTCTTTCTCTGTAGTTTTACATCTATTTTTTTTAGATGGAGTCTATCACTAAACCTAGAGCTCAGCAATTGGGTAGACCCTCTAGTTAGTGAACTACTATTTCCATGTCCCATGCAGAGACTATAAGCACCACATGGAGAGACCCAAGCTCACATCCCCACACAGGCCAGAGAGCAATTCACTCACTTGACTGTCTCCCAGCCTGAGAAATGGACTTTAATACATTTGTGGTTTCTGTTTTGCTTGTTTTCTTTTACGTTTTTGTTTGTGCTCTGTGTGTATCTCCTCTCCTTCCCTGCTCCTTCTTCCTTCCTACTGCTTCTCTGTTTCTTTCTAGACTTCTAACGTGGCTTTCGTCTGTTCCCTTCCTTCTTTCCATATGAGAATAAAATCTCTTTGGGGCTAAAACAATTACTTCAGTAGGTACAGCTCTCAACTATTTTTGGTTTAATCATGCCAAGTGATTCATCTAAGATGCCTAACCAAAAAAATTGCAGAAGCTATTTATGTGGACAAAATGTCAGGGGTTGATGTTCAAAGTCTTTTTACAACACAAGACACCAGTCCTAGATGCAAAAGGGAATCTAAAGCCAAGTACTTAACCTCACTTTTGACTTGGAAAGAGATAAGCAAGATTCAAAGTAGTGTTGTTATTGGAAAATAGACTTTGATGGATGTCTGGGGTAGATAATAAGATCTTTGTGTTATCATTTTATTACCAGAATGAAAAGATCAACTGGATATTAGTTATCGCCAATTTTCTATGTAGATAAAAATGAAAAGCAATAAAAGAATGCAAAATGTCAACCTGTGGCACTTAAGCCATTTTAGATTGCTGTGATCAAGCTGTCACTTGGCAAAGCTACTTAAATAGATAGGCGTACATTCTGGGGGAAGGCATAGATTACCATAGAGCGAATATGCAGTTCAGAGCTGCCTGGTACCTGAAGAGGAGATGACTTTAGAAGATAGAGTTCTGCTTGTTCTCCCAACATGGAGGTTTGTTTTGTAGAGTTTATAAATAATTGCCCCAGAGGGACTGGTGTTGTCTACCATCTGGGATAGATGACAGTAAGAAATAACAGGTAAAAAGAAAAATACAGAAAATTTGAGTTTTGTTATTGTTATTAGCTGAATGTATGTACAATGGAAAGAAAGATAAGAAACAATTTCATAAATTCTTATATTTAGAAAAGCATTAAGAGTAATGGAATATAAAACATATAGGAAAATTGTAGGTTTCCAACAGAAAACAGGCAGCTAAGATAAACAGAGGGCTTTGGAGATGGTCACAAATCTAGACAGCTCCCAAAATTTGAATGGAATTTAAAAGGAAGCCTGTTTGAATCATCTGCACCTTTAAATTTGTGAGAAGCAGAATGAAGAAAATAGCTTTCCTTGATTATTTTCCCGGCTGCAGAGATAGGGCAAGAGTAGGTGAGAGAGAGATCGAAGGTAGAAGAGTTTGTAGCTAATGTGAATAATCTCACTGCTTACATAAAATATAGAAATCTACCTTGCTCCAAACGCCAGAAAAGATCACTATTTATTCAGTCACAATTCTATCTAAAACCTGGTGAAGGCATACTTCCTGATTAGTGCTGAATGCATTCGAATTCTCCTTTGCTAATGAATATGGCTTAGTAAACATTGGTCTATGCCAACATTGTCAAAAAAAAAATTAAGAAGAGTCTGACAAAAATAATTCTGATTTTGATATTTCTTTCCTCCTTTTTTCTATAAAGTGGATGTTTTCTCTAATGAATGAGTACAGCCTGCTGGCTGTGTTTTTTATTTGTTGAACAGACAAATATCTGTATATACTTGCTTTGAGATTTTGTTCTTTTTTCAATTTTTTCTTTCTACTTGTTTTCCTTTCTGCTTTCTTCCACTAATTATCTTTCTTTCCTCCCTTCCCTGTCTTTTGGTGGGGATGTAACATTTCACAAATCATCATGGATCTAGAAAAAAAAAAAGAGAGTGAAACTATGATTAGCCACTACTTGCTGGTGGATAAAAGTGCTTTTTTCCTTTTGCTTTTAGGTCTCTTATTGAGATGTGTAAGGTTAGAGTTTCATTAGCTATAAAGGAAGGAATGTTGTTTACTTTTTCCTGTACAGTTGGTCTTTTTGTACTTGAATCTGGAATTAGGAAATTTCCAATACAAATTCTCACTCACTGCTACAGAAGGTTAGTAATTCTGAACCATTTTACATACCATAAAATGGAAAGGGGTAGAGTAGTTTATATGAAAAAAAAAACCTGAAACCCAACCAACATTTACAAGTAACAAATTTCGAATTTATATTTCATAAATTTCAAAAATTCTCTTTAAATGAAAAGGAAATGACTTGATATAATTATCGAAACATTCTTAGAATGTAGACTTGTTCATTGCATAAATAGTACAGAAATAAGCAGAACAGTATAGAACCTAGACAATGATAATGAATACAATAAAACAAAATTATAAAAAATAATTGTCAGTAACTGCTCATGTGAATCTTGATCATAACTCCAAACATGATGAATATTTATTTGTTTAAATAGATCTTGGAAATATAAACCCAATTATCTTCTGTCTGAAAACTTAACCAAATAAGTCAGCTCAGAAAATTTATTTTCTGAAGAATACTTTGACAGTTCTTTAAACTATACAATCTAATAGTAAAACAATTTCAGCCAATAGATATAATAAATAATATTGTACTGAAGGTATAGAGTAGCTAAGTGCTAGAATAGGTGCTTAGTAGTAGAACCTTGGTTTCTATCCCAAGGTTGGAAGGAAGGAGAGAGGGAGGGAGGGAGGGAAGAGAAGGAGGGAGAAAAAAAGGGAGAGTAGGGATAATAGGGGAGAGGGAGAGAGGAGAAAAAGAGAGAGTACTTTTCCAACATTTTTGAAGATATGTCTTTCTGTTGGTCAGGTGCTAGTGACTAATCTCTTGCTTTTGTTTATCATATCCACCTTCTAATACATGCTATGAAATTTTCTTTTCAGTCAAAAGGCCATCAAAACTAGATAAAAGTAAATGTCCTATCAAAATAAAATTTAAAAAATTAACATCACGACCATTTAGTATACTTTAGCCTACAATAGATAACATATCCATGCACATCTTAAATCTATTGGCATGTTGTGGGAGCTGCGGGCCTGCTTCTCATCCCGCCCGGCTCCGGCACGGCTAGCTTTACACCAGAAATAACAGCAGATAAATTGTATTCTTTTAAACACTGCTTGGCCCATTATATCTAGCCTCTTCTTGGCTAACTCTTTCACCTGGACTAGCCTATTTCTAATAATGTGTTTAGCACCCCAAGGTGCTCTTACCGGGAAAGATTCAGCATGTCTGACCTGGCTGTTTGCTTCATTGCGTCTGCCTGGGAGAGGGAAGCATGGCCTGTGAGCTCACTTCCTCTTCCTCCCAGCATTCTGTTCTGTTTACTCGTCCCACCTATGTTTTAACTTATGAGGGCCAAGCAGTTTCTTTATTATAATTAACCAATAACCTTCCTCCATCATTGTCATATTAAATTTCTCTTTTATTTTGGCCATATAAATCTGTGTGTAGACATATGGGCATATAAGTGCAGGTCCCACACACTGCAGAAGCAGGTGTCAGATGCCTTGAAGCTGGTGTCGCAGGATGCTGGGAACCAACAGGTTTCACACACTGCAGAAGCAGGTATCAGATGCCTTGGAGCTGTTGTTGGGAACCAACTGGGTCCTCTACGAGACCAGTGTGTGCTCTTTACTGCAGAGCCATCTCTCTAGTTCATGAATGTCTTTTGGAAAAAAAATTGGTCCTTAACAAGAAATAATAGTCACGTTTAGAAGCTTTGTGGAACAGGAAATATTCAAAAGTAGTATATGATTTCAAACTTCAAAGAAACTTTTATTAGCATATTAGTGCTCTAACCACTCACATTCATATAATATATACTTATGGGGTGACACCATGTATATGTGTTTTTATACAGATAACCCACGATACCCAGATTAAGTTTAGAATGTTAGAATGTTTCATAAACAATTGTTAAATTGCGTGTCTTAAAACTCATTTGTTGTCTTTTTCATATTTTATGACAATATGATTTATAGAAATTCCAGGGCACATAACCAATTAATGACACACAGGAAGAATACACAAAATCAGATTCTATAACAGTGCATCAGTACTCTCAGTTTTCTCAAATGATTTTGAGGACATGATTTTGAACAAACCAAACAAGGAAATCCTCAGATGAAATGCTTCTAGATGTTTCTAGATAGTGTAAGGTGTCATTGGCTGTGGCCTTCTTGGGGAAGGGCTAGTATAGCTCCCTGGAATACTAATCAGAAAAGAATGCTGGGAGAGGAGCTTGGAGGAGTTTTCACAGTGTCTCCTCAGCCAACCCATATTAACTGGGAGAGAAATTTTCTTTCTGGGAGTCATTGCACTGGCTGGTCCATCACTATGCAGCACCCCTTCCTGATAAGTATGGCAAGCTGTTCATATCAGAAGTTATTGATCCAAAAAAGCAATTCCAGTATTTTCCCAAATAAATTGTCAAGTAATTGTCACAGAACTAAACTTAGGAACTAAGACTCAGTCTAATAATTAAGTTTATCATAATTAAAAGAATTATCACAGTTTTTTGCATATTGAAATCCAAATAAAGAAGGATTTAGCAGTCCTTGTGTTATAATCAGAAATATTTTCTGCTTTCTAATTCTTGGGTTCCAAGGACAGCTTTGCAGTAGCCCATTAAATCTAGGTAGTCATGGAAGACTGGAACAAAAAGAACTACTTCAAAGAACAGCTTTCTGGCCACATTCATTAAAATGTGCTTTCTCAGCAAAGAGGCCTCCGATTGATGCTTAAAACAGAGGCACAGATTTCTAGATGTCTACTGTTCTTCCCTCTCAATGAAAGCAAAGGAAAAAACAAACTCAAAAAAAGTAACTTACTTCTGTTTTTCACCAGCATGCTTTTGACTTTTGGAATATCAAGAATATCCAAGAATATTTCCCAAAATCCAAGGGTTAGTTAAATATTGTGAGACCACCCTTGTACTTAATGGTAGTCAGCTTCACATAGGCTATGAGAGTTTTGAGGACAAAGCACAAATCAAACCATTGTTGTAGAGTGACACGGAGCAGATGCTGCTCTATACATTCTTGCGAGATAACTTATTTAATCAAATAATCTTTGCATTATGATGATAACCCTGTTTATGCAATGTCAGTTTATATATAAATTAATATGTATGTGCTTAGAATCTATATGCATTTTAATTCCTAAAATTTAAGACAGGGTGATTCTGCATAGGTGTTTTATAAGGTGAATTTAAATAAACACTAATGTAGATCAATATAACCTTTTTTTAAAATAAATGAACAGCAAATATATTTTAACTTATATAAAAGTATATTGATTCTTTACTATTTAATTTTACACCTGCTAGCTGTCCTGTTATGTGCTAAGCATTTCTTGGAAATGAACTTTTATTTTTATAAACCTTAAAATAAAATCACAGTCCAGGTTTTTACTTTCTTTTTAATTGGCTTATTTTATTCTGCATATTTCTAAGCTTGGAAGTTGAGCTAGAGCAGATTTGAGGAGAGTTATTTTTGAAACATTCTTTGAGCAATATATATTTGTTTAACTTGTGATTATTTTACTGTGTTGTGGATATAATTATGTATTTGAAAGGTAGAACATATTTTTAAACTGTTGGCTTTTCCCATTGGAAAACACCAGAGGTATTTATCCTGATCTGTCATAAATGGGTACAATCAATATCACGACGGTTTTAACTTTGTCCACTTTCCCACACGGATGACGTTTAGACAGCAATGAAATGGAAGATGAGGAATCCATAAACAGTGAAATTTATAATAGAATAAAGGCACAGTAATGAAGAGATGTTCCTTGAGGCCTCAGTTTCAATCCCCAGATGTCAAATCTCTTACCAACAAAACGCATGTTTATCTGCTTGTTTCAAATTTAAGTATGAAGACTTGAGCTCCCATAGGACTTAATCTGACTTCCTCTTTGCCCCTAGAAAGTTCTAACACTGGTCCCAGGTCCTGTTGCTCTCTTAAGTCATACAGACATACTTTTTAAGTTTATTGTCAAAACAACTGGGGAGGGGTGTCCCAAATAGTTATCAGCTTGCCAGCCATAGGACTTAACATATTACATACTTCTAAACATTAAAACAAGGGACATAGCTATCCTTGTGAATAGAAGTACTTAAAGTCACTAGGGTGACTTTTCATTAGGGACATAGCTATCTTTGTCAATAGAAGCACTTAAAGTCACTGGGGTGACTTTTTATTAATCATTTGTCTTAAGTTAAGCATTCATCTACCTAAAGCAAATTCCCACAAAATAAAAAAAAAAATAACCTTTTAGCCAGGTGCACACCTTAATTCAGGCACCGGAGAGGCAGAGGCAGGCAGATCTCTTTGAGTTCAAGGCTGGCCTGGTCTACATTGTGAGTTCAGGACAGCCAGAGTGACATAGAGACACTGGCTCAAAAAAAAAAAAAGTTAAACCTCTCAGCAAATACTCAGCAACTCATTCTTGTTCAATGGCACTGAGCAAGAAAAGATATTTGCTACATTTTCTGAGTTTTCAAATTCATCCAGAAGAAAATAATGACAGCATAATATTGATAATAGTTATTATCATGAGAACACACCCCACAGCAGATGTTGCTTTAAGTGATAAAAATGCATTGAGCTCATTTGTAGACAAATGATTTCTCTTATTTTACATATTTTTACTTATTTTTACATATTTTACAGTGCTATCTGAGGCACAGGGAAGAAAAGTGTGTTGCTCAAGTTCGCACCAGAACAGCTGCTCTAGATCAAAATAAGTAATGTTTTAACAAGTATAAAACAAAAGCAGAAAGGATGATTTTAAGTAGCAATCTAATCAACATAGAAACACTGAAGTTAATGTGATGGGTTTCTCTGGTGGAGGGAGGTTCCGAAAATGCCTTTCCTCAGTGGCTAGTGTTCAGATTATAGAGAATAGGCATGCTGAAGTTAACATTTGATTTATGCTATTTGCTAGAAATACATTTTAATAGGAAAGGATATTTTTAATATTTTAGTGAAACACTGTGCGTCTCTCCTTAATTCTGAAGGCAAACATCTCTTTATAAAGTTATTCTGAATTGTTTTCAAGCCTCTAAAGAATTAAGGAGTTCTGAAGGAGAAATAGAACACAGAGTGGATTACCTCATTTGGCTGGCCGTCTATCTTTTGTGGATTTTAGGGAACTGGTTTGTCCCCAAGCACAATTAGTTACTGCCATTAAACCCCACCAGCAAGACAAACCAGAGGCAGTTTTCTGGTTTCCCACAGGTCATGCAATTACATGCAGACAATGTGGTAAAAGTGATTTCAACTTTGCCTTGCGTGTACATTCCTGAATATAAACCTTTAGAAGGATGCTTCAAGATCAGTTAAGTACAAACTTTATACTGCTGACTAGTACTGCCCTAACTTATGTGGTGGGAGGACCCATGCTCAAGCCAGTGGTCTCCAGTCCTTAGCTTCAAACTCTTCATTTGGAGCAGGGACTCCACGTTTTCAGTTTGTACAAAGCCTGCAAATTATGTAGACTGTTTGCACATGGGATTATAGAAAGTAGCAAAAGAAGAATGGAGGCGTGTGATTTACATGGCTAATTTCAATTTGCAATTAAATTTCCTGCTGACTCACAGGAGAAGTAAAAAAATAAAACCCCACTCTCCCTGATCACTAAAATTTGAGGAGGGTAAGATAGAGCCACTTAATAAAAAATTAACGTGCTTTGATTTTTTTTCATAACTTATTTAAAAAGAGGTCAAATTAATATTGGTTTTCAAAAATATTTTCAGACCAGAAACTAATAATGAAGTCAAATAGCAGACTGTGGGTGTCATAATCATAACCCAAGTAATACATTCTCATGCCATTTTCCGACAGGAAATGTGGTTGCCAAGAAGCATGACTCAGGCTGTATGCTGCAGCCATCTCTGCCAGTTACAAGGGCTCCTCTCTCTTCCTGTCTTCTCACAGAGACAAGGCTGGCTTCCCGCCCACAGGGTCCTGCCTCCCATCACAGGCTAAGGGAATTGCCAAATAACCCTGTTAGCACCTGGGGAAATTGATATAAATGGAAATCTATTTTTATACATATATTCTCACATACACAAGCATCAAACTTGAACATGAAGCCTTCTAAATCGGAGAAAAAGCAGGGTAATTAATGCATTCTAGATTTTGTGTTTTTAAAATATTTTGGTTAAGTTTGTTTTTAGTTTGTGACTTTTCTTTCTTTTTTGTGAATAATAATCACAATATTTAAGGTCACCTTTGAATCAAAGGCAACAGTAACTCTAAAACTCAAGAGTATCTAATTCCAAAACACTTGACTATTTTTATTATAATTTCTTTATTACTCAATGTGTAGAAAATTATGGGAAACTTTAAATTGCCTATTTACTAGTGTAAGCTTACAAGCTAAAGAAACAGACCACAAAGCTAGCCATTTAATAAAGTTTTATTGAAACACAATATAAACATTTGTCACTATATAGCTCATAGACTGTTTTTGAGAAGAGCAAAACTGAATAATTACAATAGTGACCTTATGGCTTTCCAGCTGGATAGAGTTACTCTTTGGTGAGCAGCAAATATTCCATCCCTGATCTACTAGTATACCAGATTTTTCAGAAAAAAAAAATATATATATATATAAAACAATAAAAACACTTCTAGTCAGGGTTTTGCGAAAGCATTGTTAGATACAACATATTTTCTAAATGTAAATGAATAGGAAAATGTTATCCAATCCAGAATAAATAAGAATAATTACATAACAAGAGAATACCACAAGCAATAGGAACCACTTTTGAATTTTCATAATTCTGTGATATCATGGTAATGTATCTTCTCTCTCTCTCTCTCTCTCTCTCTCTCTATATATATATATATATATATATATATATATAAAATTCAATTATAGGTGTTACAGGCAATTTAATGGTTTTGAAATGTATAAATGTATACTCCAACTGGTGCATATAAATATTTGAAAGTATTCATATATGAATGTAGAACCAATTTGTATGTTTGGTGATACATTGCTTTTTAGAGTTTATTTATAAACTACGGAGATGTTAATATCGACTTTCACATTAATGCAATGTCTAGCCCAGATGGCTGTAGTGAAACATAACCTGCTATTAACAAAGTGGAGACTCTAGATGAATCACTTCTAGAAAACAAGTTTCATTGAGTTCTACCTGCCTGTCATCTAGGCCGGTGATCTCATTGGAGAAGCAGACTGAGCGCTGAGGTGTCTAGGTGGTGCTACAAAAGAGAAAGTGCACTTTGTGTTTCAGAGGCTAAGAGCATGGGAGGAATAGCCTGTTTGTATACTTAGCATCCTTGAGATATATCACTAGAAGCTGATAGGTACCCAAAGGGTGTGAAAAGGTTTGGCAGAACTCTGCCTTGTGGCACACAAGTCTACTTTTCTTAAGAGTCCTAATATAAATGTTTGGATATGCTTGATACAGCTATATCCACCTTTCAGTTCCAGAGGCTGCTGTGAGTTTCATCTGAATGGCTCTGTTGACTTCTTTGAAGGTTCCTGGCCTTTATTTTATTGTCCTGTGTTGCTTCTCAGTGCCCCTCCTCCCATGCTCACAAACCACTTTAAGAAGTTCACAAAATATTTGCCCACATGTTTTTCAATTTTAAAATATTTGAAACTAGCATCATGTGCATCCTGCCTTACCCCATAACACGAAGTGCATGCTTGTTGGGCAGTTTGAGTCCCATGTGCTAATGTATTTTAAATTTATTTTCATAATTAGCTTGATTGTTTTAGAACCAAGTGAGTAAAAGTAGTGAATGTGAAATTTCAAGTTCCTGATTCAGATTTATTCTACTGTGCATGCCAATGTCCCTTGAAAGGTGCAACATCACATTTGAACCAAATGTTGAGAAGGTGTATGAAAAAAAATCACATCTCCTTCAACATTGCTTGTAGAATGTATACAGTTTCGAGGCTGCCTATGGCTCTCACTGATACTTTTGCCCAGAGTAGGAACATCTGCTTTAAATGCATGTAGACCAGGGTGACTGCATATTTCTGATTAAGAAGAAACGAGTAAGGAGTGAGCCAAAGATTATTCCCTGATTTTTAGGTGACTTTCTTAGTTAGGGTGTGTGTGTGAAGAGACAGCATGACCACAGCCACTCTTATAAAGAAAAAAATATTTAACAATGTGTCTTACATTTTCAGAGGTTTAGTCCGTTATCATCATGCATCGTGGTGGCATGCAGAAAGGCGTGGTGCTTGAGAAGGAGCTGAATGTTCTATATTTTGACTCACGGGCAACAGGAAGTGGTCTGAACTAGGTGTACCTTGATTATAGAAGACCCCAAAGTCTACTCCCACAGTGACACACTTCCTCCAACAAGCCAACACCTACTTCAACAAAGCCACAGCTCCTAATCGCGCCACTCCTTATGAGTCTATGGGGGCCAACTACATTCACACCACCACAGTGGCTTTGTTAAGTAAATCCCACAGATACCAGAGATCTGCACTTTCTTCTTACACTATGTTTGGTGCTGAGGAAAATCAGAATTTTTGATGAGGCCACAAGGTGCAAGATAGGAGCCAGGCATCTCTTCTTTTGTGAACTTTTTAGGTTCGGTTTGCAAAATTACATACGGAAAGAATAGTTGCTAGTTTAAAAACAGTGATAGAAGCCACTGCCACAGTTCTGCCCCTGGACTTTCACATGACACAGCCCTCACTGTAAGACAAGTGAGAACAACCAGCTCATTCTTTACAGTGGTCTTTCCCCAGCCCAATTCTGTGAACAGATGAGAGAGTTACCTCTACCTCTATTGCGACTTAAAGTCCCTTAAATATCTGTGATTTCCCTGCTAGCGTCCTTTTGTGTGATTTGATGCACCAGAGAATCTGTGCACAACTCTGGGATATGGGATGCAGTACTTCTTGATCCTGGATGAACGTTGATTATTTACAGTGAGATCTTGTGAGGCCATTAGACTGATTAAAATGGACTTCACAGTTAGCATTTGAGTATAAAAATTAGTAAGCACAAATTGTCACTTATCAATATTGTCCTGGATTCATTGGAGTCTAATAATTTTAGCAAACACAAAAATCTTTTTGAGTTTCTATCTTGTCTTCCTCCTTTCACTCCGATCAAAATTAATATATTTGAATTAATAACAGTAAGGAGCTTCTTACCCATTAGAGATACTTTCACATCTCCTCCAGGAAGGGGAGTGATGTAGAGCTGTCTGCTCCTTCTACAGATGAAGGAATGTTGAAAGTAGCCCCAGGGGAGTTTCCCTTATAAGTATTTATGGACCATGGTCAATAGGAACAGGGAACAAACATCTAAGTAACAGAGTTAGTATGTAGCAGAGTTGGAACAACCTAGATTTCTGCCCCTTTCCCCTGTAAAAACTATAAATCATAGTGCAGTAACTCCTTTCTCCTGAGATTTGAGATTTTAAAAATCTAAGATCACACTGATTTGACAGTAAAAAATTTTCATTTTCTCTCTTTCTGTCTTTCTGCCT
>NC_022029.1:31767019-31770456 GCF_000317375.1 Microtus ochrogaster
CTTAAGTGATGGTTAACATTAAGTTTCCTAAGAGTAAATCTTAGAGGCATCTGGAATTCATGGTATTTTATGTAAGAACAATCCACCTGAACTAATGTATGACAAACTTAATAGTTCTGTAGCTTAAATTAATAGCTTAAATTAAGATCTGATAAAAAAAACAACCAAAATGCTAACAAAACTGCACATATTTTTGCTTAGTTTTCATCTTTGAAGTAGTGCGACTGATAATGAAACCATAGCCAGTTATGGTATTCTTAGAGTTTTTAAATTTCTCTAGCCTGGAAACCTAGAGCCTTGGCTTATTTCTTAAACAGCTGTGACCATGGCAATGACTCTATTCTCCTTAGTCTTCAATCTCCCCATTTGTAGATAGTTCCCGCGAGCTTCTATCCACCTTCCTGCTGTTCCGCTTCTGAAAGTCTTTGAAACAATAGCCTGGACAGGGTCATTCTAACGCTATCATGCAAATTCTTAGCCGAGGATCCTGGGCTTCATTGTACCTCTCTCAGAAGGCCCTTGGAACAGTTTCTGTCGAGGGGACCTTTTAATGGAGATGGAAGATCTCAAATCTTTCTTAATTCCATTTCCTATTGCCTTTGAAACTTAGAATTCACTGCATCTTACTAGATCTTAGTTCATTTTTATTGACTTTTAATGCTGTCTATGGCTTGAATACTAGGTCACAGTAAAAACAAATGACAAAATTGCTCATAAATCTAAATTTATAGAAAATGTTAGTTTCTAAATGAATGGGAGAGATCAGTCAGTGAGCCCTCCCATTATGGATAGGGATTGAGAAGACAGGAAGCTAAGTTTCAGTGAATTGCTGATTACAGGAAATATTTGTCCCTCATTGGTAGAGCCTCTACACTGTGCCATTAGTAGCATCAATTTAAGATTCCCTGAGAGGCCAGTGTGCTGTTCAAAAATGGGCCTACACACAGGATGTAGAGGTTGTCCTGACAATGCAATCATTCCATAGGAGAAACTCAAAGCAATCCCAAAGAAAATCTTATCCCCTTAAACTTCAGCTAGCAACAGGGGGCAAACAGGAAGTCAGGATGCTAGCAGAGGGTCTCATTGCTGGCAAGCACCATAATATAAGTGGATATACGCTCACTTTGAGTAGACCAGATGGAGGAAAGCACTCACCACTTTCTAAGCCATGCAGCCCTGGGAACAGTGATGTTACCTTTGTAGGAATTCAATTCCACAGCGACAAGTTGATAATAATGCAGAGACGGAATAAAGCATCTGCTACACAGCATGCACTCTCTGGTCTCATCTCCATAGCAGCAAATCAAGGGCCTGCAAACAGAATTCTTGGCTCGCGGCACAGTGCGCTTTCCATTACATTTCATGTTAAGTGAGCACCCTCGTTGGGAAATGAGGCTATCAAGTGCATTTTTAAGAGCCTTGTCTTCTAAAATCAATCTGTTCACATTTTTAATAATGCAAGAAAGAAGTCTGAAGTTGGCCCACAGAGAGTTCTGTGCACCAAAGGTTTATTTTTAATTGGATTTTGTGTCTGTTGTTATGGAAATGGTGGTTTTGGAGATGAAGCATTATGATTTTACTGCAAGATCAAGCCCAGAGTGGGGGATGAGAATGAGCTCATCCTTGTGCTTCTTTTTCTTGACAAAACACATTTAAAATTAAAAGAACGGGAGCAAAGCTACTTCAGAAGCATATGTTTGCAAGAAAAAAATATCCTCTCATAAAAATAGATTTAAAATGATATATTCTCTTCTCAAAGATCAAAACTAAGCGTGACCCAGGTTGCCAGTAGGACACAAAGCTACGGTGACACTGTTAACCACTCCTGTCTTCTCTGCTGAAGCTATAAAGAGCTCCTTTGGTCTGGGATTGGCTTGCACCATTTGGTCTCACAGTGTTTGCAGACGCTGAACTCCCAGCTTCCACTAGTTGTTGAGTGATCAATTGCTTAGAATTTCTTTCTCCAGAATAGTTTCTATTCATGGACCAGGATGTGTCATCAAACCCCATTAGAGAAAAACAAGAGGTGCTTCCTTCATGATGGCTGGCACTGTTTAACAAATTGAGGCAATTCCCTTGAAAAACTTAGCTTATATTTTTGCCTCGTCTTAAGCTCCAGAGAGCATCCAAGGAAGGCAAGACTTAACATGAATACCCAGTAGCCCCATTAAGAAGAGAGAGGAGGCTGTATGACTAGTCTGTGGCTGTCACAGCTAGCGGTGAGCTTGTGTAAACAGGCTACTAAAAATTTCTATCCTTAGTTCCCTAACAGCTTTTTCTCTTCTTTCTTTCCTTCTTTAAAGATACTTATTTCGTTCTTATTTGTGCTCTGAAGATCTTTACTGTTAACTGATTTAACTGTAGAATTTGCAGATGGAAGCTGGTAAAACATTTCTGACCCTCTCTAGCAATAGGAAAAATCAGGGAAGCAAATGAAGCCAGGTCCATCACAGTATTAACATATCTGCAAATTATGAGACTTTAATAATGGCTTAAAATAATATGTGTTTATAATTATATTCTTCCAAATGAATCATTGTATTATTAAATGCTTTTATTGAAATCATCATATTAATTTTATTAAAATTGCAATTATGCAAACATGTTCCTTTTGTTTTCGAGTTAAAGATGGATATAGTCCCATATGACTATATTAGTAATTTTCATTAAACATGTTTCCAAAATAATGTCTATTCTAAATCCATTTAAATTCCTTGTATACATACTTTGGAAGTTCCTTTTTCACTTCACTGTATTATTTACCTCTTTTCTTTTGGCCTTTATTTGTTGACCCTGTTACTTAGCATCACCTTTTCCCTCCTGGCTTTTAGTTATCTGTACATTCTCTATTTTGGCCTACTTCTTACAACTTACTATTATTCTGATATATTTAGAAACATCATCATACATATAGATTTGCAACTTGTCAGTTAGTTTTTGGAAGGTTTTTTTGTTTGTTTGTTTTGTTTTTTAAAGAGATAGTTTTTAGATTGAACTGTCCATGTATTTCAGAGGCTGATGAACTTACGGACTTGGTGAGTCTTGGAGATACACAATTTAGGATCTGAAAAGCAGCATTGTACTGCAGTACCAAGAGATTGTCACCAGAGTGCTGTGGTCTCCTTTCTGTTACCATCTGAAAATGTGTCCTAATGTCAAATAGAAGTCTCAGAAATTAGATATATGATAAAACCCTTCACTATTAAATATCAGATATTTCCTTTAAAAGAAGGACATGCAAACTTTGGAAGGCTTCCAATGGTATATTGAATGTGCCTATTTATGACAGCAGGTTAATTCTCTAGTCTTATCAATGCAACAGGATAAAAATTCTTAAATTGTCATACTTGAGTGTCTGTTAACTTGTCATTTTCCTTGCTTGCTATGACTATTACGCTTGAAAATTGTCCCTCTCTCTCTTTTCTCTTCTCTTCTCT
>NC_022029.1:31770556-31786139 GCF_000317375.1 Microtus ochrogaster
AAGGTTCCTATTCTTATCTGATTCTGATTGTCCATAATGACTGTTTGGCATATTCTACAGGCAAAGGTCCTGAGACCCTTTTTGCTGGCTATAACCTCAATGATAATGAATGGCACACGGTGCGTGTGGTTCGTCGAGGAAAAAGTTTAAAACTAACAGTGGATGATCAACAAGCTATGACAGGTAAAAATCTCCTGCCTCTAATACTTTTTCTTTCTTTCCTTTCCTGTGCCTTCATGTCCCTGCCCTCTCTTTTGTTGATTTCCCTTTTCTCTTTTTCCTTTCTCCTTGATTGATCTGCATTCACAAGTTTATATATTTTACAATACTTTTTAATTAATTATCTTAAATAATTTTATGCTCAAATTATTGCAGATTACTCTCAAGTTGGTTTCTACAATCTTGTGACAGGTTTTCACACCTGTTTTATTTGTTTGTTTTATTTCTTCTAACTTTTTTTCAGAAAATGATATTCAGGCACCACTTTAATCTGCTTATATTCACCAGCAGAATTATTTATTTAATTTGCATTTAGTGAGGGATAATGTTTTGAATTTTACTTTAAATTAAAATATAAACAACATAGTGTCCCCCTTCTCCCTCCAACCCTTTCTATGGCTCCTACGAAGCCTAAAATTTATACTATCTTTTTCTTAAATTATTATTGTGATATACATGATAAATATCATGATATATATATATGTTTATATAGCGATGCGTGTATACATATGAATGATACATACATACATGAATGTCACATGCATGTATAAACATAAATTTACTGAGTTTATTAAAATTTGCTTGTATGTATATGTTTTTAGTATTAACCATTTGGCATTGGATCACTAGTTAGGGGGCTAATTCCTGGGGAAGATTAATTTTCTCTAAGCAATTGTTAATTGTTTGTAGCACTTCACCTAGTCGTAGGACCCCACTGAGAGCAGCAACATCTACACTAGGTTCATTATTTAGGTCTTGTTTAGGCCCCTTATTGTTGCAATTTTATGCAACTTTCATATTATATCTAGAAGCCAACTTCCTGGTTTTCTGGTTCTTTTAATCCCCTTACCCACTTTTGCAATGTTCCCAAGCCTATGTATAGGTGGTATATGATAAAATGTGTTCAGCATTATAATCTTCTCAGCAGGTACAGACTGGAAATCTCTACATATGTGTATCTGTATGCATATATTCATAAATAAAGATACACACATATATATTAGTTGCATGTCCCCACAAAAATAAACATAGACATGTTTTAGAATACATGAGTTCATGTTGCTATGTTTATGCCTACAGCATTGTCTCTTGATTTCCCTCATATTACATTCCCAGACATTTTCTTTTAAGATTAGAATTCTAACTACCAATTATTTATTTGTTCAATATGATAATGCATCTAAAATACTTTAAGAATCTATTTATCATTATAATCAATAAATAATTTAGATCATTTGCTTCTTTTCTCCTGCCAGTCTTCATTCTTTTCTTGTTATTACATACATTCATCTTTTTATGGTTACACTAAACTTGTGGGGATTTTGTCAAATATAATAGTAGCAGAATTTGGACAATTTTATTCATACAATCCACAGGTGCACCTCATCTTGAGCAATGAAGACAGGAATGCAAGTAAAGAGATCCAAGGAGGGGGGCTGGAGAGATGGCTCAGAGG
Organism: Microtus ochrogaster; assembly: GCF_000317375.1. Lineage (NCBI taxonomy): Eukaryota > Metazoa > Chordata > Mammalia > Rodentia > Cricetidae > Microtus > Microtus ochrogaster. Next base: position 31,772,232 of record NC_022029.1, read on the forward strand.
TTAAGAGCATTGCCTGCTCTTCCAAAGGTCCTGAGTTCAATTCCCTGCAACCACATGGTGGCTCACAGCCATCTGTAATGGGGTCTGGTGCCCTCTTCTGGCCTGCAGGCATACACACAGACAGAATATTGTATACAAAAATAAAAAATAAATATTTTAAAAAAGAGATCCAAACCGGGCGGTGGTGGCGCACGCCTTTAATCCCAGCACTTGGGAGGCAGAGGCAGGCGGATCTCTGTGAGTTCGAGACCAGCCTGGTCTACAAGAGCTAGTTCCAGGACAGGCTTCAAAACCACAGAAAAACCCTGTCTCAAAAAACCAAAAGAGAGAGAGAGAGAGAGAGAGAGAGAGAGAGAGAGAGAGAGAGAGATCCAAGGAAAGAGAGTCTCTAGATTTTAGATAGAAAGGGGTTGCACAAATTTTGGGCCCCTTAATTGGGAGTCAGTATTTTTCATTTCATTACATTGTGTGTTTGTTGCTATGTGCCCTCACTGAACATGAGCTTGTCATGTATGCACTTACTCGAATCTGTAAGGCAAACCTCATCATATTCCTTCTTGACATTATTCCTATGTCATTAGTAAATCCTGTGAATTGTATCAATAAAACTGTCCAAATTCCGCTTCCATTAAATTTGACAAAATCCCCACAAGTTTATTGTAGCCAATAAAGATGAATGTGTGCATACACATACATATACACACACATGCGCACACATGTGAACACACACATGCACACACATACAATCATATCTTCTTCCTATTTAAAACCCCTATTAGATGATAATCAGTTACAATGCCCTGTGAATGACATGGCCTTTAGTACTCTTCTAATTTTGTATGAACCACAAACCCCACCTGCTCATAGTTTTAACTCAATCAGTACCCAAATACTGCATTCCTCTATCTCCTTTGTATGGTGTCCAACCCTCGCTTCATCTTCTATGAGATTTAATATGGCTTTCTGTTTTGCAATTCTTCACATTTTTTGCTTAAATTTTACCTCAGTCTGTGTTTACTAATACAGTGTCTCAGTCATAAAATTCATAGCATGTCTCAGAATTTTGTTCTTGTACATCTAATTAGGTGTCCACAACTATTTTATATGCTGTTCCTCCAATAGACAATTAATTTTCTGAGAACAGGGATGTATGTGGGCATCTCAGCACTTTTCCCACTTCCTTAAATAGCATTTGAAATATGTATTGACTATTCAGTAACTTTGAAGTGAATTAACAAGAGTACACAAATCTGTCTTAGTGTTTTTAGACCAGGTTAGCCTCTAGCTCATAGAGATCCACCAGCCTCTGCCACCTGACTTAGTGATTTTGTTTGTTTGTTTTATTGTTGTTGTTCTACACAGAAACTAATGCAGCTAAGAGCAAGGTAAAAATTAAAATTTTAATTGAAAATTCAACATAGATACTGAAATTTCCTCAGAAACAAAATATCCAGGAAACATTCTGAGGCTTTTGTTTCATCTTGATTATTTGAAAAACTGATGACAACACCACTCTGATTTCCTAATTCTAAATTCATTCATTCAGTCTCTGGAAACTGACTATGGATTTTCTAGACATAAAAACTTTTTTCTATAAAAGCTTTAGAAAATAATTTTTCAAAGTGCTTATTGTTTTCCTTTTATTCAATGCTGGTGCATATACAACATTGTATACTACTGATGCAGGCTAAACATGAATTCAGAGTGGAAATACCTCTAAAGCCAATGTCAGTCAGTGTGTTCTTAGTGGGTGACTGCTTTACTTGGTCCCCTTAGACTAAATGTGTCTCTCAATACTGCCTATCCAACTTTGGGGTCTTTTGAAATTGAGCCAAGTATTTTCTTGTAACATGGTTGCTTCCACACTGTCACTACCTCCTTGTTGTTGGGGTTTCTGTCCTACCCAGTCCCAGCATTCATTAAGACCCAAAGAAAATCACACAGAGGTCTACATTAGTTATAAACTGATTGGCCCATTAGCTCAGGCTTCCTATTAACTCTTATAACATATATTAACCCATTATTCTAGTATATTTTAGCCACATGGCTCAGTACCTTTTTCAGCAGGGCAGGTCACATCTCCCTTCTTCTGTGTCTAGGCAGGACTGCAGAGGGAACTTCCCTCTTCCCAGAATTCTCCTGTTCTCATTGACCTGCATCTACTTCTTGTCTAGTCCTGCCTATATTTCCTGCCTGGCTACTGGCCAATCAGCGTTTATTTAAAACATAATTGACAGAAATCAGAATTGTCCCACACCACTTCCTTATAATTTATTATATCCATAAACATCATTTTCAGAAAGAAAAAATTATTTTTTCACTGAACGTTTCCATTTTCTGAATTAAATGTCCTTCCCTTCTCTGTAGCTGCCAAGTCCTTAGCAACATGAGATATTAATTTTGTTCAGAATAGTTTTCACATTTTTTGCCAATAGAGCTTTCAACAAGAAACACAGCAACTTTAGAATTGGAGTCACCTAACTTAAGAAAGGCTTTTTAATATTGTGAAAAATTAATAAATGTCAACATCAATATCTTTTCATATTCTGTATCCTATATAGCTTATTAATTGAGTGCTGCTGATATCTCTAGAGCTTTACATTTGAAAATTAATAAAGATTGATTTTTATTGTTACCAAAGAATTAGAACTTCAACAGAACAGTATTGAGGTCATTGAACAAAAATTGAGGAGCAAAAGCAAAATAATGTTATATGAAAAACCAGAATTGCTAAGAAGGTAATAGTAATTTACTTCAGTAACATAACCAGAGGCTATGTATGTACTATTTGGATGAAAAGATAGCCACCCTTAGTAAAGTGTGTATTTGCTTTTCAATGTATAGAGCAGAAGTCAAATTAAACCATTGACTAAAAAGAAAACATAAAAAAGATAACAGATGAGCCATCTTAGAGAAAAGAGGCTTCTCAGAGGTTAAAAATTAAACAGAACACAATTCAGGGGACTTCTCTTGTACTAATGACTATTAGCCATTAACGTCAATTGATAACATAAATATTTTGTCTTATATAATCAAATATTCCTCTTATATTTTATGTATAGCAATGTTTTATGATACTACTTAGCATCTTTGCTGCTTTTATTAACCAAATGGAAGCTTCTCAGGTGTTGGTGAGAGCCTACACAGGTAGTTTCAGTATTCATTATGCCTAGAAAAATGGTTCAGTGCATTTTCTTAGGGGTGATTCTGAGATTGGCCCTAATTAATGATTTCATTAATGTTATGGATGATAGCATAGGATGAGCTTAATACATTTTCCAATTATGCCAAATTAGATAGGGAAACTAGCCAAGAACTTGGTTGGAAGGACTCGATTTCGGTTTAAGTGACCTTTTTCAGTTGTAGCAGAAAATGAGGCGTACAGTTTAATTGAGAATAAGAGGCTGGGAGTGAGCCACAAGTGAGGATTAGCTTTCATGGATGCTGTCCTTTGCCATTTAGATAGCAAGTCCTTATCTTTCTGTTTAATTCCAAAGTTACAGGAAGATAGAATCACTACTCTAAAGGTAACATGGTATTAACGGTATTTGACTATTAACGGGGTTGACATAGACATGTGGTGAGACGGGAAGAGAGGTGGGGCCTATGAGGATTTGTCCATGAATGAAGCTGCAATCACACATCCCACTGGGATATTTGAGACACAGAATCTCCTAGATCCGTGGCACTTGTATCCTCCTCAGACTGAATGTGCTTTGGATTAATGCATTTTGCTTAAATGGTTATTTCTGAGGAAGAATATGAGGAAAATGGTATAGGTCAGAGATAATCTCTACAGTAATAGGAAGACCACTCTAAGGGGTGAATCTGGATAGCCACACAAGGAAGGGAAAGTAAAAAGGCTCTTTTTAATTTCAAACACATTTTAATTGTTCATTATTACAAAACATTCATAGTTCTTTCCTATTTGTACACGGAATAGAACAATATATAAAAATTGTTTTTTCTGAAAGAAAATAAAGAGAAACATTGCATAACTACAAAGCTAAGATGTGTGGGTGGCTAATGGATGTGCGGTCATCTAGATCCATTGCTCTTCCTGACCCCTCTTACCTTCTTTTCTCCCCTTCTTCTTTTCCATTCCTTCCTTTCTTTTACTTTTCATGAAATTGATAACATGCTAATGAGTATTTATTGTGTACAACAAGACACAGTTTTCCATGTGTCTTAGGCTGGTACAGAACTTAACTATGTAGGTCAAGCTGGCCTCTAACTCATAATCCCCTTCCCTTAACCCCTCAAGTCCTGACAGGACAGAAGAACATCACCACACCTAGGCGGGAGGAGAAGTTTTATTACAGCTAAAATTCACATGGGAATTAAAACCTGGCCTAAGAAATTTTATTATATATGAACTCCTTACTCTTAAACCATACCCAGATATTCTTACTGTAAGCTACCTATCAAGTAAAAAAAAATTATTTTAAAATATGTTATTACAGTCAAAATTTGTAGTGTTCTGTGGAAGTCTTTCAGATGCACAATATACCAATGTGTTATCTTTTCTTTTAGGCCAAATGGCAGGTGACCACACAAGACTGGAGTTTCATAACATAGAGACGGGTATCATCACAGAACGACGTTATCTTTCTTCTGTTCCCTCAAACTTCATTGGACACCTGCAAAGCCTGACGTTTAATGGGATGGCATACATTGATTTATGCAAAAATGGTGATATAGATTACTGCGAGCTCAACGCCAGGTTTGGCTTCAGGAACATCATTGCAGATCCCGTCACCTTCAAGACCAAATCGAGCTATGTTGCCTTAGCTACATTGCAAGCCTACACTTCTATGCATCTATTTTTCCAGTTCAAGACCACATCCCTGGATGGACTAATTCTGTATAACAGTGGGGATGGAAACGACTTTATTGTGGTTGAATTAGTTAAAGGGTATGTACATGTCAGTTCAATGAAAAGAGAAAAAACTGTGTAAGGTGAACTTCAATATCCAAAAGTCTATATGAAACTCAATTTGTTATCTTAATATGGTGGAAGACAGGAGGGGGAAGACAAATGGCTTAGTTGCTCAAAGCCTTTAAGAAAGAGACATCTTCCGTGCATCTGAAACAGTGCAGTTTCATGTGCATACAAGTATACATGTAAGTGAAGATCAGATCTAGTTCATGGTAGGGTTCCTATGACCCCCATACTCCAAATGTGGAGTTCCTGAGTTTTGACAATGCAATAGGCTACTTTGTGCTAAATTAAATAGCTAATTCAGTTTATCGGATTAGTTCTTTAATGAAATTCTAATTAATTCAAGCTTAGTTCTGTGATGAAAGTTAGTTCTGTTCAGAAAGAATGATGAGTTAGTGAAATATTTTGATAATGTCATAACAAATGGACACATTTCCATGCATTTGCACATTCATTCATCCTAGGTGAATATTATTGTACATTTAGTATAGACTAGATAATATGCCAGGTAACACACCTAACATACAGAAAAGCATGTGCGTTTCCCTTGCCATCCTGTGTACATCTTAGATGCCTCCCAGCCTCGGAGCACACATACATACCAACATCACTAAGTCCAGGTGACTATGAAAATTCAACAGAAAAACATTGTAAGCAGTTTCCTGGGATGATCATGCACATATTTTCGGGGGTCTTGGTGGAACAAAAAGACAAGTGGAACAGGACGTGTGCATTAGAACTTCGTGTTGACACATAAGAACCCATCTCCCTGAACAAGAATTGCTAGGTCCGTGTGATTGACCACATGAGTTGATGCCAGAAATGGGGAGCCCAGAACAGAGGATGATCCTTTCTGCTTTCAGTTTCACATGCAGGCCGCTCCATCTTAAGGTTTTAGAAGGAGGAATCCACTCGAAAGTGCCCTTTTATAATGTCTTGTTTATCATCATGGCTTATTGAGCAGGCAATGACTCTTTCCTCTCTTTCATTTTCTTTCTAGGTACTTACATTATGTGTTTGACTTGGGAAATGGTGCTAACCTCATCAAAGGGAGCTCAAATAAACCACTCAATGACAATCAGTGGCACAATGTGATGATTTCAAGGGACACCAGCAATCTCCACACTGTAAAAATTGACACGAAAATTACAACGCAAATCACTGCAGGAGCCAGAAACTTAGACCTTAAGAGTAAGTATTGGCTAAATCACTGTATACAGCTCCTGTACTCTGTTCATGAGTGACAACCCCTTTGACTGACAGGGTACAGGTCAAGCCTTCACAGTGTACAGCATCTGCCCATGAGTAACAAACCCTTTGACAGGGTACAGGCACAGGCCTTCACAGTGTATAGTATTTGCCCATGAGTAACAAACCAGGGTACAGGCACAGGCCTTCACAGTGTACAGTATCTTGCCATGAGTAACAAACCCTTTGACAGGGTACAGGCACAGGCCTTCACAGTGTATAGTATTTGCCCATGAGTAACAAACCAGGGTACAGGCACAGGCCTTCACAGTGTGTAGTATCTGCCCATGAGTAACAAACCCTTTGACAGGGTACAGGCACAGGCCTTCACAGTGTACAGCATCTGGCCACGAGGGACAAACCCTTTGATAGGAAACAGGCCTAGGTCTTCTGCAAAGGCTGACAGGAATGTTGTTTTTTTGCACATGATTAATAATACAACATACGAGTCTCTGTTCTCCTTTAATGTGGCATGAACATATGTATTTTTAATAACAGTTCAAAAATGCAACACCTAAGAATGCATGCATGATTAAAATTTAAAGGATGAGAAAAAATGTGCTCGTAATCTTGATATTGTTAAGAAAGGTAGGCACCTGCAAGTCTTCAGTCTCAGTGGCTTTCTATCAGTTTGGAGTTAATGGAACCAGATGTATACTGAGCTTCTCTTTAGTCCCCCCCGCCCCTCCCCCCCGCCTTTGTTACATTCCCTAGATGCTTTCAGACCTTTCTGCCAACAGCTATGAGCCTGGCTTGTCCTTCATGATCACTAATGAGTTTTATTTTTCTTCACCACCTCTATGATATACACAGGCTCACACATACACGTATTTATATACATGTACATGCACACATGATCTTGCTATCTGTCTATCTGTCTATCATCTATCTACCTCCCTATCTATATTTATCTATCTGCCATCTCTCTATCATTTATCTGTCTGTCTGTCTCTTACATACACACACACACAGACACACACAGACACACACACACACAGACACACAGACACACACACACACAAATGTTGCCTTAACAGGCTGTTCAGAAAGTCTTAGCTGACATTTTCTTACTTTACTGAGGCTTAATTTTTAAGATGCTTAGAAGACATGCCAATAATAAGAGACAATAATCTTAGATCCTATTTGGATGGGTCTCTGTGATTCACTGAGAACTATAGCTTTATATTTTATCATAATGATCAGAACAAAAGGCACTGGAGAAGGTTCCATTAGCTTTTCATTCTGAGTAGAGGAGAGCTGAGGCTTAAATGTCTCAACTAAAGATGGAGCAGCTCCTAGAGGAAAGATAAGCAAACCCAGAGCTGAGCTCATTCTGCTGACTTCCTCCTGCTCTGCCCTGGTGCATGACAAAGCCCCTCAGATAACGTTTCAGGCTTATTTTGCTTTAAAAGGCTGCTGGTTTATAATCATCAGATCTCTTCCTTTGATTTAGGAAGTAAATGCACTGAGAGTTATAGAACTGGCAGGGGGAAATCTAACAGCAGTCTTTCTAGAGGAAAAAAAAAAAGTGCAGCTCCTAAGCAAGGTGAAAGAAGAAAGTGTTTTACTTTGCATAATTGTCGAACATATTTACAATGCTGGTTCTTTATTTGTCACACAAATATATGTGACAATTGTTGTCTTCCTTGTTTCCCAGTGAGCCCCTGTTAACTTCTAAGATACCCCATTTGCTTCAGATCTAATAGCTTTGTTGACACCAAACCAGAAGTGTAGAGAAATGCACCTTAGCGAGCTCCACTGCTTCTCTGCCTTGTCTGTGACAAAAGTCTCCCAAATCTTTGGTTTCTGCTCAGGGGATGCCCTCCTTTTGCACGGTGGACCCAGGTGGCCAATGTCAAGGAAATAAGGAGATTGTGAAGGGCACTGGCCAGGCCACCACAGCAGAATAAACAATGCCTTGTTTATGTCAGAGAGACCTCAGGGCACATAGATGACTATGACTAGAAACCTCAGAGGCCATGTCATAAATTCAAATGACTAGGAGCATGCAGTCCACTGTGGTTTGAAGCATTCAATGCGCATAGCCCAGTTTGTGAATGAAATCCAGGGCTGTGTCTCTGTGGATGTTTGGGACACCATCTCCTAAAAGATATTACTTGATTCTTAATCAGTGAGATGGATGTAAGCAGAATAGGAGGCTGTCGTGGGGTTCTTCTGATGGGTGTGTGTGCCATAAAGGTAGCTTTACAAATCTTAGATATGTTTTCTTAAAACGTCTACTGCTTTTTAATACTGATTATAAGAAAAGCATTTCCCATAATTAAGGAAAAATACTGAAAATGTGAATCACAGTCTGATATTGGGAATAAATTCATGGTCTTTTGTTTTGGTATTTGTTTTTTTGATACAGTGTTTCACTGTGTAACAGCCCAAGCTGTCCAGGAACTCAATTTATAGTTGTATTTTAAAAAACAAAAACTTGCTGGGTGGTGGTGGTGCAAGCCTTTAATGCCAGCACTAGGAAGGCAAAGGCAGACAGATCTTTGTGAGTTCCAGGCCAGCCTGGTGCTGCTGGTCTATGAGACAGCCAGGGCTACACAGAGAAAATCTGTCTCAAAATAGAAACAAAACAAAACAGAAACAACAAAAAGTCAGTTTAAGTTAGAGGTTAATGTCCCAGATGGATAATTAGTTTTGTATGTGTTTGCTTCAGTATGTGTGTGCGCGCATACATGCATGCATGTGGGGCGGGCGGTGCTGGCATGGACCCTAACGAGGATCGTGGGTGTCTTGCCCTGTCCCTCACTATCATATCCCATTGAGCCCGAGCCTCTCACGGGATGAGGAAGTCGCAGCCACACTCCTGTATCGGTCCTGTGTCTCAGCCTTGGATAACAGGCACACGCATGGTCGAAAAGGCTTCTCCTGTGGACTCAGGGATACTGCATGTCTCTTTCTTACAGACCCATCTCTTCAGCTTATGCAAATGAGGTTCTTTATCAACAAATTCTGTGAAGCTGCCGTGTTTCCAGACCTTTCCAGGTCACAAAATGAGAACTAGTTCCTAAAATTAGGCTGAGGTTTCCACTTGTGAGTGGCTGTGTGGCTTTTAATTGGAACAATAACCCCCAAGAATCCCAAGGAGAGAGAGCGCGGTGTAGGACGTCATCTCCCTTGAACTCCTACCTTCGCTCTGCAGGACGGCAGTGCCAGCTAGATGTTCTTTACCGAGCACTGACCCTCTGCTAGGGGTGACGAGCAGATGCGAGAGAGGGTGACAGGGTCCCGCCATGAAAAATTACCATCCCAAGAAGCACACTGTGTCTGAGCACTCACGCAGAGCACATAGCAGGGAGGAGAGCAATGGCGCCACATGTGAGCACTGAAACTGAGGAGAGCTGGAAGACTTATTGATGAAGCCATGTTTAAGGGATGCTTGAAAAGCACCACCAAAGACTACTCCTCCCCTGGATGTGAGACCTGCCTGACTTGATGCCCTGAACAGACCGTGCAAAGCCAGTCATGTAGGATGGCGCCGCTAGAGGCTGCAGGAGGCAGGAAATCCCCTTATCTACGTCGGTGGTTTTACTTGGGGCTTGTTTTCGCTAACAGTCACCTTTGATAATTAAACCTATTCTGATGTGCACGCACCCTCTTCAAGACACCATTCGTTCTCCAAGCGAGACCAGTCTGCTTACACCACACGCCTGTGGTAGTTCGTGAAGTACAGAAGTCCATATTCTTCCTAGCGTAACTCACCGGGAAAGCCCCGGAAACAAACGGTGTGCGCTTAGAGGTCCTCACTACGTATTGTGCACTAGCATCCTGAAACAAGGCACCGTTTACGTTAAACAAACTTTAGCTTACCTTTTAAATTTTTTGAGTGGAGGTCGGTGCCTTCTGAAGTCACCGGGCTGAATTAGATTTTTGACACTTTAACGTTCCTCTACCCGACAGACACACCAGAGGGCAGCATAGGGCCGCTTACTGTGTTCCATGATGTTGGGGGGTGGGTGATTAACTCGCTCCGTTTGCGCTGGGAAACAGAATCGCTTTGTTTCCAGAACTTAAAATTCCATATTTAACCTGCACAGTAAAGTTCGCTTTTGTCCGTGGCTGTGTTTCATCTTGTAGATGTGGAGATGTGAAACCCAAACCTTTCTCTTCTCCACCTCAGTGGAAATAGTCACAAACAAGCCTCAATCTATGGCTCCTCCGTGCTAATGACCATGTTCAAATGATCTTTTCTGACACTACCCAAGTCTCGCGGGTGATGCAGTTTGGTTTTTATCTTTATTCCCAGCTGCTGATGTCTGTTCCCTTTGGTTATAAAGCAAGCTGCAACACGCAATGAAAGGCTCCGCCTTCATTTGCTCTGGGCTAATTCCATAGTCCGACTCTATTCATTCTGGAAGGCTAGAGCCCCGGCCTCTTTAGCGAGATAATGCAAAACCTTCTTGGGCATCTCTTGTCCTAATTTGCGATTTGGTTCGTAAAAGTGTATGGAAAAGAGCTGATAGATTTAAATGAGGTTATTGTATGTAATCTTTATGAGTGTACGGGAATTCGAATTGAGGTCAGACTTGCTTATTCACTTATCTAGTTCAAGAGTAAAAATAGAAAAGACGAATAGTTCTGGGACTCCATCTGCCATAGATGCCCTTCTTTAAATATTAAATCATCCGTCAGCAAATGGAGGCACATTTGAATTTGATTGGGGCCATCATGCATCTGGGTGCGTAGCAGAGAGTGCCCTCACGTGGCCACTTACTAAAATTACACCGAGTCATTCTTGGACCGTATCTAGGTCAGCAGGTGGTGAACTCTTTCTCCCTTCCTCCTCCTTTATCCTCTCTCAGAAATCCCAAAGTATTTCATTCTCGAGGGTGTCCCTTTCCTTCCCTCCTCATCTCTTTTAAACATTTTTTGTATCTCCATTCAAATCTCCGCTTGAAGGTAGCTAATTGCCTGCTGTTGTTTCCTGAGCCCAAGCCACTTAAAGACCCCCAACAGGAAACATCCAGGACTTTGCCTTCCAACAGGTTCTGTCTCTAAGGAAAGATATGCATACATCCTACGCTACTTTCCTTTGTAACTCAAACGACCTTTTACCCACTGGCCCTCACACTCTGGGCTGGAATACAAGGCACATCTTCCTGTTTTCTGCCTTTTCACGTTGTATTTTGAAAAGCATTTACCAAGGGAAATTACTTCCAAAGCACTGACCGTGATCAAACATGTCTGAGCTTTGTTGGCTTCTGGTAGCTGGTTTGTCTTGTGAGATTTATTTGCTTAAATAGAGAATGTTCAGAGAATAATTTGACTTCGAATGTAGCCTTGGAGCTGGGTGTGACATGGGCAGTGGAAGAAATGCCAAACCACTCTCTTGGTATCTTGTTTATAACCTAGTGAAATACTAACACTTCCTCAGTTTGTGGGAGGTTATTTTAAGGGTCCATTTGAAAGTTAGAGAGAGAAGAAACCTTTTCAGTGGCTAACGAGGCCCCTCAGAGGGTAGGGCATTTATTCTAATTGCTACAGAAGTATCTCCTTGAGACCCCGGTGTCCCTGGCACCTGCTCCCTCTTCCCTAGTCGCTAAGACTTTATCCTAGGAACGCACTCCATACTATCATCATGCCTCTGAGATCCTGCCTGCTGGTACTCCCCCCACCCCCCATAAGGTCTCATTGCTGGCAGTGGTTCAGCTTTAGTATCCTCCCCCTTTTTCTCACTTCCCAGTGAGCGGACCTGTCACCGTGGGCTCCAGAATGCAGCAGGTGTTTTCCCAGCTGCAGGGACTACATTAACTTCCTTACAAATTGGCAATAAATACCCAATTGGATTTCCATGGCATGCAATGCAAACCTACTGAGAAGGCTGTTGTGTTCCCAAGATTCCCTGCATCTCAGAAGGAAGCAGAGCGTTTTGCTGGTGGGGAAGCGTGTTGAGCATCATACAGAAGCTGGGGAGTTGAAAATAAAAATGTTTAGCAGGACAGTGGAGTAAGCAGCACAGATTAATAATATTTTAGCTTCAGTGCTGATGATAGCTGAAGCTCAATGGGGTAAGGTGCCTCTTTGGAGTCAAGCACCACAGCTCAGAACAGAGACAATAAGGCTGTGAGTTTGTCAAAGTGATACTTGACATTTTCGTTATTCCTTTCCCACACAAGTGTTACAGTGTGGTTATTTAAAAGACAATTAGAGATGTGAAACCATTGTTTCTCTTTGATGACTCTGTTGAATTCCCAGGCTTTGCAGAAATCAGCCCAAGTCTATTCTCTTGACTATGAAAACCACTGACGGCTTTTTTAATCCACTCCCACCTCTCAGAGGACATCCTTGCCCTGACATGCATCATCCCCTATGGCCTCCTGTCACACATTCACTGTGAGCGTTCTTCTGTCCATGTTTGAGTTTCAAGACAGATACCACTATAACTTAAGTGTCTGTATCCTGCTCCAAGAACTCGGTGTTGTTTAAATCCACCATCCTTTGCACTCTCAGCTTGGAATCGTTGCTGCATTAGGCAGAGTTATCCTACATTAGCTTATTCAATATTTCTCAACTCTGGGACTTCCCTTCCCATCACTGGGAACACAGGAACTTGAGTGTCACCAACTGCCCAGAGAGAACTGACTTACATGGCCATGTGTCCAGTTAGTATGTTCTCCAGATCCAGCCTTCTTCTTCCTGATTCGCCACTGTAGAGCAATCAAGGTTTTATTTATTTTATGTGTATGAAGCACATTGATATATGCATGCTACAGTCATGACTCCTACATACATCGGACAGAAAGTCAGGTCCCAATGTCAGAAGGTCGTCAGATCTTCTGGAAGTAGAATTACTATGGTTGTTCACACCAGTCTCAATTGACTGCTACTGACAGCCTGGAACGGCACATTGAGAAGAAATCTGAAACACCTATGGACTTTCTAACACAGACTGTGTGAGTGATGAAGCCAGGTGCAAGGTGGAAAGGAACCCCACGGAGCCGCACCTTGCCTTCGAGTTTGCCGTATAGTTCTAAGGCCTTGGCCCTTACCATTTCTGGATGAACCATGCCTAGGTGCTTATTCCTATTTACAGAAAAGTTTTCGAGTTTTGATACCCTCGAGCCCTGGCTAGCATGTTTAGAACAGTTGCGGACCTGCTTATGGTAGTCCTACAGCGAAGAAGCAGCTCTCCTGAGACTCCCCAGCACAATCACTCCCTGAAAGTGGAACCCAGTTTTCTCACGCCCTTCAAAACAAAGTCCAGGTTTACCACGAACCCCCAAAAAATGTTGCTATAACTGAAATGTGTGGATGATGGCGCCTGTAGGTAGAGCTGCAAGTCTCTGCGTGCTTCCAAAGAGTCAGATGGATGCAAGCTCCCTGGTTCAGCTAAAGACCAACCTTCGATGCTGTCTGCTCTTCAGATGATGCCCAGAGAGAACTGAGTCACTTTCTTAGACCTTGGACTTTCAAGGTCCAAAACTTCTATGGCGTTGGGAAAGTGCACATGACAGCAGGTCCTCATTTGTTTTCATAATCAGCAGTTTTCTTAGTGCTTTGACCTTTCTCCTTTTAATGAAACAAAGGTCTTGGTGATTTAAACAGCATAAGTCTATTCAGACTATCTTAAGAAAACAAAAGGAAGAAATGACAGAGAGAGAAGGAAAATGTCAGGAGCTGTTTCCTCCTAGGATCATTATAGGAACCATCACCCTGGGGAGTCTGCAGAGAACCCCACACCCCTAATTGTGTTAGGAATC
>NC_022029.1:31786335-31789422 GCF_000317375.1 Microtus ochrogaster
TGCCCACCCCCCAACTCCTTACCCTATATAAGCTGTACCCCATCTCTAATAAATGAAGACTTTGACAGGAACCCCCGCTTGGTCTTCTTCTCCTCTCTTAGCCCATTATCTTCCAGATAGTGCCTCTCTGTGACCCTGGAATAACTGAACTGCCAGGCAGGTTACAAACCCTAGACTAAGTAACCCGCCAAGGCAATCAACAGGAAAAGAGAGAGGCTGAAGCAGGGGCAGGAAAGGGAGAGAGACCGACTCTTGGTAAAAGGCCATATCTGTTTGCCCGAGTGTCTCTGAGGCCTTCACAGCTCCCTCCATCTCCCTCTGTGCTGTTGGTTTCTACTTTCAGAACTTCAGGAAGCAAGCTTGAATCTCTGGATCCTTGCTGTCTTTCAGTCAAGGAGACACTCTAGACTAACTTAGGGTTAGGGTCCTAGATCTAAATTCTTGAAAAAGAGATTTAACTAGAACATATGTCCTCTCTAGGACCAGGAACAGCTATGAGAGATAGCTCACAGTGTACAATTATGCATCTACTGAATTTCTTTGAAGATGTATTTGAAATGGCTATTCAGGGCAAAAGAAAAAGCATCAAAGTGTCCCTGCAGGTGTTCTTTAGCTTTCTGTATTGGAACCAAGGGGGCAGGATTGGCCCATCTCTTGAATCTAGTAGTGTAAGGAAGGCTGCTTGTTCATCCCAGCCACCCAACAACAAAATAATCACACAGAAACTATGTTATTTAAATCTCTGCTTGGCTCATTAGCTCTAATTTCTTATTTGCTAACTCTTGCATCTTAATTTAACCCATTTCTATTAGTCTATGTATCACCATGAGGCTGTGGCTTACCAGAAAAAGTTTTAATGTCTGACTCTGGCAGGGTTACATGGCTTTTCTCTGACTCTGTCCTTTTTTCTCCTAGCATTTAGTCCAGTCCTCGCTCCCTAGTTATGCTCCACCCTGCCCTGCTCTCCTATAGGCTCAAAGCAGTTCCTTATTCATTAATGGTAATACAGAACACAGAGGGAAATCCCACACCCACATCAGTCTAGCATGAAGATAAGGTACAAATTCATGAAGATAGTGAGAAAATGAAAACCAAGTGGCGCTAAAATATGTGCATGAAAAAGACTAAAACAAATGCTTAAGAAAGTAGAGTTGCTTCCTATGCTGCCTTTCAAAGTGTGTTGCCCTGGATCAGTGACTACAAAGCCAGAAACTTATAAGAAACCCAGATGGAAAGAGGGACCTAGATTATCGCCCTCAATGGGACTGTGAGGATTCATAGCAGACTCCTGTGGTTCCATTAAACAGCAGACAGCCCCCGCTGACCACCGGCTAATCCTACTCCTGTCCACTATACATTTCCCACAAAAGAGAGATTTTGAAGGAGTTCTCTCACTCAGGTAGGGTTCAGCCATAACTCAAGTGTGTTTTATATTAGGATGCAGAGAAATTCTAGAGTCTGTTCACTACTTCAGAAAACTCAAATCTTTAATATAGTAAAACAGACTGAAAAGTTGGGGAGATTTGGTATGAAGTAATCCTGCAGAAGTGTTCCAAGCTCATTTTTTCAAGGTCACCTCATGAAGGAAAGTTCAGTCTCACGGCCCTGGACTGCTAACAGCCCTTTGCTTTCTTGTGCTTGACTGGCCTTCTAACACAGCTTGATATCAGACTTTGCTGTTAATGCCTCATGTGTGGTTGTTGTGTGTGTCTGCTTTAAAATTAGCCTTTTTTGGGGGCTGGAGAGATGGCTCAGAGGTTAAGTGCATTGCCTGCTCTTCCAAAGGTCCTGAGCTTAATTCCCAGCAACTACATGGTGGCTCACAACCGTCTTTAATGATATCTGGTGCCCTCTTCTGGCCTGCAGGCATATACACAGACAGAATATTGTATAAATAATAAGTAATTTTTTTAAAAAAATTAGCCTTTTCTTGGACTTTTTAGTCAACTGCTGCTTTTTTTTTTAATTAAACACAATACAGGAAACAATGTCACATTACATCTAAGGACACATTTTGTCATCAGATGCTCTTTGGTAGCCTCTGCAACATTCCGTAGGTGTATATGCCTAAACAGGCCACATGACTGCCAAAATCTACTGTCTTCCCTTTACTAAGTATGAGCTGAATTATTTACATGTGTTTTAAACATGCTTTCATGTGCCAGTTATCATAAAAATTCCTGAAGATGTAGTACTTAGGTTCATGTTGCCAGTGAACAAAGTAAGGCTAAGAGAAGTTAAATATTATACTAAGACAATTAAGATAGTTGTATTAAGTGGTATCATTATGACTTTTTGAAAACTTATTATATTCCATGCACTGATAAATATTTACATGTGAATATCTTACTTATTTCTTATCAAAGGACTTAAAGTAAGTGAATGTATTCTTAAGCATTTCCTGGAGCTTGTAAGGCTCACATCAAATATAACAGGTGCTTGTTATTTCTTGATCAACTTCCTTTATTATTTTTTCCCAAGCCAACCCATCTGGACTTCTTAGCTTCTTAGCAGTTGCTAAGATATCAGCAATTACTAATTCTAGCTCATCTGAAGAAGGTTCCTTCTCCTCCTCCAAACCTCGTTCCCAAGTTACTTCTCCCCAGTCAGCCAACACACACTTCTCTGAAGTCCTTTGTTGTTCTGAAACTCTAGACGCTTTAAGTTTCAATATTAATGTGCTGTCTCTCTTGCATCACAGACCATTGCATTTATAAGTTTAGCAGGCATGGTTCCCTCTGGTTTTGAAAAGCTTGATGGCCCATGACAAAATTATTTGATTTTTGCTGGGACACAGATGTGAATCATGGACAACTGTAGGATTATATAGAAAGTTGTCCTCATGAAGCAACTCCTTGCTTAGATCTGCTTAATAAATAATTATAAATACCTTAATATGATAATAAATAATAATAAATTACCATCCCTGTAATTCTAGTAATTGCTGTCATTATTGAATGATTGAGTGTCGAGAGTCAGGTTAAGAATTTATATGTGGCCGGGCGGTGGTGGCGCACGCCTTTAATCCCAGCACTTGGGAGGCAGAGGCAGGCGGATCTCTGTGAGTTCGAGGCCAGCCTGGTCTAC
>NC_022029.1:31789694-31795180 GCF_000317375.1 Microtus ochrogaster
TCTCTTCAAATTGGACAGTGTTGGGGTATGCACAGACCCACAAAATATATTGAGTTCTCTTATAGAACCACCCTTAATGCAAACATTTAAATAGTGATGGCTCAGCAGTTGAGATGCTTTTGCAGAAGACTCAAATATGCTTCCCAGAATCCAATTAGGGTTCATCCCTCATAACTACTTGTAACTCCAGCTATGTGTTTTCTTCTTTCTCTTTCCTAAGTGGTGTACAAGGGCCCCTCCACACACATTTTAAAGCTTTTTAAATTAAATATAAGTTATTAATCAAATCTCAGAAGTGATGATTTGATTGTGGCCACAGTATCCGGAAAAGGGCAGCATATTCAAACTTCTGCTTCTTCCCATGCTTGTATGAGTGTAATTGATGGCTGAGGACAGGTCTGACTGCAGGCTCTAGGTCAAGCAGACATGGCATGCTCATTCTTTAATGGTGCTTTCCTGTGCTCAGCCACGATGTTTCTGTGTGAGGTCCAGCTATAACCCCTATGATACCCACGTTCACTGCACCGGACTTAACACACACCTGTCTTGGGGCACTCCAGCTAGCTTCTTTCTTGCCCCCTTGTCTCTAATACTCCCGGCCGCCACTCTCACTCATCACGCCTAGAAACGTCTCCATTCCTGGTGCTCGCTAGTTATTTAATGTTTTCTCAGTTTAATCCCTAGCAGTTCTGCCATTTCAAACTGCAGGGAACACAAAGCAGCATTGCCAGGGAATAAAGGGGGCTGCGTCTCATAATGGGGAGACAAGTACACACTCACTGTATCAGAAAGATCTCTTCATATCATATTCTTTCATCATATTTTTTTGTTTTATTTTATCTGTACCGGTATTTTGCCTGCATGTATATCTAGGTAGCACATGCATGCCTATGTCTTCAGAGACCAAAGGACGGGATCAGATGCCCTGGAACTGGAGTTACTGATGTTTGTGAACCACTGTGTCAGTGCTGGGAACCAAACCCAAGTCTTCTGTGAGAGCAGTCATTGCTCTTAACCACCTCTTCTTCGGGGCTGAGCCTCATCTCCAGGTCCCACAAACATGGTTTATACGCCCGATTAGTGAGCCATGACTGTCATCAGTGCTCTGGAGGCTGTGGCAGGAGGATAATATGTTCTAGGGTAATCTGCTCTACACACTCAGTGAAAAGCCATTAATTTTAAATGTCAGGAATACCATGTGATAAACTGAGACATGTCTTTCGCATAAAAATTTTAAACATGTGTGCCACCAATTCATTAGAAAATGATGAAAATTTCACTCCTGGTCATTAAATTAGAAATATTATTTTGATTCCCACTTTTCACATCCTTTCCCACCCTTTGTCTTACATATAACACATGTATTGTGTTTCTGACCTTAGTCTTCCTGAGGTACTATGGCAAAATTCTTACTTGTTCTATGTCTGTTGTATTTGTTCCATAGTAGGCTAGCATTTGCAGATTCACAAAAAGAAAGGTCAGCAAACAGAAAGCTTATGGTTGTCTTGTCAAACAGTCCTTAGCTGGTTTAACAGTCTATATCTCACTCTTCAGCTATTCCAATCTTCCATTTCCCCTAGCCTTCAGAGTAAATTTGTTACCTCCGTGTCTTTGAGGGTGAATCCTTTCTCACACATATTGCATATTCAACACATAAAGTCCTTAGAGATACTATAACATACAGCATTGTGTGGTAATTATATTGAAAATATTCTATCTTTCACCGTGAAAGAAATTTCCTTTTAGTTAAAAATATACAAAAATCTTCTAATGCTTAAGAAAAAATACTTTATTTAACTCAGTAACTCTCATAATATTTTAGAATCTGTTTAGTAATGCCTGCAAACCATGTATAATGCTTTACCCATTGTTCTATACTGCTGTATGATTTCAAACTCTCTGGAAAACAAGTGATGAATGCAACTTTTTATCCTGTATGTCAAGGTAGCCTAAGTCTCATTTTTTGATGTGTATTAAACAGGCCATCATTACAGGGAATAGAAGTTCTCTTAAACTTAATACAGTAGGAGACACACCCACCTCAAATAAATTTTCATTGATTTTGAAATGAGAAGCTTAAATTATTTAAAATAAAAAATTTTAAAGAGAAAGTATTATATGGAATAACATAACCTTTCAGGAAAATTGCAGATTTGCATAGGTCCTGTAACTGACCTTATACATGTAAGTCTTCGTTCATTACCAGAAGTCATTTTCAGTGCTACTTATTTTTCTCGTATCATTCAGAATATTTTAGTAAAGTAGTAAAGAAAGAAGTAGCCTTGGAGGCAGGTCTCAAGTGCGAGCCTCATTCTCCTGATGCTGGAAGTCTTACTTGTGCTGACCCAGTGCGTGCCTCTTTTGCTCACTTAACCGTAACGTCTGGGTGCTCTGCAGAGCCTGGTAGAATCAAAGTCACTCTTATGCTCAGTGAGAATCCATATGCAAATCCTAACAAAGTTTTTGGTTTTAGCAAACCCGTCTGCAGTTCAAGTGGGCATGACACATGAAAGGAAAACAAAAACATAATGGTGACAGAATTGTTCACTGTTAAGAGTATTGACCACAGGTATGGAGGCTTGCTGCCATTTAGCTGGGGACAAAAGAAAACATTGAAAAATTTTTCCACCGGATCTTTTCTTAAAAAGCCAAATGTCAAATTTAAATTTTGAAGCCACAAGATGAAGTCGGCTTGACGTGGATTTAGTTGCCCGAAGTCATACCCCACCCGCCGGTGTTACTGTTGTAGACTAGACTTAAGAGAAGATGGGTTACCTCACGCACCTCCATAGCAGTTCCCTGTAAATCTCCATTCAGCATACCACCAGGTTTTCCTCAGTCTGCTGGCAAACACATAAACAAATCAGCCTTCATGTTACTGGGCTCAGAATCCTCCTTTAAAAACAAACATTCTTCTATAGGCAGTTTTCCTCAAAAGTCCAGCTAGAAAATAATGTCATATTGGAAATCATGTTCCAGTCTTTCCATAAACTAAGGGGAAATATTGGCTTTCAACATCTGACTGTAGGAAAGCCGTGTGTTGGGGTCTGAACTCAACCCTTGGTGAATTGCCCCCCTTTCTCTTGAAGATATTAGTGTTAAGCCATGGCAGGGAGAGTTGCAGGGTTCTAATGTTCCCTCTGTGAACAACAGTTGAGAAGTGGCCTCTGCATCTAAACTTCAAATGTTTGCATTATAAGAATGTGGACCACTGGTCAAGAGTCTGATACCAAGTTCTCACAATTATGGCAGAAAACAGACTGGTTTTTCTTCAGAGATTTCTGAGCTTGCAGATGCATCTCTGTGTCCTGAGAATCTGGGGCTCCACTAATACCACAGTTACTTTTCTCAATTGGCTATAACTTTCTAAAATTTCCTGTATTTTGTAGTAATGGGCCTTTTGCCTTTGGAGTGTACACTGTATAAGCCAGGGTAGATTAACTGAAATGATCAGTTTCAGAAGACAGGACTTTCAGTGTGATTCCCTTATTTTCTGGCATTCTGTCCTGCACTACAGGACCTTTGCAGCATCTCTAGCATCTGTTCATGATGACCTTTCCTCACTGGTAGCTTGCTAGGCAGTACAAATAAAACAGTGCTTATACAAGGGTTTTTAAACCTTAGTGTATTTCACTGATGCCAGTTATTGTGATATTATAATAATCAAGACTGAGATTTCTTCCCATTTTTTTTTCAGTGCTGGAAATTGATTCCAGAGTTTAATGAATGCTAGGCAAACCTCTCTCACCATGTATGACCTACCCTTTTTCCCAGTTTTGATCATAGCAATGCCATTGCCAGTGAGCAACGACTCAAGAAGAAAGGAGGCCTTGTTCACACAGACAAGATTCTCATGTTTAAATTTGCTTTCTTCTGCTTTTTAGGAAATGTATAGGTGTTATTGTTGTTGTTGCTCTTGTTTGTGCTTTAGCTAAAACAATATGTTGTCATATATGGAAGGAAAGTGTCAGGTCGGAACACCTGGAACCAGCAGAGTAGCCAAGAAAAGGTATTTTCATTAGAGAAGGTCTCTGTTCCTAGCCATTATTGGGTGTTGGCTCAAAAGCAAGCCAGAATGAAGGGAGACACACAGACACAAGCATGAAGCGCAGATGGGAGTTATTGAACGTACTGAACAGAGATGGGGATCCACAACCAAAACTACCTTGGCTGTATTCTACATGGAAGTAAATGTATCCTCTGCTCTATGATAACAGCAGGACCACAGAATAGATGGGTCTGTAAAGAGCAAAGTGTCCATAACATAATCTATGATATGGAGGCTTCATGAGTGAGGCTATGTTTGCATATGACAGAGCCCAGGGTGTGATTGGACATTCAGGAAGCCCAGGTAGAGGGTCAGGACAGGATCAAACTAGTTCCCTGCAAGAGTTTCACAGTTATTTTATCTTCAGAAGAAAACAAAGTATCCTCATTATCACACACTGATCCCTCAAACTGCTTCAGTATTCTTAACTCATCCCTCTATCTCTCACTACAAATAAATGCAGTGTATGTTAACTAAAACTACTCATGAATTCCTCTAACAAATTACTCTATCAAACAGAAAAGAGTGTTCGTTGCACTACATTTTCCTAATGGGCTTTCTGGCTTAATCTCTGTGATCAGTAAAGAGATCAGTAAAAGAGACATCCTCTTTATTAACTTACTCCATGATTCTCAGAGGAAGGGAACCAGACACATACAAATGGTATAACAATACAGCTGCTGCTATGCTTTCTTATTTGAATGATTTTTTTATTAAATCTGAACTATTCATTATATAAGCATTAAATGAGTCAACAAATAATGACTGAGCCCTACTAAGTGAAAGTGAGATTTTAAAAGAACCAATATCTCTTGAATATTTATAATTTAAGTAGAAAGAAGAGATCTACCTGCAAAACACCAAGAACAACAATTTTCAGAAAAAAAGATACAAGATTGTGTCAGGATTTAAACAACATACTTATTTAAGGCTGAAACATAAATGGGTATATTATCAAGGTGGAATTTGAGTTGAACACTTAAAACTGAAAAAATTATTTATAATGAATCATTGGTAGAAGCAAGGCATTCATAAGGAAAGTAATGTGTACTGCGAACTTTAATGGAATGCCAAGAAAACACAAGATTAGAGAAATGAAGGTAACTGAAGATAACTGAAGATAAAATGACACAGTCTCAGTCATCTGTCTGGAAAAATTGTTGGGAATAACTTGCTTAAAGTTTAGCAAAAGATTTCACACTAGGATCCTTCCAGTTTAGATTGCAGAGGGAACGAGATATTGGATAAACCAGGATGCTCTGGGATGCCAATAGGGTAGCTCAAATGGTAAGGGTGCTTGCCAAGCAAGCTTGATGATCTAAATGTAATCCTCAGAACCTATCTTAAGGCAAAATGAAAAAAAGAATTATATAGATTTGTTTTTCCAAATCTACATGCTTTGGTAAGTCCACATCTACACACACACACACACACACAC
>NC_022029.1:31795280-31797891 GCF_000317375.1 Microtus ochrogaster
AGAGAATGGTATATTAACAACAACAATAACCTAAAAAAAAAAACATAGGAAGGTTGACGTGGGGTCAATAAGGTGGATAGATGAAGGTGGAGCTACCCGATAATGAATTGTTGCAAGGAAAAACACACACACACACACACACACACACACACACACACACGTCAGCAAGAGCTAGAATTGAGAGTGAAAATGGAGGGACCAATGTCAGAGGTGTTGACAAAGTTAAGTCACTAGTCTGAAGGCATGACGTAAAAAATAGAACTAAGGAATCATTTGGGAATTTTTGTTGGGGTGGAAGAGAGACTAGCAATCAAATTCTTATGAAGCAAGTCTTCAATGTTTACTTTTCCAGTCAGGGGCACAATTACATTTTGGAACCTCTAAATTCAAGGAAAGTTTACACATAAGATTTTACAAGTGTTTTTTATGGAATCTACTCTAGACTGCTATAGGATTAGACCATTCATGTATCAAAGCAGATGAAGGTATTGGCAGTTGAAGGGTATCTATTCAACCAGACATTTATCCATCTGACTTCCCTTTAGCAAAGAATTTCTAAAGTTGATTCAAGTATTTTTCACTGGGATCTGTTAAAGATATGGATATTACATCTCATAATGAAGTATCTTTTTGAATTGTTCTTCTGGATGAAATATTGCATGTCTGGCATACTTTGATGATTCTGGGTATATTGTATAAGTACAATATGAGGCTTATTGTACTTATGCAGATGTGTCTTCCCAAAAGCTCAGATTTATTTGAGAAATATCGGCTGCCTATGCTTTATCTTTTAATAATTTGATATATGTTCTTTAAAACAGCTATAGGAAAGATTAAATTGATATTCTGTTCATTAAAAAATCAATACATGAGCATTTATTTTTCAAATATCGCAGGTGATTTTCTTCCAACAGAATACCCCTTTCAGACACTCAGATATGATTTCTTGCCCCCAAAATACTTTTCTTGACATACATAGAAGATATAGGACCTACAAGCATTCCCTTTTGATGGGACAAGAAAAGATTAAAATTAATAATATAGACATGTTTAAAAGCAGAGGTTGATTTTCCCTGGGGAGAGGAATGGCAGGCACCCTGCTTGTAGATCAGGCTCAGGAACCAGTCAGTATGGGCATATGCAGTCACTTTTATCAATGAATCACAAGAAATGATGGAAAAGTTAGAGTACCCTGAATCTAGAATTAGATTTTTCTCTAATGTAGCCATAGGAAAATGAGTGAGAGTAGGTGAGTTCAATTCTCCCCCAAAGGACAATTTGGAAGCCTGTCTTTTCCAAGGCGTAGTTATTCACATCTTCATAGATGAAGCATGTGCCATTTAGTGCATGCTCTTTTGAGTTAAAATAAAAGTGAGACTGCTCAAGAGGTAGAGAAAAGTACATATGAATAAACCGAAAAGCTGAGTCAAAGCACTAATTATAACTTGACACTTGCATTCTGCTACTGTGAGGCCAAACTGATCTAATTGCCTTCTGCTCCCGGTTTTCATAGAGAAAGAAAACCACTTCCACCACTTCTTTTCTTGGGTTGGAGATCCCCAAATGATTCCAACTTTAACTCCTAGTCTCTGAGCCTATTTTATATCCCTGGACCCCTTAGAATACACTTGTGTTCAAATACCACATTGTAATATCAAATACAAGTCCATCTCTCCCCACATCATATGCCAATTCCACTAGACTGTCTGGCCTCTCCATTCTCCCACATCTTGTTTGAAATATTTTCCAGCCAATAGTCAGAAGATCCATCATATCCTATTGTTCCCCCACTCAGACATCTTCCTTTGACCTTTAATATATAACATTATTGATATCATTTAGTAAATAGTTGAATATTTAGTCATAGTTGAATATTCTTTTTTCCAACCCTACCTTCATACCTGATTTTTTGTTTTTTTTTCTCTCTCTCTCTCACACACACGCACATGCACAAACACACACACACACATACCATGTTCACTTTGTCTCAAGAGTGAAACTTGCTGCACCCAAGGCCTTGCATCTATATTTATGTCCTTGTAAAGTAATATTTCTTATTCCTTCTGATCTCAGATCTTCCATCAGGGTTTGAAATACAAAGTTCACAAAAATCTTTTTATTTCTCTCATTTCCTAAAAAGCATTTAGTCTGAACATAAAATTGACTCTTGGCCTTCATTTTGTGTTTGCTTGTTTTCCATCTGTTGATGTGTCTAAATTAGAAGATATTTATCAAGCAAAATTCATTATTATTTTTTATCAGGTTTTGGATTCCTTCTGAATTCCCAGGTCAATCAGCATATAATGAGTAATGTGCCTTGTACTTTAATGATGTGGGATGTCCCTCTGTTGCTTTTATTTGTTGATGAATAAAACTTTTTGGGCCAATGACACTAGTGTATTCCAAGCTAGCCCTTACATCTTGAATTAATCCATTTCTAGTAATCTGTGTATTGACATGAGGCTGTGGCTTACCAGAAGGATTCTGGATCTTTCTTCTTCAGCAGCTACATGGCATCTCTTTGACCCTGCCTACTCTCTCTCTCTCACATATATATGTAAGAGAGAGAACATTATTTATATATATGTGTGTGTGTGTGTGTGTGTGTGTG
>NC_022029.1:31798123-31817335 GCF_000317375.1 Microtus ochrogaster
TATATATATAATAGTTATCAAGCAATAATTATAGCTATAATATTTAGTCTATTTCTTTGTGAGTCTAAAGTTTTATATCTAATTTATCTTTTATCATAACTAAGTAAAACTATAATTATGATTATCTAGTCTTCAACAACATCAAAAACCCCAGAAGGATACAATATTACCTAAGTAAACAGGAAGTGTAATGAAGCAACTTCCAAAACTCTAGAATTGACAGAGACATCAAATTACCTGAGCTGTCACCCAAAGTTCTTCTGTAACATTGGGGCATCCATCCTGAACATACAGACCCATAGTATATGACAGACTTTCCCATGAAGCAGGAAATTTGAAGATCTGTATTGTTTTATACTGACAAAGTTTGTCAGTTTATTTCTTCTGTGTCCTGCAGAATGTCTGGCAGGTTTTTTTTTTTCCATGAGGCAGGAACCCTGAATGACCACCTCACCTTTTTAAGGCAAGTTCAGCAGTCACTTTTCTATGGGTCCTGCATGTCCAGTTCATGCAGTATACCAAAGCAGTCCAGGCAAGAACAGTTTCTTACCCAGATAGCTAGCAAACTTCATAAAGAACCTCTTCAATGCCCATCATTCTCTTGAAGTAGATTGGTACTGACAGGAGCAGATGTGTCTCATTGTCAATAAAGGTTCTAGGTTCTTACAACATTTTAAATGCCATATTCTGTAGGTCTTTGAAAGGGTTGAAGAATACCTATCCATTTGAAATATATCTCTGTACATCTAGAAAACCTAACTAACCTGACTACAAGTTTGACTATCATAAATTACTATCTATAATCTATATAACCTAATTATACACACTGTGACTTGTTCAGAAGTTTATTTTTGTCTGAATCTCTCTTTATTGTGTGTGTATCTGTAATCATTTTCTGACCAGGAATTCCTTTTCTTTTTATTCTAAGAAGGCATGACTAGGATCAACTTTATGGCTCTGCCTGTTTGCTCTTAGCAGTCCAACATGGTGGAGGCCTGTTTATGGCCTCTGTGAGCCATACACATCACCCCAGCTTCAGCAGCTCTACGGCACCTTTAAACAGTTTGTAACATGCTGCCCACAGAACCCATTTCAGTGTAGGACCTCCCCAAAGAGCCAGAGCCGTTCCATGATACCAGCATGAAACAGGAAGCCATGCAGGGTTTTTGGGGTTTTTTGTTGTTGTTTGTTTTTTTTTTTTTTTTATTTTTGCTTCTAGTGCTGAGTCAAGAAGCCTTTACTTAAAAGGAGCCATGCTGATGCTTGCAGCTAGCAAACATAATCTATCTGGGAAAAAAAAAATGCTGCCACCAAGAAGCCATGCTTAACTCTGTTCTTTTGTGTCTAAAATTCCTTCCCAAGCTCTCTCAGGTTTTATGTGAATGTCATTGATGCCATTTTGTAGAGAGGCTGCTTCCTGACCACCCAGACCAGAAAAATCACACAGAAATTGTATTAATTACAACACTGCTGGCCAATAACTCTCGTGTATTCCTAGGTAGTTAGCTCTTACATCTTGAAATTAACACATTTCTATTAATCTATGTACTGCCATGAGGCCTTGCCTTACTAGAAAGATTCTGGGTCCTTCTCCTTCGGTAGCTACATGGCATCTCTTTGATCCCACTTACTCTCTCTCTTTCTCCATTCTGATTTCCTGCCTGGGTTTACTTACTAAGCCATCAGCTCAAATGGCTTTATTCATTAACCAGTAGATGCAACACATATACAGAAGGACATTCCAAATCACCTTACCTGAACCTAATCAGCCCTATAGTCAATCAGGTGCAGAGTACATGATATGTACTAAATACACTGAGGTGTTCTCTGTAACCCCCATCTTCTTCTAAGGTAGGCATTATTAATTCCACTCGACAGAGGAACAAACTTGCTATCAAAGATGTAAGGCAATTTAAGGAGCTTATACTATGGACATCAATGAGTGACAGGGTTGGAGCATCTAGTCAGAAATAAGCACAAAGCTTGCCCATGACTCCTTATTCAAGCCTGTGCAATTGCTGGGGAATAGTTACTTATCTCTGGCTATCATGAGAGGGTGTCATTGAGAGCTGCTTAAGTGTTTCTGTGTTTATGGTTCTTGATATTATAGTACTGATGATAATATATATATATACATATATATTACATGATATATATAGTAGGATATATATATACATATATAGGCTAGTATTGAAATTTAAGAAACTTACCCTACCTCTCATTTTTTTAACTTGACTACATGATACATGTTTGCCACAATATTTGCTAAAAATATCCCAACTCTACCTTTCCCTCTATATGGTTCACTTGAAGGACAGGAGTAAACACATCAGTCATTCTAATGGAATAGGAGAAAGGCAACTGGTGAGATTCAACTATATAGAAAACTTGGCTTTTAATGGATGTCCATCCAGGCATATTCACACATAGGGTCATTAAAAAGCAGATCCTCCTACTTATGCACAGGACATTTACCTGCAAAGACCCATTAGTGCTAATGGGTCATTTCCCTTCCATCTCACCAAGGATCAAAAGGATATGCTACATCTTTGATGAGGTGGTAATGGTACACAAGGCTGAGTCCACTTAAGCATTTCCTTTGTTCTCTTCATAGGAAAGCCCTACCAGGGGACTTTAAGACTACTCTTTAGTATATGAAGTTTATAAAGAAGCACTAAGTCAAGGGAGGATGGGCTGTGGGGAGCTAAGTGCAGCTTCAGTAATGAAAGTGAAAATGAGCCCTAGGGTTATAAACACAGACCCATCCACCTTGGGAAGTTTGAGGTTCTTATCAGATCCTTCATTGTTTGATGTAACATTTTCTGTTCTTTAGGGACATGAGGGGGCGGGGGAGGGAGGAGTCTTGACTTTGCTTCCACAAGCTATCAAAAGACATCAGGCAAATAAGCTTACTAATTAGGAAACAGGGCTTGTGATAGGAAGTAGAAAGGAGAAGAAAGTATGCTCTCTTTAAAATCTCTGCCACGCCTTACCATTTTTCCCCCTCTTGCCTTTTTATTTTCCTAAGTGATCTCCACCTATTGGGTGTCTAATTATATTTACTGGTTGTCCACAATGCTCAGGTAATACAATAGATTTTAAAACAAATACCGAATAACCTCCAGGAAGTTGGAATCTGAAGGAAGTGTGGCTATCAAATGTCCAGCATGGCTTGTATAAATTTTCATCTTAAGTTCTATATCTAAACCACTTAATGGTAGTAATAAGAATTTTTATTCAGTCCTGCCCTGTTATCTAATACTATGTCTTTAGTCCTAAGAAAGAATTGAAGCACCCCCAAAGAATTTAGTTCAGGAAATGAGTGTAAGGAGCACATCTTTGACTGACATTAGACCCATTGGAGTATAAATCTCAGCCCATACTCTTGACTGTTCAGAAAGCAACTTTTCTAAGCTTTTTCCAATCTACCTTGATTCCTATTTTGAGCTGTAATTCTTTGAGTTAATGAAACTGAAAATTTGAGGAATTATGGTTCCGTTATCTCCCTAAAGTCATGTCTAAATTACAGAGTTGGCTATCACTGTACCTATCTTTTGGAAAGTAGAGAGATAAAGAAGAAGCCTGTGAGTCAATATTTTCAAATATTTTATGGTTCCCATGCAGGCACCTACTGATCCTTTATCCAGGCATCATGGTCTTTTGATGGGACCTACCCAGGTCAGACTTGGTCTGCTATTTCTAGGTCATCGGAAATTGTGCCATTGCTCCCACAACAAGGTGGAGAATGGAAAGTTCCATGAAGCAGTATATACTTTCAGAAAGCTAATTCTATCATGAAAGTATCCATCCACAAGGATCTTACTGTTGTCTCTGGGTTCTCCTGAGGAAACATGTCAATCTCCATTACTCTTGTAAATCTACCTGCAGTGTTGATACCCAAGCAGGATCAGCTCTTAAATAAGAGAGCTGTGCTTTCCTTTTGACAGTCACCAATAGCTATGCTTATGGGGTTATGTTTCTATAACTCCTTTTGCCCAGTTGCAGTATAAGAAAGTTTTACTTGCCTTATGTAAGTGTGTATATATATATATATATATATATATATATATATATATATATATATTTCTCACATTCCTAGAAGAATCTAGGTTTTGAAAACTCAAATGCAGAAAGCTAATTTTATATCTTTGATTTATGACTCATGTCCTTTCTGAGGCAACTAAAACACAATGATTTTAAATTTAAATGAGTGGAAAGACAAAGGAGATAATGGAAATATGGAGGAAAATAATCAAATAATGTTATAAAAATAGTATCCTATGATGAACACCAATCTATCCTTAAACAACAGTGTTGGTGATTTATCAAATGTTATTTAAAAGATGGGGGAGAATTACAACCAGTACTTTCTGCACAAATTATAAGACATTGGTGGCACACTGTTGCAATGGGAAAGTTTTATTTGGTAGAGTAAGGGGCAAAATTTCTCAATTTTTTTAATTTATTAAATTTTTATAAAAGAATACCAATCCAAATTCCTCTCCCTCCCTTTCTCTCATTACCTCCAAACACCCTTCCACCCCACCCCCATCTAATCTTCAGAGAGAGTATGGCGCATTGATTTGTGGAAGGTCCAAGGCCCTCCCTACTATATCTAGGCTGAGCAAGGTATACATCCAAAGAGAATAGGATTCCAAAAAGCCAGTACATGCAGTAGGGCTAAATCCTGATGTCATTGCTAGTGGATCCTCAGTCTGCCCCAGCCATGCAACTGTCAACCATATTCAGAGGGACTAGTTTGTCCTATGCTTGTTCCTTCCCAGTCTGACTGGAGTTGGTGAGCTCCCTTTAGCTCAGGTAAACTGTTTCAGTGGGTAAACCCTTCATTGTCTTGACCTCTTTGTTCATATTCTCATTCCTTCTACTCTTTAACTTAACCTTGAGAAAAGATTTCTCAATTCTTGGGGCTGCATGATATTGATAAAGCTACATGATTTTGTTTTCAATATTTTCACCAACACAGTCCAGTAGTGTCAGATTTGGGGCTTTAGGGCTTAGTTTTCCTCTGTTTACAATCTAATAGGTTAGTTTATTACTGTTCCATGAACAGTGGTAGAGGACATGAATGATCTGGCTTGAAGGCCAAGGACTTCACTGCTCACAGTTCAACAAATGCTGTGTACATCAGTTCTTGCTCTCAATCTCACATAGACAACAGAGCAGATCTGATTAGTGTTAGGAATTCAGACTTTTTCTTTTATACTGGTAAAACTATTCTGAGTGACACGAAGTTAGAATGGTTAAGGTGAGAGAGATTTTTATGGGGCGATAAGTGAGAGAAGTAATTGACATAGATGTCAGTAGAGTTTATAGTCTGAAGTCACAATTACAGAATTCTGAGGTCACCTCCTTTTGCTATGTATTGAATTCATTAATTACATCCACTAGATGCCATCCAGTCACTGTGAATAGTCTACAGACAGAAGAAAACAGGGATTCCAATAGTGTTTATAAAATCTACAAAACCTAAGCTGAGGTTGTAGACAACAAAACTAAGCAATTTGTTTCATTTGAAACAGCAGGGAAACAAATTAATAACTTCTTTGAGAATCACAAAGCAGCACAGAGCTAAAAGTGGTGTTGTTTGTAACTTAGCAGAGAATGTGTGAAGGATTACATAAACTTCTCTACTTCCATATCCACCCTTCCTTTATTCCAACCATTCCATTCCCCAAGCTCCCCCAATCCTCCCCTTCTCACGTTTCTCACCCCATTGCCCCTTACCCCATCCCACCTCACCCTCAAGTTCCCAGTTTTTGCCCGGCAATCTTGTCTACTTCCCATATCCAGATGGGTGACTATATGTTTTTCTTTGGGTTCACCTTCGTATTTAGCTTCTCTAGGATCACAAATTATAGGCTCAATGCCCTTTATTTATGGCTAGAAACCAATTATGGGAGCCTAGCCTGTTTGAATGCTCACCTTCCTGGATATGGGTAGAAGTGGGAGGACCTTGGACTTCCCGCAGGGCAGGGAATCTGGACTGCTCTTCATTCTCGAGAGGGAGAAGGAATGGAGTGGGGGAGGGGGAGAGGGGGAGGGGAGTGGGGGGGCGAGGGAAATGGGAAATGGGGAGGAGGTGGAAATTTTTTTCAACAACTAAAAAAATAAAAAAAAAAGAGAGAGAGAATTACATAAGTCAGACCATAAAAGGCTTGAGTCAGTGAAGAAGATAAGAAAAGAGGATCAGACAGAAAACTCCAACTGGTCAAAATCCAGAGCACTGATGATTGTGGGATGCCGAGCCCCAAATGATATAGTTCTAGCACAACTCTTCCACCTAATGCTCGAACAACACTGAGAAAGAGGGGTAGGAGAGCCAGAGAACCAGGGAAGGTGCTTTGAGATTGTGTCTCCTAAAAAAACAACTGGGAAGCTAATCCCATGATACCTCAGTGATATGGCTGCCTAAGTAAGACCCGAATAACTATAGCACCAATAGAAATGCCTAAATGGAAGGCAGAAATCTCCCGGGACTCACCATAGGAAAGACAAGTATGCTGAGCAGGAGAAACAGACTGGCCCAGGGATGAGTCGCCTGACTTAGCTAGTACTTACTGTTCAGGTCCGAGATCATGTACATAGCATGTAAGACTGCAGGAATGAGCAAGTTGTTGTTATGTTTTCAGGACTCTGTGTGTGTGTGTGTGTGTGTGTGTGTGTGTGTGTAACAGTAGCAACTGAAGAAAAAAAAAAAAGAGGCCATGATGTCAAGAGGGAGCAGGGGGATACATAAGAGAGTATTTGGAGAGAGGAATTGGAAGGGAGAAATTATGAAATTGTATTTTAATTTCAAAAAATAAGAAAACAAACAACAAGCAAACAAAGAGATAGTGTAGAATGTGACTCTAATCAGTTCAGCCCTACAGCTTCTTGTTCACTTCTTGTTCACTGAAAGACCAGAGCCCTGTGGATAAGGTTTATTTGATACAAATGGCCCAGTTTTTTGTTGTTGTTTTTTTGTTTGTTTGTTTGTATGGTTGGTTGGTTTTTGTTTTTTTGTCTGTTACACACTCTCACTCTGGCAGGGTTTCCCTACATGTCACATCTTTTGTTCCTAGAGCAATGCAAGAAAAGGTTTTACTCTTCTCATTTTGGAAAATGGGCTTACTAATAATTTGAGAAACTGCCCTATAGAGTTACTAAATAATTAGACTGAATTTCTGTAAGTGATTACGTCTTCCCTTGGCTATGCTCTTTTTATCTGACGGCACCTTAGTGAATCCATAGACTGTTTTTGATAGCAGCATCTAGAAAAATTTCAGGTGCTAACGTATTGTTCAAAAGTTGCATTAATTTGTACTTTTAAGAAAATAGCAGGTCATAGAGTTGCTTCATTGATTTAATCTAAAATAAACGTCATCTCTTTTATTTTCTCATCATGCTGAGTATTCAAAATTGATGCTACGATCCTTTTGTGACAGTTAAATTGTTCTTTTCATAGGTGACTTGTATATCGGAGGAGTGGCTAAGGAAACATACAAATCCTTGCCAAAACTGGTCCACGCCAAAGAAGGCTTTCAAGGTTGCCTGGCATCTGTGGACTTAAATGGTCGGCTTCCAGATCTCATCTCTGATGCTCTCTTCTGCAACGGGCAAATTGAGAGAGGATGTGAAGGTATTACATCTCTGTCATTACACTACGCAATTCTAATAACAAGTCATACTAGTAAGCAAAGTCTGCTAACTGGTAGCATTTTCACTTAGAACTTAGAAATCTTTATTCATGTTTTAAAATACTTTATCCCATAAATCTTAAATTTTCTGGATTATTTGCAAGAATGCACTAAGGCCCAACTATAACTACTATGAACTAAGGACCTATAACTATGGACCTTGTAATTTATCTTCTTAGCGGACTATAGTTCAGTTAAGTAGCATATTAATTAGTTCTATAATGTTTGTATAATAGCATCAGTTAGCCTCTTAAAATAGAAAACAATTTATTCCAGTAATTATAATATAGCCCATTTTTCAAGCTTTACATTTAATCGGATAAAAAAAATGATAGTAGGGCTCAGATTCTCATCCTGATTTGTGTGTATTTGATAACAAGCAATATGTTTTCTATTTTGTCAAAAATGGGTTTCTTATACTAACTAGGGCTAATGTGCAATGCCTGGAAAGCCTCAATTCTTTCACATTCTTTCCTGCCTTCTCTCAGATCAAGAGCTACAGCACTAGGTTTTTATCACTACTTCATTTTAGATAATTTCTCACTTCAACACCTCAGAGTTTTTGAGCCAGTTCTTTTTCTAAAATGTAATTTAGTCACATTATCAAGAACTGTATGGCTCTGGGCATGTTACCGTCACTGTTTCTCCTTTAAGTTCAACATAGATTGCTCCAACTTGAAATTTTAGATTTATAAGGATTTTTTTATAAGAAGAAAGGAAGGTGAAAATGTGATACCAATGCTTTGGGAGATTATGAATCCCTTCTTCTCAGACAGAACAATGTCATTATATTTAGCCATTACCTAAATCTATGGAATTTTTAATTTGAAATCCCATTTTTTCCATTTCTGAAACATCCATTTCTTTGAAAATTTAACTTACATTCAAATTGTTTAAATAATAAAAGAGAGGAAGAATATCAATGGAAGGCTTTTGTGAATTCATTTTTAATTTAGTCACCATATTTATTTATTTGTTTAAAATTTTGACATGCCAATTGTTATGTGGTTTCTCATACTGCTTATTTAGTACAGGAAACACAATTATTAGGCAAATACCTTTTCTCTAGTAGGAGAATACAAAATGTGAGTTATCATTTGTTCTTTAGAAATGGTCTAATAAATGAAACTAGGTCATTTATTTATATTTTAAGGGAAATGTTCCATGGTTTTAGACACTGCTTTTCAGAAGTTAGCTTTGCTACAGGTTGTATGGCAGGTGCTTTCTGAAAGAGACATTGGCAGCTCAATAACTACCAGATGAGAAGAAGACACAAAGGACTCCCAAACATTTTGTGAGTGGAGGGTAGAAGGAAGGTTAATGGGAGCAAAAGTTTGCAGAAGTATTTCTTGCTCTTCTTTCCCAACCTAATCTAGTAGGCAATTTGTTAAGGATACTTAATTATAGGTTTTTCTTCCTGTAGTAGCAGGCTGCTAGTTTCTCCCGGCTGCCTAGAACTGAAATAATCACACAGAAACTATATTAATTAAATCACTGCTTGGCCCATTAGCTCTAGCTTCTTATTGGCTAACTGTTGCTCTTAAATTAACCCATCTCCATTAATCTGGGTATCACCACATGCCTGTGGCTTACTGGCTAAAGTTCCATCTAGCTCCAGTGGGGCTACATGGCTTCTCTCTGACTCTGCCCTTCTTTCTTGCAGCATTCAGTTTAGTTTTCCTTGCCTACCTAAGTTCTGCCCTATCAACAGGCCAAGGCAGCTTCTTTACTCATTAACCAATAAAAGCAACACATAGACAGAAGGACCTCCCACATCATCTTCCCTGACCTTAAATGGGCTTCTGGATATTGAAGTCACTGAGGCAGCTTATGGACTAGTTCTGTCCATGGCTATAGGAAGTTTAAAATTTCTCAGCTTTGACAGTTCTCACCTCTTTCCCTGTCTTTCTTTATTCTAGAGCTATCACCACATTTCGATCTTTCTGACATCCTGTCCCATGATGATTTCATTCCTAAGTTTAATTTCACCATTTCTGACCAGCCTTATCCTAATGATAAGCTCAGATAAACTTGTCACAACTATAATTGATGAAATTCACATGGCTTTAGGGTTAGCAATTAAATTATACATACCCATTGTATTATCTCTTCAAAGACAGTTGTCTCATGGAATTAACTCCTTCTCAGATTAGAATCATTTAACTTCTGTGTCAATAGAAATGCTGTGCCTTTGCCGTCTCCAAATAAGAGCTTGCAAAGGTTTTCCATTATTCTTACCTAACAAAGCTGGCCAAACTTCGAGTTCCTGCCAGCAAAGAGTTCTTGATCTTCCTGAAGTAGTTGCTTGTTACATTTACTATCTAGCTCATTTCAGCAAACAACAGGTGATTCATATATAAACACTTCTCAGCTAGAGAAGAAAGCCATCTTCAGTCCCTGTATTTAAATTGGTATTTCTCAAGTGTCAGGCTACATTGAACTGACTTGTAGAATTATTGGAACTCAAATTGGCAGATATCTAAGACTAGTGGTTCAGAAGTCTGGCACGGGTCCTTAGAACTGACAGTTCTAACAAATTCCCAAGTAATGCCTATGCTTCATGTATCACGTGATGGACATTTTTTTATGTTATTCTTGAATTTCTTAGGTGTTATTTATCGGCATATAACAGGAAATTGAGACTAATCAAACAACTAAAGAAGCCTCATTAAACTCTAGATAACTTCCCAACAAAATTCAGTGACATTGTAATGCTGCCCCTGCAGGCCTGGATTCCTCTGTGAGCTGCAGCAGTGCTTTGTTGTCTGATCATAATGGCTGTCACTGATTAAGCAATGGTGGTTGTAAGTTTATGTGAACCATCTCATTTAATGGTCAAAACACTATGAACACTGATGAGTACACCTAGCTAAATAAAACAACAAACTGAGATAAATAAAACAGCCTTTTGTAAGGTTAGCAAAGTGGATGACAGAAGTTTCAAACTATATAGTTTCCTTGACTTGGAAGGGCAGGTTCCAAACTAACTTTTCCTCTATTGTCCTTTAGGTCTACATAAATTGTGGACTGACTTCCATTTTTCTTCCCTTTTCAGACGTATCACTTAGTAGAAATGTCATTTGGCTTCTTTCCCATTCCAGGCAGTGATAAAGTAAAATAATAAGAAATATTATATAACTAGGGGGAAAACAAACCAAGAATTTGATTCATGCAAATATCTATTCATGCTTAAGCATTGTTCTAGGAGGTGAGTACTTCCAAAAACTTCTCTGCTCAAGCATTCACATGTAATGCCCAAGATATATATATATATAGATATATATATATAGATATATATATATATATTATATATATATATATATAATGGGAAATTAGAAAAATAAAAAAAAGCAGTTCTCTACAGCTTAGCCAGATCCATTGTTAGTACACTTACAATTTAGCGGGCTGAGTGGTTGTGTAACTAATGCTTTGTGTTGGAGTGGGAGCATTGATGTTCCTCAGTTCTTGATCTTACTTCTGCCTTTGGGCCAGTAAAAAATAAATAACTATTCGATAAAACAACTTCTAAACACCACAGGATTTCTCTATACCTGATTCTCCTCTATGGAAGAAAATGTCAACGAAGATTGTTTCAGAAGTTGTTTATTTCTTTAAATTGACACTGTTTTTAATCTATGACACAGTGAGCTACTGATCAGTAGACCACCAAATATTTGGAACACAATGCTGAAGAAATTAGTAATTCATGCTTAAGTTGAAAAAAAAATACATCTGCTAAGTTCTCCTGGTAGATTATTATTATTTCCAACATTATTTATAATACTATTAGTGTTTTAATCATTATTTGATGTTAGTAATTATTCTTGCATAATTGCAATTTATTTTATACATCCTGCATTTGTAAAAATCCATGTAAGTTAGGCTTACTTTAATAATTTCTGTAAATAATTCCTTTACTGGGAAAGTTATTACATAAATATATTTACATGATAAACTTTGTTTTATGAGACCATGACTTATAATTACAAAAAATACATATATATTCATTCATTGAAGCAATGATCTCAATGGCTATCACTAGCATCAAATGGCATTGGAGACTATTTTCACATTTTGTAGAAAACATGTAATTATTATTGCCAGAAATGATCCCTAACTTATTGTCTATAACTTTTAAATGAATTGTGCTTATTGTGTTCCCTTCTACTGTTTTGTAAATTCTTTTTCCTGGGGTTTTCTGTAAAAACTATTCACATGGCAGTTTATTAGAACTAAGAACAGTTATGAACGTATAGGAGACACCAAGAACACTTTGGAATTTATAAATCATATACACCCAAATTTTTAAGAATGAGAATGAGTATAACATCCTAAGATCATATAGAGGCATGTCCTCTAAGGAGAATTTTATTGCAAGTTGTTTCTACATCTTTATGACTTCCTTAAACTACTTCAAATGGCGCATACTGCTTGGTGCCCTGTAGTGAAAAGGCGAGCAGGCTTGCTTTTCGTCCTGCCCATCTCCCTCATGGTTAGCTTTACACCCAAAATAACAACACATTAATTGTATTCATTTAAACACTGCTTGGCCCATTAGTTTCAGCCTCTTATTGGCTAATTCTGATATCTAGATTAACCCATTTCTATTAATGTGTGTAGCACCACGAGGTGGTAGCTTACAGGGGAGATTCTAGCCTACGTCCATCTTGGGTTGGAGCTTCATCGTGTCTGCCTCACTGCCTTCTATCCAGCATCCTGTTCTGTTTACTCTGCCTACCTAATTTTCTGTCCTATCTACGGGCCAAGGCAATTTCTTTATTAACCAATGAACGTAACACATAGACAGATGACCCTCCTCCATCAGTGCCCTGTCATCACAGCAAAGCAGAGCTAAGGGCAGATAATACAGAGTCTCAAGTCATATTTGAAGTGAAAGGCTTCACAAACTGAAAGGGAGAAGCACATGGAGAGGCACTTTCTCTGTAGGGACCACAGTCTCTGATGTGTACCATAGTCTTTACATGAAACAGTGCTCTGTATGTTTCAATAAGTGAGGTGCTGAAAGAACCCATCCTATCTATACAGCAGAAGAGGAAGTACAGGAGCTCTTTATGTTTCCCTCATTGTGTTATTGGATAGACAAACCATTATATGTATACACACAGACAGTGTAAATATATAAAAATTATACTGCTTTCTCATTTTTTGGCTTCTCTTAAGATTTATGGCTGTTGATATTAATTTGTTTGCTATACATAGCATTTTTTTCTCTTTATAGCAGCATGCTTTTTTGAATCTGAACATTCTGTTTGCCCCATTTCCATATTGCTTACTAACATTTAATATATTTTGCTTTTTTTTTAATTTTGCTGACAAAGTTGCATTGATGAAAGCTGACTTGCAAGGTAGATAGCCCTGTGTGTATAAAACAAGACTGAAACCCACCCTACACAGTGGAGACCCTAAAATAACAGTTTTTTGTTTGTTTGTTTTTATTTTTACATTTTCAGTAACTGTTATTTGGATTCAGATTTAATTCCTCCCTTTCCTTTGGACGTTGTTTTGGATGTTGTGGAAGAAACCTCGTTTTGTAGTGTAGTTTGTATAAGGCTTTCAGTCTTGGCCATGTTCGTACAGTCGCTGCCTTTAGTGCTGCGATCACATTTTTCCGTTCTTTGTTATTCAGTGTCGTAGTGGTGATTCTATAGAAAGAGTAGCCTTCCTTTCCTGTGTGTTCAGCAGGGGCATGCCGTTACATTGTTTTCATTTTATGTTAACTGCATGCTATTGTCAGCGCATGTGAACTGATACTTGCCAACATACCTACCCAGAGCACTGAATAATTTTGACCTTAGAGTGTATGCGTGGAAACAGCTGGATCTCATAAGGCACTTTTCCATAAGTCTGCTTGATTATTTTTTTTGCCAATCTTTATCTCAATTTCATGATTTTACAATATCCATTTGTCATGGCATCTCTATTCATTGCTACGATGTTAAGGAGATCCATTCATTTTCTAATATCCTACTGGTGACAGACAATAATTAATGATGGAATGAGATTACCTGCTACCACCATGACCATCTCAGAAGCTCAGTACTTCCTTTTACTATTTGTTGACTTAGGTATAATTATGATGTATCTGTCTTGTACTTGAAGCTTAAGAAGGCCTTCAGGTTAAATATCTCAGTTTCTAGCTCAGGTGCGTGAACTTTCAAAGCTAGCTTGGACTTGTAATTTAAGGTGTTGGCAACTACTATATGTGATCTAGCTCAAGTGAAGAACATTCTGGATTTTTAAAAAGAACCCAAGTTTCTTTTGGCATGTTTTGCAGGGCCCAGCACAACCTGCCAAGAGGACTCGTGTTCAAATCAAGGAGTCTGCTTGCAGCAATGGGACGGCTTCAGCTGTGACTGCAGCATGACTTCCTTCAGTGGGCCACTCTGCAATGACCGTAAGTACCTGTCCACCTGAGGACAGACACGTCACTCTCTCCAGCTACTGCTGCTGCACAGTGGCTAAAATCATTCGTTCTTATATCATCTGTAAAAAGATCATCACAGATGTGGCACTCAAGTTTGTTTTTTTTTTCTAAATAAATAAATGCCCATTTAAAAATAACATTTTTTTCCAGGGTTGTGAATAGCTAAATGCTTTAATGGTGGTGGTTGATTTTCAAATGTTGCAATTGTCTTTCTTGGTTAATTATAGCCATCTTATGGGAAAGAACATTGCTAATTTCCAATATGTGGGATTCTTTTCAAAATTTTGAAACCTTGTTTCACTTTGTACTATGTAGTGTTTGAATTTGACAAGTCATATCTTGAGGTCCTTGGTTTCTGTGTGTGGTTAGAAGTTTCATTTCTCTATCTCACTACCTCTTCTTCAGTGCGTTCATTTTTCCCCGTTCACTTTAAAAACACTATGTTTAATCGTGCTTTCCAAGACTTCTTTCTTGTCTGTTTTTAAAAGGTTCTTTATTTATATTTTATGTATGAGGGCTCTGCATGTACACCTGTAGGCCAGAAGAGGGCTTCAGATCCCTCTGTAGATGGTTGTGAGCCATTGAGCTCAGGACCTCTGGAAGAGCAGCCAGTGCTCTTAACCTCTGAGCCGTCTCCCAGCCCCTCCTTCTTGTCTTTTATACACTTGAAGTCTCCACTTTAATCTCACAATGTGAGCATGATAGGGTTCTCACGTTGTATCACAGTCCTCTCCCGGGGTCAGTATCAGAGTAGTGACAATTTTTGAGTCAGCGTTATCTGGCCAACAGAAGTTTTGTCCCTGAGCTTTCAGATAGAACTTGCTTCCTAGGACTTCATCAAAACGATAAAAACATCTTCCACTGCCTATACAGGGTATTCACAATGCAGCTTCCTGTTTGGCACTAGACCACATGCCTTGTGTTGTAAATGCTGCAGCTTGGATGTCAACGTTCTAGTCGAATGGGGAAAGGATATGACAGTAGAATGTCTGGGCTGTGCAAAG
The DNA here is from genome assembly GCF_000317375.1 of Microtus ochrogaster. Taxonomy (NCBI): domain Eukaryota; kingdom Metazoa; phylum Chordata; class Mammalia; order Rodentia; family Cricetidae; genus Microtus; species Microtus ochrogaster. The sequence goes on from NC_022029.1 coordinate 31,813,270, forward strand.
AGACTAAATTTGACTTTTGATTGAAGGAGAGCTGAGAGTTTTGATTTTGCTGTTGTTTAATTTTTGTCAGCAGATAAGTGAATCACAATATCAAAAGTGAAATCAAACTAAAGTAAGTCATGGAGTTGAATGCTTGCTAACTACAAATATAGTACAGTTCATTGGCTGTCTTTGGTGTCTGCCCAAAGTATTAACTTTAGGAAGCATAAACCAAAAATAAGAAAGACTACTGGAAATTACTGGTAGCCAAGGGAAGAGGTCACGTATCTTCAGTGTATAGCCTGGGACAAGCCACCTATGCTTCAGTAAATAACATCTTCCCACGCCTGTGCACACAGCCCTGTCCACACATAAAGTAGGAAGGACACTTGTTGAAAAGAAGTTGGAAAGGGTTTCAACAGGATAAGAAGAGGGGTAAGACAGGACAATGGTGTGAGAAAAATTAATGTAAAAAGACAGCTTACTTTAAAAAATCATCCTACCCCTGTGTGTATATTCATTTGAACTGGACTAATAAGGTTAATCATAGTAAGACATGAGGCTGAGGCAACGATAGGTTAGAGATCCCGGAAGCAGCTGATCAGATGTAGTGGGTGTAGACGTGACCGAAAATTCAAATAATAGAAGAAAAAATTTTAAAGCAACTACCCAAGAATGCAGAAACATCTGATATCTGCATTTATGGGATCCTTTCCCCTAGCATATTGCAGCTTGTAGCAGTAAAAATACATTGAAATCATCATGCATTTGCATACACCTTGTATCTGTACATCACATTACTCTCAAGAACAACAGTCCCTTGTGAATGATATGCACAACCTCATACAGAGAGTAAGTGCGTGCTTACATATACAAAAGGAAGAGGAAGACTTTTAAAGAACGCTCACAAATGCTTGGTTGACATTTGCTTGGTAACCTGTAGACCAATGACTGCCTGCATTTGCTCCCATTCAAAAATGACATAAAGCTCCTTTCAAGGACGACCAGAAGACTGAGAATTTGTTATGATTTTATTCTTGCAAATTGTTCATGCTGAATTCAATCTTGACAGATGTATGACTACATGTGGTAGTTTAGAGGGCTTTTTGGTATGAAAATATTTTTCATTTTGCTCAAGAACATTCTCTGCCAAACTCTGCTAAGCTGTTTCTCATGTTTTACAAAACAGTTGTCATTCGGTTGTGTCAGACTGTGTGGCCCGTACACCAGCTAGTATGAAGAGTGCAATTTTCTGTACGTGTTCGTTAGGCTTTTCCTAAGGAACGTCAGATTCTGACCTTCCATATCGGGCTGTCTTCCAGGGAGCTTTTGCAGAAACTATTTAAATGGTGCTCCAGGGGGACAGTTGCAGGGTTGGCGATGATAAGTCTAGTTGTTATTTCCCTGTAAATGGGTAAATGTCACTCAATAAATATGTCTCCTGATATGCCTCTTGCACAAATCAGCCCTAAATTTTGTTTGAGAGTTCTCAGAATGCATGCATTTTAATTAAACCATTACCTCATGCCAGGTTTAATGGAAATGCGAAGTATTACCCTGGTTTGAACATTGGTGTTTTCCTGTGATGAGGATTTGTAGGTAAAGATTACTATTTAAAGGTACATTTTATTTTTAGGCAGTCACAATTTATATAAAACAATAGTAATTTTTACTTTGAAAACCTATCTGTTAAAGATGAGAACTGAAGCCTCTCAAGATATATTCTCACCTTTTACATACATCCTGTCTCCTGATCTCTCTATTGTTTTGTTTTCATACAAGAAACACAACTAGTAATAATGTGATTTCTTCGATTTTAGCAAGCACCCTTCTTCGGTTGAGGTTGATTTTAAAGTAAGAAACAAGTAGCAAACAAGAAGCCTAGAGCCACTGAGAAAGCATTTCTTCCTGTTATTTCACCCTATCTCAGTTAGAGGTCCACAAACTCCTTGACAGCAACTCCCAAATCATAACAGATTAAAAAAAAAATCAAGAAAGTGGAAAAAGACATAAACATTTCAATATAGAAAAAGAACACAGTGCATGGTAGAAGAGCCCCTCCCCCCAGCAGAACTTCTAAGTGTCATCTATCTGATACAATTTATAGAGTGGGTTTGAGTAACTAGACATTTTTATTTATATTATCCTGGAGATATAATTACCAATGTGATGATGGGAATACATTATAACTTGCAAGTAAAATCTTGGATAGATCATACTAATTAATTGAATTGAAAGGAATCGTTCATAAACACAGGCATGTTTGTAAAGTGATGCCGGAGGTTATTTTTAAAAATGTGTGTGTGTGTGTGTGTGTGTGTGTGTGTGTGTGTGTGTGTGTGTTTAAGCAAATCCCTTTATCCCTGGAGAATTGCCGTTCTAGAGATGGACTCATTAACAAACAATTGTAGGCTGTGGCTGGGTGTGGTGTCATGCATCACAGTCTTCTATACAGGATCGAATTCCAGGTCCTTGAACCATCATTTTTTTTTCTGGCTTATTATAGTAATATTTTCACTGCTAATCACTTCCCATCCCTCCTTATTCCAGATCCATTTTGTTTCTCTCCTACTTTTATCTAAATGTCACCAACATCTCCTGACTGGTTCTTCCAATCAGAGGCAGTTTCTTTACTTCTCTGACTTCCTATAGGATTCTGCACTATTGTGTTAGCCATTACTATCTACCGTAGGGTTTATGTTAGGCGTATCTCTCTAAAACGGTCTATATTATTTTCCTAGGAAGAATATTATTTGTGTTTTAAAATGTCCTGTATTTTGGATCATATATCTGAGGTTTGTACTGCATGTTGTAGATAACTGGTAATAACAGAGGCTTACTAAGGCAATGGTAAGTGAATATAAGAAGCTTGCCAAAAGATTTCTAGTGTGTCTTCTATGCTAAATTTGTTAGTCTGGAGTTAATAAGACCCCTTGTCTGACAGTGGCCTTCATTTCTACACTTAGATATTGACACACTGCATATACTGTGACTGCCAACTGACTCACTCATGGAATCCTCCACATTGTGCTTTCCAACTTCTTCCCATTTCATGGGCTAATTTGTCCACCTGCTGAATGCTCTTATCCCACCTGAAATGCATCCCTCTCACTTTATCTTCCTGCAGAAATGTAGTTTCATGTACCATCTGTGTTTAAACTGTTCCATGCCATGGAAACAAATTTGCTGTCCTAGACTGGGCATTGCCATTTCCTTGTTTGAAGCGGAAAGGAAATCATGTGTTACACCACCTTCCATTATTTTAAGTAGCCGATAGATGTTACCTTTCTCTTTAACTATTTGCCAGGTATTCAGTATGTTTTAAGTCTGTGTTAGGAGTTTTCATTCATTTTGAAACATCTATCTACTGCCTACTTACATGGCCATACCTACCCACCATCATGAAACCAGTGTGCTAGCCTTTGCTGCTTTCACCCTGTGGTACAGATTCGAACCATATCGTCTAATTTAATGGCAGGTTGGAGAAGATGAATATGGCTATGATCACACAGAAAATAGCAAACATAATAACATTGTCACATTACATTAGTGTGGAAGTATAGTGTACCAAATTACAGTTCAGCTTCAAGCATGTCTTTTCCCATAAGGGAGTAATACATCACACTGCTGTTGGGTGCTGTGGCTGTAGGAGGGTGTGGGCTCAGATATTAAAAGACTATTTTCAAAATTCTAAACTTTGCCAAGGGAAAAATCTTTTGGAAAGGAATTCAGTGTGTCCTTTGTGTTTGAATTACAAATATCCACTAAACCAAGGCTGAAGCACATTTGACAGAGTCTTTTTACTGTGACATTTAGAAATATCATAAGCTTTATTTCTTATTTCATTTGGTTGTTTGAAAAGAGAATCCAATATTCACTGTTTAATGGAAAGGAATCCTAACATGCATAAAAATAACTTAGATCTAAGCAGTATGCCTCTCCTGTTTAGGATGCTAATGTTATTATGCTGCAAGATGATTTGCTGTTATTTAGGGCTGAATACTATTTCTCAATTAGCTATGTCTACAGTCAAATTCTCATTTTGAATGTGGGGAGTCTCATTAACCCTTAGTCATCATGAATTTCT
>NC_022029.1:31817435-31858360 GCF_000317375.1 Microtus ochrogaster
CTCTCTCTCTCTCTCTCTCTCTCTCTCTCTCTCTCTATCTATCTCTATCTATCTCTCTATATATATCTATGTACAACCCTTGGATAACTTAGATAACTCTGGGAAATTAGGGTCAGTCTTGTCTCAAGTTAAACTATAAAGGATTACAATACTATTCACACCATGTCAAAAAATGTTTCATCTATATAAGAAAAAAATAAGCAAGTAGAAAAATCTCAAAGAGATAGGTTAAAGTACTTCTACCTGAGTACTGAGTTTTAGCACCTATACAGCTGCTGTGTGCTCTTTAACTTTAGTAGCCTTTTACAAATGTACAAACATATCAGGGTGGGCATAGAAGCCCTGTTTGAGATGTTTTCCTTACCTGTGTGCTTTTCTATTATTATTCTCTCAATTTCCTAACTTGATTGACACTATTGACTTTTTTATAGAACAGTTCAGAGTAAAATTTTTATAAGTACAGGATAGCCTTCTGTGTTTGCATTTCTATAGCAATGTTATCAAATCCCACCAGAGTCCAGCCAGCCAAGGTAGCTTTGAGATAGTTGGCCAGTCCCTTTGTTAATTGTCCTTAAGAACTAACAATGACTCTAGTTTTAAAGGTACCATTTGTGCATTCTCTTTCTAGGTGCTCACGGCTCTTGCTATACCCAGATACATAGTTCAAGTTAGAATACAATATTCCAAGAATATTCTTGCTATGTAAAATTTTGGACTTTTGGTTTATCTTTACTTTTAAAATTGAATTTGTTAAAAAGAAAAAAATTGAATTTGTTTTTTTTATAATTACACACTGGATGCCCCTCTGAGCAAATGATCCACAATGATGTCTTTTCAGAATATTATATACTACTGAATGTTACTAATAAATACCTAATATCCATCTGGTAATTGAGAAATTATATGACAAGAATGCTTTGTTTAAATACTTCTCCTGCTTTATGGAATCAAAGAATTAATATTTTAAAGGAGTATGCAGTTAAACATAATTAGCTTAGGTTTTAGGAAGTCTTCATTTAAAGGAATGCTCCTTGTGTTTGAAATGCTGGTTGAAGCAGAGGTGATTTGTATCCTATATTGTCATAGATACGCATTGCTGTTGCATAAGAACTACAAAAATCTGTGTAGTTCTGTTTGTGGAGGTTGCTCATTCATTTCCTAGCCACTCAAACCTGAAATACCTACACAGAAACTGTATTAATTAAATCACTGCTTGGCCTATTAGCTTATGTGTATTTCTAGCTAACTCTTACATCTTAAATCAACCTATCTCTATTAATTTGTGCTTCACCACAACATTGTACCCTACCAGCAAGGTTTCTATGTCTGCCTCTACCAGTTGCTAGATTGTGTCTCACTGACTCCACCCACTCTCTCCTCCTCTATATGCTTGGAATTACAGCCTTACTCAACTCTGTGCTGCAATGGGCCTAAAGAAGATACTTTATTAACCAATGGTATTCACAGCACACAGAGGGGAATCCCACATCATATCTCCTTTTCTGTCTAAATAAAAAGGAAGATTTTAACTTTAACATAGAAATTTACATACAACAAAACATTTATCAATCAAGAATTATAGTTACAGACTTGCTGAACATAATGGACAATGAGGACTACCGAGAACTCAAGAACAATGACAATGGGTTTTTGATCCTATTGCACGTACTGGCTTTGGGGGAGCCTAGGCAGTTTGGATGCTCACCTTACTAAACCTGTGTTGTAATAAAAGCGGCAGGGCTGCTTCCCTGGCACCCGGCTGCCCCCACGGCTAGCTTTACCCGAAATAATTACACGGAAACGGTATTCTTTTAAACACTGCCTGGCCCCATTAGTTCCAGCCTCTTATTGGCTAGCTCTTACATATTGACCTAACCCATTTCTATTCATCTGTGTAGCCCATGAGCTGGCTTACCAGGGAAGATCTTAACCTGCATCTGTCTGGAGTGGGAGAATCATGGCGACTCCTTGACTCAGCTTCTTTTTCCCAGAATTCTGTTCTGTTTACTCCACCCACCTAAGGGTTGGCCTATCAAGGGGCCTAGGCAGTTTCTTTATTAATAAGAAATCACTCCCACATCAAACCTGGATGGAGGTGGGCTGTCCTTGGACTTCCCACAGGTCACGGAACCCTGTTTGCTCTTGGAGCTGATGAGGGAGAGGGACTTGATCGTGGGAGGGGGAGGGAAATGGGAGGTGGTGGCAGGGAGGAGGCAGAAATCCTTAATAAATAAATAAATTTAAAAAAAGAATTATAGTTACAATATTTATACATACTTTATCTTTTATCATAACTAAGGAAAACTATAACTATCTATTCTTCAACTCTATCAAAGACTCTGGAAGGATATGATATTACCTACTTTAACAGGAAGTGCATTATAAGCAACTGCCAACACTCTAGAATTGACAGAAACATCACGCTGCCTGGACAGTCATCCAAAGTTCTTTTGTAACATTGAGGCACCCATCTTCAGCCTACAGTCCCATAGTATCCAACAGACTTTTCCATGAAGCAGGAAATTTCAAAGACAGTTTCACCTATATTGGCAGTTTGTCAGTCACTTTTTAGTGTGTCCTGCAGAATGTTTTGCAGACTCTTTCATGAAGCAGGAACCCTGAAGAACTGTCTCATTTTCTTTAGGCAACTTTAGCAGTCATTTTCTGTGGGTCCTATATATCCAGTTTATACAACAAAGCATCAAGCAGTCCAGGCATGAGCAGTTTCTTGCCCAAATTGCTAACAAACTCCATAAGGAGTCTCTTTGGTGCCCATTATCCTCTTGAAGTAGATAGGTTCTGCCAGGAGCAGATGTGTCTCATTGTCATGAAAAGTCTTAAGTTCTTAAAACGTTTTAAATGCCATATTTTGTAGGTCTTTTAAAGATTTGAAAGATAACTATTCATCTGAAACAAAGCTCTGTACATCTAGAAAACCTAAGATGACTAGAAACTTGACTATTATAGATAATATATATTAACCTATATTTCTTAATTATACATTACATTTTTAAGTGAGCTGCACAAACACAATACCTTAATCAAGAGCAGAAATATACATTTAGCAAAACTGACCTTAAATTTGTATCAATAGACCAAGATCCACACCAATGCAAAGTATTTATCTCTATATCATATCCCCCTTTAAATGTAAATAAACATTTACAAACAATATTTGGAAGCTCCTATCACTATCTTTTGGTGTTGTAACCTATTTAATATGGACTACAAAGTCTGATCCTTATGCTTTATAAACCCTATGCATTGAATAATCAAAATGTCTCCTTTTCATTAATTCTAAAGTAAGAATGTCTAGGCGTGGATGACAGTTTAGACAACATGTTGGTATGAATGAGCTATCAATCCATCTTCAGCCTGCTCTCGGCTGTACATCATTGGTTCTTCCAGGGAGGCACCCATGCAGTGTCAGTCTGTTTCTCAAGGGCAATTAACACTGTGAATATTCCAAGACTCCTCTCTCTCGCTGTTCTGAGATTTTAATTTTCAGTTCTAGGCTGCATGAAAATTTGTTTTTGACTTCTAAACACAGTCAAAAACTCAGAGTGAGCTGTCAAAAGCAGGCTGCTGTCATTCCCTTCCAGCTCTGTCATTAAAAGGCACTGATTATGAAGGAGAGCTGGGGATCTTCTGTGATTTTTTTTCTGTGGTCGGTCTTCAGAAATCATAATTGAACATTTGATCAAGAAATCAGGCAAAATATTTCCAAAATGTCTTTTGCTTAAATCAGATTTTTCAGTGCATGGGATAGGAAATGGACAGCCAACATTCAGTATCATGCTAATCAATAACTGTGTACTAAGTCATTGACTATTTTAATTGTATCTCAGCTTTTTTCTTTATCTAGTTGAGGCAGAAAATGGTTAAATAATGTCAGAGCCCAAAGTGTACAGTGTAATCTTTGAAGGGCTTTGGAGTTCATATAAGAAGAACATGCATGAAGTCCACAGCATGGAAATTTATGACAAGATCAATTGTGAAAACCAAGGCCCTTCCTGATTGTAGGGAAGAGGACAAAGGCTCTCTGGCAATGTACCCAGTCTAGTAAAAAAGGTCACAAAAATAATATTTACTTGCATTAAGGAATAACTCAAATCTTAAGGAGGGGGATTTCAACTGTGAAGAAATTATGCCTGGTAGCAATCCCTTTTCCTTCCCCAAACAAAGCATTTGGTGTCCTTAATGAGATTTACTGTGGCAATTAATATGTATAGACTTCTTTAATAGGGAGGAATTACAGTCTTCTTTCTGGCTCAGTGCTGCAGTGCATTTTTACCTCAGTGGTAGCATTTGGCAGCAACATACAATTCATACAAAAATGAGTGTTAGCTCTAGGTTTTATGGAATGTGTGATTTAATGACTCTAATGTTCTAAATTCACATCTTTCAGAAAATTGCCTATAAATATGAGACTTAATCTTCCCAGAATTTGGTAACACAGGAAGGTACAAAGACATTTTCTTACTTGAAATGGTTTTAAATGGAACAAATTTTATAAAAGGATCAACCAATATAAAAAGATTTTTTTTAAATGGATCGCGAACAAAGAAGCTGCATTTGAAGGAGACAGGAGAAACTGTGTTTGAGTAGGTGTGAAGGCGTCTTATAAATATATAACATATGACCCTTTAAAGAGAAAACCAGATGGAATATGCAGCAGAAAAATGAAGAATACATTTTGCTTGGGCCCTTCACTTATGCAGTTTGATGTGTGTTTTGATATTTGGAAGTTTTCCTGTTGGAAGCTTTGGATCATAGTAGCTCAGAACACTGCTGGTACTGTACCCTCTGCTAGTTAAAGCAGGTTATTTAATTTGTGAAACTTCTCCAGGTCACAATGTCTGAAGTTCCTGGAATATCTTTTTGTCAACTCTTGACGTTGCATGACTTGCTCACCTGGTGGACCTTGGAGTGAGGATTCAAGTTTTATGCAGCATTGAAGTAGGACTGAAGCAAAGTGCTGCTACTGAGGCTGTGAGCTGCCTGTTGAGGCCGTCTGTCATAGATCTGCTCTCCTAGGCCCTACTCTGGGAAGCACTCAGTTTCACTAAATTAAAAACAGAAAAGTTGTAGAGAGACACCAGCTCTTCTCAGCCGCAAGAGACACCACAGGAGTAATTAAACTGAATTTGGGGTGTCAGGCACATCCATTTTATTGATAGTGACAATAATTCTGTAAATCAAAACCTTGAAAGCATCAGCGGTGTTGTTAAAAAGTACTAAAGCTAAAACCTGAGGTTCCTAAAAGCAAATCTCTTGAGAATTCACTCCGGTCAACAGGACGCAGTGTGTAAAGTCGCCCTGGGTGCTGGGTCTGTACTACCTGCGGGCAAAACTGTAGTGTCCATGACCCCTGTGACTGAACCTTGGGAACTCCGCTGTGTAAAGCCAAGCAGAGATGTCCTGCAGTACCAGCTCTCACTTTTGGATTTAAGGTTGCCATGAAAACTCTCTCCTTATTTGCCTCTCTATATCTTATCGTAAAGTTGTCAGGAGTACACGTTGCCATTCACTGTCCCAGCTACCTCTCGTCATTTCTTTCAACATGGAAGTACTTCAGAACTGTGTGCAACAGGTTCTCTTCTGCATTTGGCATGCCTTATCAGCTCCGAGACAGGCTACATAGACACGTGTTAGGGCAATCACGAAGTGACATCTGTGCCTTCATCTCTGCCAAAGTGCTTCCTCCTCTGGATTGGCCTCTTCTACTCCACTCTGCCTCAGAACATGCAGCCTGTTCAGCTACAATACTTCTTACTGGGCAATTTATTCTGCATGGGTGCCAGACACTTACTTCCTAGACAGTCTCTTTGGGTGCCCTTAGTTTTCATTTTTGCATCTCATTTCTCCACTTTCGGTGTGATTTCTTATGGTGTTTACTATGTATTAGATGCTTGCTAATAGGAGAAGAGTTGTGTCTCAAAGCCTCCCTCAATTAAGTGATTGTGTGTGTGTATGTGTGTGTATGTATGTTTTCATCTAGACCCATTTCATTCCTACAGTTTATTAGATAATGCATGTATATATTATGTAACACCTAGCAGGGATAATTATGTTTTTATCTCATTATTTTAAATGCATTTTATTACCTCTCTTCTTTACTGCATTAAGCTTAGATTTTTATGCAATTAGAAAGAAAGCGTTTTGAGTACAAGCGTGTGCATATGAGTGTATGTGCATGCATTTGTGCTTTTGTAAATATATGCATGTGTGTGTGTGTATATGTGTGTAAGCATATATTCATGGGAAGCACATATTATTAAATGACCATCTGTTTCACTTTCTTCAGCCTCTGGAGTCCTGCTTTTTATAGTATCCTGTTAGATTTGACAAATGCTAGGACTTGGTGTGATTTCAAGAAAGCCTCTTTTGTTCACTTTACTTTTTCTGCACTAATTCGATGATACCTGCAGGAATAATCTCAGCATAATGAAATGCTGCGCTGTCTAGTTGATCTTTATTGTTTGAGAATTAAGCCTGTGCAGTGGTGGAATATTTTTTCAAGGAAATAACATAGTATCCCTGGAGAAAATGGGATGTGTCTCATGATAGTACATCATTTGTGTGTCCTGTTCTAGTCCACCACTCTCCTGGAAGGGCACGCCAAGTGTGTTCCCTCTGCATCAGTTACATTGAAGACAATGTGCACACTTGGTGTTTTATAGACAGTATTTTTTTTAAAAAAAATCTTGCTATTTTTCCTCTCTACATTAACTATCCTGGATATAGTATTTTTATAAACATTTGTGTCAAGATCACAAGACTCACTCTGTCTGGCCACTGTGCTATTGTAGGAGAGTATTTGGGAAATTATCTTAACAAGAAGGCTACCCTCTGCCTTTCTCCCTACCCTTTTGGGTGTGAGAAACCTTCTTGCCAAAACATGGTGATGGCAAAAGAAACAGGGCATACTCAGGTGTTAGAGGAACGGAGAACACCAAAAATAGTTAGAAATAAATGGCAAGAAATGGAACTTGTTAACCTGAATTAAAGGAAGGCAGTTAACAAAGAGTTTAGATATCATGAGGAATTTCCAAATTGTGGTTCTGAGGTTGGTAATGCCAATGGAACTTCTAAACCAGCTACAACTGCATGGTGTCAGGCCTTTCTTACTGCAGTCATCCTGCCCCTGACACCAGTCATGATGCAGGCATCTGTGTAGTGCAAGACTCCAGATCATGTGGCACCCCCTCCATGGGAGGCAGACAGACTAGATCCCTGCAGCTGTTCCTTTAGTTGTGTGCTTCCATATAACAGCAGATTTATTTGGTAAAGAATTTCTCTAAGGAACTTTTATTAACAAAACTTTTTGTGGAGCTTTCAGTCATAATCTTACCTATTTTATACATGATATTTTGAAGCAAATATATGTATGTGTGTGTATATACATGTGTGTGTATGTATGTGTGTATATATATATATATATATATTTGCATGTGTATATAAATTGTATTTCTGGTAAATGGAAATCCACCGTGGCTGATGTAATAAGCCAATAAAGCCGAATTATTAAATGCAGGTTTATTCTGAGCAAAGCCTTCCTGGGTTGCCCCAGGAGAAGTTAAGGAGACCACAGGGGGATCTAGGAGACAGGGGCTTTTTAATGCCCTTTAGGGATGAAGTGGTCAGGTCAGGCTTTCTCAGGGACAGAATCTGGACTGAGGCAACTCTACGAGAGGGGGTTTGGGGTGGAACTTCCAACCGAACATTTCAGACTCCTTGGTTATATGAAGCCAAAGACTGGGATGAATTTTCTACCAGAACACTTGTCTTTGAAAGGGTCTGCACAGCTCTAGGGTGAGCTGGGATTCACATCATTGCTTTCCTTTGGTGCTTTCTATTTCCACAGCTTTCATGTCTATTTTTTACCACATTGGAGGCCTTTCTAGGTTCAGTTTATAGCTCAGTCACACCACACTAATTTCAGCCAGCAACTGTAACTCCTCAGTTGCCTCCTGCTTCTCTAGAAGTGGTCTAGCCTGGAGAGAATTCTGCTCCCTGGGAATACTGGCCCTGTTGTTTCTGTTAAAGATAGCTCTATTGTTCTAATTACTAATAAGACTCGGGATTTAAAGCCTGGGATGAAACCGTGTCAGCTCAGAGAGGTTGAGCAACTAGTTAATTCTCGCTCCTTGCTGGTGTCCACCAAAGAACCATGCATGCCTCTGCTTGGCCAAATCAGACAGAGCTACGCCACTCTAAATCCTTCCCTACTACTTCCTGTGTCTCTATCTCTCCCGGATACCCTCTGATGCTCTACGGTTATTTTCTATCTACTATTTGCTAATACAGCCTCCTTACCCAAAGTTAATATTTAATTAATGCAAATGCAAACTTGGGATTCACAGTGTGATAAAATATTTCCTCCAGTAAACTGTATTTTATACAAAAATCATAAAAAAGCCCGTCTCTTCCTAGTCCTTTATGTTCGAAAAGGAAATTTGAATGAATCTTTAGACACAGGGGACAGAAGACAGGCTGGCAGTATTTGTCTCTTTCCTGTTGTAAAGTTATTCATTTATAACTTCCTTCAGATAAGAATTTGTATCACATTTTTTTAAAGTTGAAAATGTCTGCCAGTATCAGTAGTATTCCTAATGTACTTGTTTACTAAAAGTATAATTATTATCAGCAAACATTCTGATGATTAAAACAAATAATACAACTAAAGATGCATAACTATTTTTATGACCAGGAATAGTATTGCTAACTGAATCCTTACTATGTGCTAGGTCATTACACTGATCTTTTTTCTAGTTATTTTTTTTTTTATTAACAACCACAGAGGTCATCTGAGAAAACTTATACCTAAGGTAAAGAATGGTGCCCCTGTTCTCTTGTTCATCAGTTAGACTGATGAACTACATCATGAAATGGTCTGATATATATATATATATTCGCAAGACTATTTGCTATAGATTTCTTCATTGCAGAAGATGAGGAACTGAGTCAGAGCAAGCCTGGTGCTACATTTTGTTCTATGTAGCTCACGCACAGCCCTGCATCCTGGGCCTGTTTTGTAAATAGACACTTAATGAAACCTCAAAGCTCGCTGCCTCACCAAGTTGCTGAACAGGATTAATTAAGGAGCAGAAGGTTTGATTGCTGCCCAGGGGAGGGGAATCTGCAGCATCCTCAGTGTTTGGGGGTCATGCAGTCACTTTCCACTTAAGATAGCACAAGAATGGAAGGATAGGTTAAAGAAAAAAATAATAAAATCATTAACATATATTTTTTTTTCCTAGACAGCAGGTTTGAAGGCAGATTTCTAGTATAAATTTTGGGTGTTTAGTGTGGGAAAGATCATTTTTGCCAGTGAGACTGGTTTATCTAGTGTCCTGCCCAGCCTGAGCATTCCATGCTCCTGAACGCAGGTTCTTCTGCTAAGAAGGACTACGGTTTAATGCGGTAAGTTCTGACTTTCCAGCTGATGTCACTTCCTGTGTGACTTTGTGACTTGGACAGCTCTGCCTGTGTCCCTAGACACTGTTGGAGGGAAACACGGAGCAGCATGGAAGCAGCATTCTGTCTTCCATAACTTACTCATGAGAATGTAGGCAAGCCCTGTACCTAGCCTTGACTGTTCCTGGGAACGTTCTGGCCTGCTAAATTATCCAAACCTGAAATTATTAATTGAGCAGTCACTATGTCTAAAACAAAGTGAGAAATGCTAAAAGAAAAGTGATTATGCCCAAAATGAGCTTTCCTTTTACTTAGGAAAGTGCTCTGCTGCCTGAGGCAGGGTGGAGTTTAAGTCTTGCCTCACGCCTTACAAATGCTCACGGCCTTGGCCGGGGCTTAAAATTGGACTCACTAAGCATTCCTGGGGATGGGTTAGATATAGTATTCATAACATTACTATTAACAATTGCTTTTGTGTGGTAGAAATAATCACTGTGTATGTGATCAGAAGAAGAAAGACACAATTGTGGGAAGGGGGGAGCCGTCAGAATAATGTGGCTGTAATTGGATAGAGAGAAGCAGAGAGAACACTCCCCACAAGGGACTGAGCAAAGGTAACTATGACGTGTTTACAGATCTAAGCACATCATTTGAGCACCATCCATAGCAGGAAGGGTTTTGATAGGCTCTGTGTATGCAGAAGTAAACACAACGCTAAGAGACTTTGGGGACAACAGAAAGAGTGCAGACCTTGGAAGCAAGTCCTGACTTGCATTTTGACGATTACATGACCATATGGCCATTGATAATGTGACCAGATACATTAGCCGGTCTGAGACTCAGCTTCTATGTCAGGGAAATGGGACCATGATTACAGGTCTCTTGGGGTTATCGTACAGATTCAGACTAATGCACATCAAGAACATAGTTTGCCCTCAGAGTCGCAGCAATTTGTTGTTTGCATCGATGGGAATGCTGCCCTCACCTTTGCCTTTAAAACCATGGAGTAGAAAATTTGGCTGATCTATGTTAGGTAATTATGAGACAATTAAAGAAGGGCTGGAATGGCCTGCATTTCAAACTGTGTTTGGAGGACCAGCTACAGCAACAGCACCTGAAACCTCCTCAGAGATTCAAAGGCACACATTCCTCACCTTCCCCTGGCCGGTAGACCTCCTGACTCTGGGGAGGCATTTAACAGGATCCCAGAGAGTTCATGAGCATATGAAACTATAGGAAACACTGCTCTAACAGAAGCATGCAAACAGGAGAAACAAAGACTAAGTGATTTTAAGGAACCCAGATAAGACCTCTCCTAGTGGAACTAATAGAAACTTGCTACATTGTTAGTGATCCGCTCCTATGGTACTTCGGAATCCTTTTGTTTGTTTGCTTGGTTTTGTTTTTCATTTTGTTTTGTTTTTGTGTTTTTGAGACAAGGTTTCTCTGTGTAGTTTTTGTTCCTGTCCTGGAACTAGCTCTTGTAGTCCAGGCTGACCTCAAACTCACAGAGATCTGCCTGCCTCTGCCTCCCGAGTGCTGGGATTAAAGGCGTGCGCCACCACCACCACCACCAGGCCTACTTTGGAATTCTTAATTCAGAACTTTCCTTACAGATTTGCATTCCTGACATCATCCTTTTCACAATGTTGATTATTAATAGCCTCCAATGCTTTAACAAGTTAAGGGTACACCAAGGCAGAAGTTGGAGGCAAGTGACTCCCTCATCCCTGCTCCTATGCATTAGGCTGCTTCTGAAATCTTCGTCTCTGAATCTAACTATAGAAATGTAGACTCAGCAGCCCTTTCACCTGCAACACAGAATGTGGGCATTTCATTAGATAATTTACTTTAAGCAGAAAGGTCTTGGCAGGCCTTGCTCTTTCTTTCTAGGCCAGTAATAAAGGTAAGAGCCAGTTATTTGGAGCTTTTAGAATAAATAAATACCCATCTTCCGTAAACTGTCCCTGGAGGCCCCTTTGGCTTAGCACTCATTTTCTTTTTAATGCTAGAATTGCTCTTATTTTATTTGGAACCACGTGGTTCCATTCACCGAGTCCGCAGGTGGCTCCATTCCTGTAATTATGATCTTGATTGTCGAATGCCCAGGCACGAAAGGAAACCATACTAATCCACTCTGGTGCTCTTTCATGAATTGGTGCATATGGTTCTTGATGTATCGCTGCTCATAAGTCTCATAGTAGCAATAAAACTATTAGGGTAGTAAAATATATGCATTTTAATTTTCTTTAAAAATGCCGTAAAATTCAATTAACTCCTCTTTTCAAAAAAGCAGCTCTCCCTGGGACACTGAAGGTTTCCTAATCTGAAATTACACATTCTTGCACTTTCCCTAGTGATTTCCATCAATGCCTTAACCATGACACCCACTCAGTATTTTGCAGCCTTATCATCTCCAGTCCTTTTGTTTCCTTAGCGTTCTCCAAGCTTTCTCCTGCTTTTCTCCTGGCTGCAGTCGTAGAGGAACCCTTTATACAATGGGTCACCCCTGCCCTTTCGTTTCCTTACCTGAAAGACAGAAGGGAGATGAATAGCCTAGACAAACCACTCAAATTTAGGGGCTATGACTACCTCGGAGTTGAGGGAATGTCCTTTAGTGCTATTTGCACCACTAATAAAGAAAGGGCAGAATGGTTTGACTTATTAGGCTAGAAGAGAGTCTGAGCAGCCCCCGCTTCATTAATCTATAAAAGTGAGCACCCCTCCCATACTTTTAGATTGTTCACCTTCTCCTCAAAAGTAGTTTTAGAGCACAGAGTTGAAAAGGGTCTCCTGGCGCTCAGGTCTTATGACTTTCACTGACTAAAGTGCAGTGCATTCTCTAGCATAATTATACCCCAGTTGTCACAGTGAATGAACACAGTACATTTTATGAGACACTTCACTTGCTTATTATCATGTTTGCTCACACATCTCTTAGAATTAATAACCTATGGGGGCTTCTGCTACCACTGATGAATAGGGATTGGTGAAGTTTTCTATTTCATTTGTGACTTGATTTTTATTTCAATTGTAAAAAGCCATAAACCAGGATAGACAATAGATTTAGGCCATTCTTAAATTGTCTGTAGCTATATAACGCTTCCCTACACTTGGGTTTGGATTTTTAAATCTCACTATTTTATTTTCCGTCATCCATAAAGGTGGATATTAGCTAATGGATCAAAAATATAGAATAATGTGGGGAACATAGAGCCCACTTTAGACATGCAGATATTTATTTGAGTTCAGGTTAGTCTATCCCAGAATTGCATTGCTTTTTAAATTTGACACAGGAAAAGATAAAAAAAAAAAGAAAAATCAGAATTCTAAATAAATTGGTTAAATGTCAAAATACAATACTCCAGACCTAATAGCATGAATGTTTGATGCATCATCCGACCTTCTGGGAGAACAGTTGTGAGACTGAAAATACATTATAATGATAGACAATTATTTTAACAAAAGAATAAGATAATTGTTATTCATGGGTTGTGAATTATATTGTTTTTGTAAATAATTTAGATATCTCCACTCAAATCATAGAAGTCACTGTTAGACTTAAAATATACAGGTTCCAATTATTGGAAGATTTAGCATATTTCTATCTGATCATAAAGCAATGCATTCTTTTAAAAACAGTTAAAAATGCACATTATGTAAGAGGTAAAGATAGTCCACTTGTTCAATAATTAAATTTTTTCACCCAGAGTTCAAATCCCAAGCAGAAGCTTTACTCATGATCTACCACATTGCTAAATTTCTACTAAGTATTGATGTGGAAAGAACAGAGAGATAGGAAGAAAAGAGAGGGAAGGCTGGAAGGAAGGGAGGGTTTAGGTGAGGACATTGATGGTCCTGGTCCATTGTCACACTGTGACAAAGTCAGTTAATCCCATTAAGGTGCATACTTTATGTGTTAATGATTAAAAGAATCATAAAAGCTAAGCAAGACACGAAAAAGACATTGAAATAAAGAAATTAAACAGAACATAAATTTACTCTAAAAGTATAACATAACAGTGACATGACTGTAGAAATTCTACATTGGAAAAATAGGAAGAAATTACCTTTTTCCTAACCTCTAAATATTTACATCATTACTTTAAGTGTTATCTATAACCATGCATCTTGATGAATTTTTTCAAATTATATAAAGTTACCATGCTTTTCAAATGAGCAGTATTGTAATGATTTTTGTTATAGCTTGAATAAGAAATGTCCTCCACAAACCTATGTATGTTGAGTGCTAGGTTTCAACCGATGGCATTAGTTTAAAAGGATCTATAAACTAGAGTAGGTGGGGCCTAGACAGAAGAAACAGGTCACTGGGGGAAGGCCCTTGGATTGTTTTGTTTTCCTGCCCACTTCTGGTCCCCTGCCCTGTTTCCTGTCTACATTTCATAAATATATCTCCCCTCCCACATGTTCCCACCACTATGATGTTCCGGCCAAGTGCAAAGGGTCAAGCTACTGTGTCCTGAAACTTCTGAAACTGTAAGCCAGGGTATCCTTTCCCTTAAGCTGTTTCTGCCATAGTTGGCAACACTGATGCAAAATGTACCAATGTAATATTTAAACAGTGGCATGATAGAAAATAGTATAACATCCAAAGACCTTATGAATAAGATAATGTAGCTTTTAACATCCGTGAATGTTGTCTATGTCCTTTAGAACGGGTTGGAGAAGGTAAAGAAGTCAGTGCCATGTTTCAGGATCTACTACCTCTTGGCAGAGCAGAGGAGTATAGGACGAAGGAGAGCCTGTTCCTGCTTCTAAGGGTCCTTTTCCTTGACTCCCCTCCAGTGAGGACCGACAAAAACGTTTTCACTTCAGTATTACCTGTTTCTCTGACCATTGAACAACACTCAGAGGAGTCCCTGCTCGAGTAAGGGTTAAAATATCTTCTACCCAAGGCCATGACTTCAATTCCCAGCAACCACATGGTGACTTACAACCATCTGTAGTGGGATCAGATTCCTTCTCCTTGTGTTCATGAAGACAGAACACTTATACATAAAGATACATGGATAGAAAAACTTAAAAAAAGAAAGATAACATCTACCCAGTTCAGCAAGGACAGAAGAGAAACAAACCAGACACCATAGCCTTTCCATCATGGCACCAGGAGTCCCACTGAGGAGTACTTCACAGAAGTATTCTCATGACCTTACCCACTGGGGTTGTATTTTGAACTTGAATACAGTCTCCTTATAAAGTATTTCTCTTTGACCTTAATGGTGCATTTCTTGTCTGCTCTAGGAGTTAAATAAAGGAAAGCCATTCTTTGTCTTAAGTATATGCCCAGAAAGATATGTAGAATTCCAACAGTTGAAAAACTTGACTTTTCCCCAGCTGTCTCATTAGCAACTATTCCCCAATTTGGAGAGAAATGTGGAATTTATCTTGTTGTGGGCTGTGTTCCCTGATTTAAATGGCTGTTTTGGTTCTCTGAACTGCCATAGAGAGAGATCTGGTGGTGTTTGTGTGTCAGGCGATGAGATTCTGAAGGGACACTGCTTGGGTAGTGGCAGCATGAGCGAACTCGGAGTGCAGTGATCCCTGATGACAGCCATTTCTTGGTAAATTAACAATGCAGAGATCTTAGGCCAATGCAAGTGAGACACCCATCTGGTCACACAATTTAAAGGAACATGAAATCTCATAAACAAGATAAATCATACTTTACTGCAATATGTGAGAAAACCAAAATAATACCCAGAAGCTGAAGAAAACATCATTATGAAGTTTTTCTCCTTCTCTAGGCTTCATTTTGGCTGACTGCAATTCTGCTACTGATCCTGTTTATTTATAAATTTTGTATTTGGTCTGTAATACAAAAGTGTATTTTTATCTTACCTTCTATTTGTAACGTAGTTTAGGTTTCTTGTGTGTACTCAATTTGGAAACCAACCCCTATACTTGTTGTATTTGTGTACTGCTACTGAGTTATACCCCTGATCCCTAAATTTTAATTTTTAAAATATTAGTTTAAATTTAAGGCACTGCTTTAAAATATTATTTGTCTTGATCACTGAGGTTTCAATGCCCCTGATGTCAATCCTCTGGCAAGTTTCTCATTTTACTCTACCAGTGCCTAGTTTGATAAGACTGCATTAGCTGCTGGCCCATTTGAATAGTCAGGTCCTATCTTGAACTAGGATTTGTTTTTATTACTCTATAAGTCCCATAACTCATCTATGAGGCTGTAGATCAAAGCACAAATAACGTTTACTAAACAGAGATATGGAACAATAATTTAGTGGGGGGAATCAGCTTCCCAAAGGTGTGTCAGAACCAACAATAAATTGTGTTCTCTTGCCTTTCAAAAATTATAGTCAGACAATTTGCCTCACTTTCTTTTTTGTATGATCTTATTACTTTGTGTATACTGTGTGTGTGTGTGTGTGTTTGTGTGTGTATATGTGTGAGAAAGTGGATACCTCAGGGCTTAAATTAAATAGTTTCACACTACATTCTTTGCTACTTAATGCAAAACTTTTTTTTTAATCAGGGAAGAAAGAAAACATTAATTGCACACCTTTTTGTGTTATTGGATAAAAGTATATACAGCACACAAAAAGTCACACAAGCAATAAGGAGGAGGTGACAAGAAACCCTTCATGAGCATGTTCTGGGAAACAATGGTCTCTCCTCAAACACAGCCCATCCGTCGTAACAATATCTCAATTAACTTTTCTGTTTAATTCTGTATCTTGTGCCAGAGGCACACATTTGTAATTAAGCGGTCGAGCAATAAAATCATTTTTAGATTCCTAAATGGCAAACTCTAAGGCAAGGAAAACATCTCCATAGATAAGCAATAGCAGAACTGATAAGGTCCTTGTGGAAAATCTAGGTTTCACATAGTCAGCCCACGAGCGAGCATAAAGGAGGAGACTCGCAACTCTTCTGACTGCAGGGTGGCTCAAGACTGGAGCATGTTCCTTACGTTTTAGAAGAAAACGGAGAGTGACACTGGTGACTATGGGTCTCTATTGCTGTTGGTTGCAGAATAAAAAGGTGACAATCCTTGGTATTCATGTGTTCAAAGCCCCATAACATTCTGCCCCATACTCCTGCCATCTCCACCATGTTCTGTCCCTTTGCCATGCTCATTGCCTCATTGTATTTATCTCTTCAGGCACTGAGACTCAATTTTTTGGTTACTCTTTTTTTTTTTTCCATTGAGCATTTATCCCATGTTGTGATACACGAATATTTGAAACAAATGAGCCATTTATCATGAATGTGAATATTTATATTTATAAATAAAATATATTATATATATATGAATAAAATATAAACGGATGTCACCCATTCCCTCACAGTCACTATTCAACCCACTTCGAGATTTGGCTTTCTTGGAGCCACTCAGCCAAACTGCTCTAGGAGGACCAGGGACCTTAAAATTTTCAAACCTGTTACTTATTTTTCATTTATTATCTTAATCTTTCACCATAGTTTGATGGCTCCTTCTAGAGCAGAGTTCATTCAGGATACTTCACATACACCATGTCCCCTTGCCCCCGTGACCTATCTCCAGGTGTCTTCACCTCTGCTGCTCTGTCTTCTTCCAATGTTGAAGTTTCCCAGGACTCAATTCCAGATCACTTTTCATTTAATATCCCTTATCTATTTAATTTCATGTATTTGTATGTCCTTAAATGTGTTATTTTTGCCTAAGACTCTCCTGTGAATAAGCCAGACTTCTCACTTTTATATTTTCCATGCAAAACTTCATTTTATATATCTAAATTCCCCAAATCACCTCAACCCTAGTGTGTGGTAAACACAGCTTTTGTTACTTCTCTTCCCGTTGTTACACCTTCTTTCTCGTGTGTCTCATTTTAGCAAATGATGTCTAACTTCACCTGGTTATGTAAAGCTTTGTAACTTGAAATTCATCAGTAGTTACACATTGGATAGCAAGTTTCAATAGAGCAATTTGAAGAAAAGTGTAAAATAGGAGTCAACCATTATTGTAGGTTTCATATGTATGATATATAGTTACTAAAATCTACAGTGGTGAGGGGAAATATATAAGACTTTCCATCAGTCTCACTGGATGAAAATATTCAGTAGGTACTATAATAATTTGCACATGGAATAAAAGCAGGACACACATAGATCAAGAAATTTGTCCATGATCATAAAGTTATTAAGTGACAGAGTTATGATTTGACCTAGTACATCTGTCTCTTGGCTCCCAATACATAAAAGTTATTGCTATGTGATACTATCTTAAAATTTTCTTTGTATTACTACCGTGATAGATTAATGGGTGAGTATATAGATATAGACAAAAAAAATGATTCATTGATTACTAAGTCACTGCCTTGAAGTTTGAATGGAGAAACTGAACTAGAAGAAATTACCACTGAACACTGACGTAACTCTTACCAAACTCCACAATACTTAGGAAGAGTTGACTTTTCACTTCACGCCATAATTCTCCATTCTTTGCAGCCTGTCCTGGTGTGGCCACTACATTGATGGGAAACTATAAACTGGGCGCTGATGAGTGCTCATTGTTTTGCATAAGTTGTCACAAATTCACAATAACATTTTCACTATTTTTGTTGTCGATGAGCAAAATAATATGAAGAAGTTCTATGTCTCTATGACATTTACCCTATTTCTTTCTCTTACAAATGCTTACAACAATTGATTTTTAAACAAAAAAAGTTGAGAACAAGTTGTACAGTTAGTTTGTTTCCTTGGAGTGGGAGTTTTGGACAAAATGCACAAATCCCATTCTTTTCCTATTAGATTCTTGGGAAGCACAAACTGGTATTTTGCTTTGTTTTATTTTGTTAATTTTTTTCTCTCTTTCCCACCTACTTGTGGGAAGAACAAAAGTCACTTATCCTAATTAAATTGACATTAGTGAGTTTTATAATAACATAAATTGAGTCCTTCAGATACTTCATGTGATTGGTGACTTGCAAACACTTCTTGTTTCTAAACATCTAAGAAATATGCTCTATACATACCTAAATCCTCCTTCTTAAATAAATTAATTAGGAAAAGAGGGGAGAAAAAAATGGAAGAAGAGAATTAAAAAAATAGTCATGTTTCATTTAACATAGAAAATAATATAGCTTATAAATTGAGAAGCATTGAAAAAGGAGGCACAATTTTGCCAAAACTGTTTGAATACTACAGATAGATTATCAATATTTAAATTTCTAAGATTTTTCTATGATCTTGATCTCCTGTGATCTTTTATCATCTTACATTGAAAAATTGAATTCACACGTTTTGTTGAAAAAAAGATGAGAAATCCTGAAGGACTTGAAGATAAGGAAGTACGGTGACTTCCTCTTTGTTAGCATTGCCTAGACCTATGTAAATGTAAATGTATGTCTAGTAAATCAGAAAAATATCTCTAATAAATATTTAAAGTTATTGTAATAACATTAAATCCTTTTAGATCCTTTTTCCTGAGTGCAACAATGGATGGACTTTAAGTCTATTTCAAAACCAATAATGTAATATAATAATTTGCTTGAAAACTGCAAAAAAACATTGTCTATTTTATACATAGAGACTATCAAGAATTGAAACGTGTAAACATGTTGAACATCACCCCTGACCCTGGCACCCATCCTAGGGCGCCAATGGAGCCCCAATGGAGCAGAATGCTCCACCTCAAGTCCCGTATCCCTGGAAGTTGCCTTGGGCTGGACTCCACCTCTGGACTCCACTCCCAGCCTGCCAAGTGCTAACCCCAGGCTATTTAGGCTTGCACTGGAAAGAAGAACACGTGGTTTGGGTTTGCCTGTGTGCTGTCCCTGTCTTTCCCCTGCCCTGGCCACCCAGGACTACCGTCTATTACGTGGGCATTTGATGTGTTTTAATCTGTTCTGATTGGATTTCTTTGCACCAGCGGAGCAGCTCGTTTTAAGATTTTTTTTTTTTAACACATGTGTTTTCCTAAATTAAAATATGAGCCCTAAGGAGAAAATTCTTCTAAAAGGAAGTAGGTCATTTTTTTTTTTTTTTTTGTGATCATCTCAAACTGTGCTGTGGGGATGAGAGACAACAGGGCAGTCGGAGGTGGGGTGGCAGAGAGTAGAAGTGTTTCTCAAGGAAGCCTGTGATGCTTTCCTTACGCGATTATCCAGCATCCACCAGATCCTCCATATCCTTATTCTTGGCACCACTTTTAGTTTTAAACATAACTTACACCTATCAAACTATGATAATGTTTATAATTTTTAAAAACCTATCTGGATTCTATAAGATTAGGAATGCAACCAGTTTTGGTTTAGTTTTCTACATTCTTTTAAAAAATGAATAATAGAAAACTGTAATCAGAATTAGCTTTAGAAAACTAGACCCTTTGGTTCAGGTCACTGAATGGTTATTGAAACTTTTCATCCATCATCAATTTAAACAAGGTTGCTGTGAGGCTTTCTTTTTCATCAGGATCCTGGCTCCCTCTTCTCTGTTTTCTCCTCCTTTGAAGTAAGCCTGCATTTCCTTGTTCATTATAGGACAAAAAAATCTCTCTTCCTTGATTCTACTACTTATGCTGAAGTCCCAGCCTGCAGTGCCTTGCTGTCTTGCTCCTAACCCAAAATCCTGGTATTATTTAGGATATATTAGGAGGACTTCACTTCCTCACGTACTCTCACTTCCCCTTATCTGTCTGATTATAAATGATTCAGGGTGGCCTTTGGAATCTTTGGCATAGGTTCAAATCCAATCTCTGCTAAATTACTTGCTGTAAATCTAAAGTGCTTAATTTTAGCTAATTGGGACTGTATGGTAATCCTTGAAATCTATGATATTATAGGTGTGAAAAGTCTTAACTAGCACATAATAACCTTTCAATAATAATTATACATTTTATGCATATAATAAACAATTATAAGTAAACTAATTATAATGCATAATAATAAATATAACAATACTTAGAAGAACCAAATTTTTCCAACTACTTCATATATTTGGGTATGTCCTCCTTCTGAGCTTCTGTACCGCTATCAACACTGCATTTAATGTATTCTTTGTTGTGTGGTATACACTCAGTTTTCTTGACTTTAGCTTTCTATAAATAGGTCTTGTATTTGTTTGAAGCAGTGGCTGTGTACTGGTGTTTCCGAACATCATGCACTTCTGATGAGCTGCTGCATACTAAGCATGATGACCCTTTAGGGGCACCTAGAAAGGTTCTGAGACAAACCCTGTCATATGTTCTGATAGCGTAGCTAGAACTGTATCCTCATTGCACCATTAGATATTAAAATTTTGGTGGGAGGATAGAATGACCAACCCTACAGACTTAATAGTGGCTTTGAAAAGAACCCATCACAGCACTGAAGACCCTAAGGGTCTGTCTTAACACACAGCCTTAACCCTTCAATGGTAATGTACTATAAGAATCTGAGGCAACATTCCATGGTGAGAATGGTAATAACATGTCTGTTGCCAAGTGGCCAATGAAAGTGGCATTAGAATGTATTGTGGCCTTAAAAGAAGCCACCTGGCAGTCTGTTTTAGAAAATATTTTTTTTAGATTATCTTTTTATGGCTTGGATATGAAATGTCCCTACAAGGCTGATAATTGAATGTTTGTTCCCCTTTGATAGCTATTTCAGGGGATTGTGCAGCCGTTAGGAAGGGAGCCTAGCTGCCAGAAAGGAGGTCTGGCCGCGGAAAGTGGTAGAGAGGTTTTTGTTCTTGTTCACATTTTGCGTTCTGCTCCACAGTTATACAAAGAGCTGCCATTTCCTGCTCCCATAATGATGAACTTGTTCTACTATGTCTTCCTTCCTATATGGCCTGCCGTCACTTCAAACCGTGAGCCTTAAATTGTTTGCTCACAAGGCGTTTGGCCAGATAGTAATAGCTCCCATTGATTTGCAAGGAATGAATCCAGTCCTGGATGATCTTTCCCTTCTTCTGTTTGTGTTAGGTTTAGATCATATGTACCACATAATATATCAAATAATCCAGTGATTAACAAACTACTCGTTAATGCTTTTATACCTCGTTAGATTTGGGGGACAATTCTTTTTAAGATACTTGAGGATGTTACCACTGCTATCATTTGAACAAAAGAAAAGCAAGGGACCAATGTATGAGCTCAGTGAAGCCAAACTTCACCCTTCATGTGAGAAGTGCATGAGTCAGATGGTGCTGCCCCTTTCCAAGTTGACACAATGGAGCAGCATCTGTGCTCAAGGGATAACCTGCCATGTTCTACCAGCATCTTCAAGACAGCACGGAACACATGCACTCTCCTGATTCCAGCTCCATGGATCAGGAAGCTTTTCTAGGGACAGTGCGGAAGCAGATATATTGCTTGATGTGTTCTGTGTGCGTGGATTGTGTGAAAGAAATGCCATCCACAGTCTTCTGGTTAGGCTGCCTATCAAGCAGTGAGGTAGGCAAAGGCAGAGGCCAAATCCAGAGTTCTGCATACAGGTTCCTAGCTCATCCTCAGGAATCTTCTGACTGAAAGTCAGTGGGGAAAAATCTCTTAGGTACTAAGAAACTCAAGTTCCAGGTGGAAGGGATGGATTTTTTTTTTTTTTTTTTTTTTTTTTGTAACCTTTTGAGGATGCCATAGCCAATTTGGTGTAATACGATAATTGAGGTTAAAGGATCCTCTTGCTTTGATGCACAGCTGGTTTCCAGAAAAAACTGCTCTTTTGTCCATTTGTAAGTGATTTTTATCTTGATGATTGCTAAGAAATGAACGCCTTCAAGTGCATTTTAATGCATTTTTGGAAACTGCCATTACAAAGGCTGCAAAATATTTTAAAACTGTATTCAGGACTTCTCGATGACCAAAGTTTTATTAGTAGCAAAGATATCTGTAAGTTGATAACATTTTCCTTGTCATTATTCGGGAATATGTATATATATATATATATGTATATATATATGTATGAATAGGAATATATACATATATATATAGCTGTGTACCATTAATTGGTTAAGAACTTATTAACAATATTTTAAGACCAAAATGATATCTTACCTTACTTTTTTTTTACTTATTTTCTCACCTCTTCTCCAAAACATGATATAAAGAGGTTCAATAAACCCAGAAGTTCTTGAAAGTGCTACAGTATTAAAATTAAAATTAATATTACTGATGCTGAAATTTTCACCAAAGTAGATATTTTTTATTTATTATATTGATTGGTTTTGAGAATTTTATACATGAATACAATGTGTTTTCATGATAATCATAGCTCTCTTCCTTTTCCATCTTCCTGTATCCCTCCCAAGATGTTCTTAAACAATAAGAGATAAGACTTTAAATGAGACTTGCATTCGAATGACTGTTTTGAGGTGTCATAGTAGATTTTTTTTGACTGTGCATAGAGACTTGTGAGTTATTAGTGGATGATGGAGCTAAGAAGAAAAAGAACGGTACAGATACAGAGATGGATTCAAAGGGACAGCTTGGTAGACAGACTGGATCTCAATGGTAGAGTATGTGCTTCTTCTCATGTACAAAATTCTAAGCTTTGTTCCCAGTGTTCAAAGAGAACAAAATGCCTAGGGCATTTTGAGTAGATTACATCTGAAAGAATGCTCGTTTCTGATTCTAGATTACTTCATTCAGATGGATCAGTTCCAGCAATGTTAATTTACCTGTAAATTTCATAATTCCGGTTTTCTTTTCACCTGAATACTATTCCATTGTTTATGTTAATTTATGTTACTATACTTTTATTATCCATCAGCTGGTGGACATCAAGATTGTTTTCTTTTTCTGGCTATTATAAATAGAGAACAATAAACATGAATAAATGGGTATCACTGTAGAAAGATGAAGAGTCATTTGGGTATATGCTCAGCGGTGGTATAGCTGGATCATATGGGAGGTCTGTTTCTAGCTTTTTCAGAACTTTAATTCTGACTTGTAGTGACTGCACCATTTTTCCCCCTACCAGCAATGGATAAGTATTTCCCTCTCTCCAGACATATCAGCACTTGTTGCCATTTTTTTTTCTCTTGATGATAGCTATTCTGAGTGAGATGATATAAAATCTCAAAGTATCTGTAATTTTTATTTTCCTTATGGTTAAAGCTGTTGAAGACATTTTGAAATATTTGTCACCTGTATATATTTCTTTTTCTTCTAGAATTCTGTTTAGTTCCATGCTCTGATTTTTATTTGAATGTGTGTGTGTGTGTGTGTGTGTGTGTGTGTGTGTGTGTGTGTGTGTGCATGTGTGTCAGAGATCAACTTTGACAAAAATACCACTTACCAGGGTATGGACATGGGGATTAGAAAAGTTAGTAAAGAATGCAAAGATGCAAGTGAAAATAATAAAAAAGAAAACATAGAATAGTACCAGAGGGAGTTCAGTAAATATCACCCTCTTTTCATTTCTGTTTGTTTAAAATACCCCCATCCTAAAGGCAGGAGTAAGATTTAAAAAAAAAATGCATTAACATAATACAAGGAAGTGAACAGACCAGATCAAAGTTGAGGGCTACATTTTTAGTTAAACACTGTTGCTAAAACAAGGCAAGTAATGCTCACACCCTAGACCAAAACTTTCTGTAGGCACACCATTCCCTGGGTGGAATCCATTGTTATCTCCCTAGGGGAGTAGTGATTACTTGGATTCTTAGACTTTTGTTTGGGGTAGAACCTGATCTGCTTCTCTATACCTGAAATACAAGGTCTGGATATTATTAGACACACCTGTTGACAATAACCTTGAGAGAGCAAAATTCTCTGACCTAAATCTAGTTGGGGCCTTTGTTTGAGGTAGAAACAGATTATAACCTCAAAGGAATAGAAGTTCCAACTCTCCAACAGGTCAGGGCGGAACAGCAACAACTTTGAGCAAGATAAAACTCTCTGACACCTTCAGCAAGGTAGAAATAGGTTCAAGTTTTTGGGCATTCCCATGTATGTGTTTAGTCTTTTAGTTTTTTTTTTTTTTTTCACACTAAGCACAATTAACTAGCCATCAGATACATAGCTGGTAAATATTTTTTCTCATTCTGTAGTCAGCCTGTTAACTCCACTGATGGTGGTTGGTTGTCCCCATGATGTTTTTGGAATTAATGCATTGTGACCATATCTTACTAAGCTAGTAGTTGTAACTTGCCAGGTTCACCTATAGGTAGTACTGTTGATTACATTTCTCCCTTAGTAGCCAGCATGGAACCTTCAAGCACTATGAAAGTATGACATTTGGCCAGTATGAGTAAACCTTCCACAAGTCGTGTCACGTAACCCCGATTTTGTGTTACACCCTCGGTACAGTTCGTGCACCACTGTACCATATGCAAGTCGGGCAAGGACCTGGAGATTGAAAGAACACACAAAGAGACCTGGGTCATTCGTAAGGAAATCAGCTGAATGCCATTTATTCAACCTTGGGGAAATCCTTATATACCTGGCTGCTGCACAAGGATTTCTGCCCAGGCAGGTGGGAAATTACCATACCAACGATGGAGTCAATGCCCTACAGCTAATCACCACCAGGCGGGGCAGGGGGCAGGGGGCAGGGGGAGCACAGGAACAAACAGAATGCTTTAGTTAGCTGACCAGAAACTGTCCTCAAGATGCACCCCAGGAACAAGGGTAGACCTGGGCCCTACAGTGTCACTTAAGTATATGGTGTCTTTATCAAGTTTTGGAGAGTAACAGATAAAAATGGCAACATCTTACCATGTGAATTTTGGGGTGGGGTGGGGTTGACTGTGTGGGTCTGGTCAATGGAATGCCAATAAACAACAACTCAGAAACGGATAGCCTACACCTGGTGCTAGTATTTTTCATTTGATATTTATGCTTTTAGGAAGAGGCATTGTCTCTGTGTGTGTGTGTGTGTCTGTGTGTGTGTGTGTGTGTGTCAAGATTTTATGAACCTTCTACAATAGTAGGTTCCATATAGCATTTTTAGCTGTCGTTAGGGTTAGGTATCCTATACTCCTTTATCTCCCCTGCCCTCCTATCCCCTATACTATGTAATTCTTCCCGTTCCATCATTCCTTTATTCCCCAGTCATGCCACCTGTATTCTGCCCCCCTTCTTCCTTTGAAAACTTCCCTATGGCCATTTCTTTGTTTCCTGACTTTTAAGGATGCTCCACCAGAAACACACACACATCTAAAGAGCATGAAACAGAGCATGTAATGTTTGCCTTTCTGGAATGTGGATGAAATGGGGAGTCCATGAAGACCCACTCCTAGCTGAGGCAATTTTCTTCAGGGCTATGTTCCCTAAGACTACTTATACTGCAGTTGACTCTTCATGACATACAAGCCTGGCCCTAATCAAGGGACATACCTTCAGTAGGCTCAGTCGGCTATACAAAGGGAAGCATGAAGCTGAGAGGGAACAGTGGTAGCAGAAGTAGGGAAGGAGTTGTGGGGAGGGGGTGGAGATGGACTTGATCAAATCTCAGTATATATGAATAGAATCCTTAGTGGGGGGAAAAGCAAGAGAAAGGGGGAGAAAGAAAGAAATGCTAAAAAAATGAAAGCAGTTTGGGTAGATAGAGTATGTTTTGTATTGTTCCTGCATGTTGAAAGCAAAGAAATGCTTAACTTAAATTTCCTATGACAAATATTTAGGGAAACAAAACAACCCTTTATATTCATACAATAGCTTGGAAGTTGGTACCCATATGTGCCCATCCCAGATGGATTCATAGAATGAAATCCATGTCTAGGACCACACTCTTGTGAAGCACTTGCCTTAGGTCCTTAGCAGTGTGCCTGTGAGAATCTAGGATTTGACGACTGTCGAAGGTAATTATGATTGTTATTAAGAGACAAATTGCTTTGGGAGATGGAAGAATCTCATATAAGCCTTCCTCATTCTAGTTTTGTGATACTTTTGGGAACCTCCAGACATTCTTGGGAATTATAATACTACTCAAGCAAAATCAATTTTGCCCTGTCCTACTTTTTAAAATATATAGTGCATAGCACTATTTAAAGCAACAGAACATGAACATAAAGTTGGATGAGTAGGGGAAGGGTATATAAGAGAATTTGAGGAAAGGGAAAGAATAAAATAAAATATATTAAGGAAAAATCTTTTCAAAAAGAAATAAATTCCTTTTTGTCAAATTATGGTGAAGATGACTTGAAGGGCAGACAGAGCAGACCATGTCTGGCGGTCACTTATCTTTCTGTTCTGAAAATTGTCACTATCAAATAAAGCAACATCTTCTCTAAAACACATCAAAATATATAAAAATAAAATGGGTCTTTGTTTAAAAATATGCCTTAAAGCTAAAAATATCTGTATTAACATAAGGTGGAAAGTCCTGTTGATGCTTACATATTCAATAGTAGTGTAGAAAAATAATTGACTAAAATTATTAAAAATAAGTTCTAGTTAAACTTATTTTCACATTTTTAAAATCTTTAATTACTCATTAAAAGTTTGTGAAATGATGTTTTTATCTATAAAATAAATACATTTGACTTCATGATTGTTAAATACCAATGTATTTCCAAAATTTTTTCTCCAGCAAGCAAAACCAGTTCTTTGAGTCTTTGACATATTTAAAACTGATGCGTTTCAAAGTGTCTTTGATTCTTTCCTGTGCCTCTTGATTTATGTAAGATTTTTCAATCCATAGGAGTGGAAATTATAGATGACTTGTTTAGTAATGGTGCAGACATGTATGGTGAGGGGCAGATGTGAACCCACTAACTCCAGCTCAGGTAGGCAACATGCCTACCTCTCCTACACTTAGCAACACTGAATATGCTCCCTTGAAGTTCTCAGTGTTTCAGACTGTTTCCTTTTGTACATATAACCCTGTGAGTATTTTAATGTGTGATTTCATTTTGAAAAATAGGTGCTTACATCTCTAAAATATAATTCAGTACACCAGGATTTTCATTGAGTTTTGACAGCAGATAATTTAATCGTGGTAAATACAATACTGTATCCTGACACAGATATAAATATGTGGGCAAGCTGGGCTGGCAAATTTCACAGTAATTTTAATGTGTTTCCATTTCTGGAAATGCAAGTCTGAATTACAGACAGAAAAAATAAAATACAGTCTTGAGAGAATGGTTATGGGAGTGTTCTCAAGTGTGCACCTTAGGACAGACAGAGTTGCTCTACCTAACAATTCTATTCTAGGGTTTCAAGACTTCTATTGTGAACAAAGAAACGTAAAAGAAAAAGATGCTTAGTTGGATGTAAGGATCATCTAACAGCCCCTAAAGATCCCTTTCCTACCCCATGTTCTTCCTCTCAAGTCGAGGCTGGCATCCAGCTTGTGGGAAAATGCCATTTCTGATTCAGAAAGCACCTCTCTACTCAGAGGGGGTTGCTGCCACTCCCTCAGGGAATGTTATTCAGCTTAAGGTCATGCTCGGAGAGGTGGCAGACCCTTGACTCATTTGCTCGTTTTCTGAAGAGCTGTGTAAAGAGGAAAGCCAGCTGCACTGAAACCAGGAGGAGTGGCAGTGTTTCATAGGAAAGTCAAATCCACGTGAAACACAAGTACCTCCAGGGGAGGCAAGAGCAGCTTGTTCAGTTGCTGCTTCAATTAGCAGGAATTTTGTGGCCAAGAGAAAAAAAAAAGAATATTCTTACCATCTGCTTTTATTTTTGAAGCTGCCGCTGTACCAGACAACTGACCTCTGCAACCTGCTCACCATTTGCACAGAGAATGTTCTTGCCGCCTTCTCCTCTTCTCTCCTTCCCTCATCACTTCTTCCTTCCCATTTCTGCCTGATTCATTGAGGAGATGAACAGTTTCATTATGGTTTCTCTGTGTACAGCCCCATAGAAAGAAAACAGGGTGGAGTTCTAGCCCCTTTCCTGCAAGCGCCTTCTCTTTATCCTTAATTGAACATTCATGTATTCGTTGAAGAAGGAAATACTAGGCAGCCACAATATAGCTGATGATACAAAATATGGAGGAGGAAAGTTCTTCCCTATAAAGAGCTTCCAAAGACAGAATCAAACGAAATGTTAAGCAGAGGGTGAAGCAATAATCAGGGCACAATTCAGTTCAGAACATGCCTGCAAAATGAATGTATCTTCCTATATGTATTTGAAAGCATACACAGGGATTTACATTTCAACAGATGAATCACTTAGAAACCTTCAAATAATGGAAAATACAGCTAAAACCAGTTTAAATGACTTATTTCATTTTTAGTAAAAGTTTATAACTAAGACTCTAGTTGAACTGGTGAATTTGGAGGCTAAAATAAGTCAGGAGATGTGAAAGGATTTCCCATCTTGCATATGATAGTTTGTGTATAACTGTTTTCTTTCTCACGGTTTCAAGATGGCTGAATTCATCTCATGCAGATAAAGGTGTGCTTCCTATTCTAGTCTTTCTACTTCATTCCAAACGTTTCTCCAAAAATTTCATTTTTTTAATAAACTTGTTATTTTAACTGATTTATTTTTGTTTATTGATGACTGTTTTTGTTTTATTTATCTATCATCTATCATCTATTTATCTATTTATTTTGAGACGGGAATTGCTGGTTACTCTGGCTTGATTACTTAGTGTGTAGTTCATACTAGCCTCAAAGATGGGGCAATTTTCTAACCTTAGAATCCCAAGATCTGGGATTATAGGTATATGACAACATGCTTGGCCTTGTCTAGTTTATATCTGCCATGAGTGAGCATGGCAGGTGACACAATGAGGAGAAAGGCTTTGAGGTACCTATTCCATGTGTGGATATAAATGGAGCATCAACTCTCCAGAAGAGATGAGAAAATAATGCTTTTGGGCAGACAACTAACAAAACACATTTCAAAGCATATGCATTCGTAACTAGACTTAAATTAAGGAAAAAATTCTACATGAAAGGAGGAGAAAAAAATGAGCATTGCAGGCTAGCTTTGTTCTTTGTGGAGTCTATCTATAAATACAGTGGACAGCAAGGTAAAGGAAGTCTGGAAGTTTCTCTTTAGATAGTGAGATCCCATTGAAGTCTTCTGCCCTACAGAAGTTGCAAGATAGGATTTTAATGAACATTTTTCTAGATCCTTGCAAAGTAACAAATGTGTGAGTGAGATGAATTAGATGAGGCTCCTCTGAAAAGATTAGTAATGATCTGGGAAATGGAAAGTTCGCTAATAAAAGATGCAGCGGGTCTAATTCAGATACTGGGTAATTTCCTGAACTAAAATGGGGACTGAGTGAGAAAGCAGAGAAGCATTACTGAGGAGGGAGTGTCACAATTGGAGCAGGCCTGAGTGTGGCTGTGGGCACATTTCTTGGCTCCCTGGAATGCACTAGAAAGCATATTCCATAGACTACTTCCTAATGCCAGGTAACACTGAAGCTCAGCCTCAGGTTTCCTGCAGCTTCAATTAGTGGTAAGGCTGCCATACGATGATGCCTATGGAGTTCCTGATATAGCGGCAGATCTATCAAGTGACTCACTATTGTTAATTCCTACCTCAATGCATAATAGGTGGGAAACAGTTACGGTTGAGGTAGAAGGCTTTTGAAGGAAATAAAGCCAAGTATCATCTTCAAAGGTCAACAAACTTTTGTTTAAGGTATGTAACAACTATCTCCATCTTTGCAGGCCATAGTCTCTGCTGCATCTACTTAAACCCTACCAATACAATTATGTATAATATGTAAGTATGGTAAGAGCAAATGTGGTTGCATTTCAATAGTACTGTTAAATTTAAGTTAAATAATAGTCTCACGTGCCATGAAATAGTTACCTTGTTTGTTTGTTTCTTGTGTTTGTTTTTTACTATGAAGGTGTTGGGAATCGAATCCCAGGTACTACCATGCTAGGAAAATTCTCTAAAACTGAGCTATATCCCAGCCTCGTTTTGTTCCTAATATGAATTATTTTACATGTTAAATATGCACCATATAAACACTGTTAACAGGCTAGGTTTGGCCCATATGATATATTGATTTATTCATATTCTTACATAATACCCAATTATAGGAAATTTAATGATAGAGAATATCATTAAGAATGAATAATTATGAGGTACAAAATAAGACAGAATGAAATGAAAATTAGATGGAATCAGGACATTGTCAGATCACTGGAGGTGATTGAGGTGGAATGAAACTATCAAGGGAAATAGACAAGTCATGACAAACACAAAAATCAAATATGGGTCAATATTGACCATCCAAAATTGTTTGTTAAGCGGAGGAATTAGTGTGTAGACAAAGACTAGGGATGCTACAAAAAAAGGAGACAATTATGCACCCACACACTGAGACAATGGGGATGTTCTATCGGGAACTCACCAAGGCCAGCTGGCCTGGATCTGAAAAAACCTGGGATAAAACCGGACTCGCTGAACATAGTGGACAATGAGGACTACTGAGAACTCAAGAACAATGGCAGTGGGTTTTTGATCCTATTGCACATACTGGCTTTGTGGGAGCCTAGGCAGTTTGGATGCTCACCTTACTAGACCTGGATGGAGGTGGGTGGTCCTTGGACTTCCCACAGGGCAGGGAACCCTGATAGCTCTATGGGCTGACAAGGGAGGGGAACTTGATTGGGGGAGGGGGAGGGAAATGGGAGGTGGTGGCGAGGAAGAGACAGAAATCTTTAATAAATAAATAAACTGAAAAATAAAATAAAAAGGAAACAATTAGTGAAAAGAGCAAATGAGGCAGAGATGGTAAATGTGGCGTCATGGACATATGGATGAGTTTTAGAAAGTATGGATATATTTGTTAACCAGAAGAGACATGAGTAATCAGAAACAGAAAATATAATAAAGGATAGTGATGTATGTCACAGAATTCCAAGCTTATAGTCTTGGACTTATTTGTAAAGAAACATTATCATCATATGGTCTTTATGTTCCTTCTAAGCATAAAAAAGAATGAATAGGAGTCAAAGACTTGAATATGGAGACAATTTAGATAACATCCCAGTGTCCATTGCCAAACTTTGGAATGAGAAGTATCCAATGAAATACAAACGACCTAAGGGTACCTAAGGAGAACTTAGATACCCTATCTTGAGGTAGTTCATACAGTCTCAAGGATTTTGAGATTTTTCTCAGCAGTATTTAGAAACCAAAGTCAGAAATAGAGGCTGTAAGACTGGGAATGAGCACCGATGACTACAAACAATCAAAAGGGATCTCCAGTGTTTTATTTGGGGCATGGCATAAGGGTATGCTATTAAATTCTGTAATTAAAAATATACCCTATGCGAAAACACTACCATCACTATATGCAGCTTAAATAAGATTTAAATTAACAGAGCCTTTAAAAACAGCTACCTAGTCACCCTTCCATGTTTTAAAGTAGTAGTCACACGTGGCGATAGTCACTATTGTGCTCTCCAGCTCAGATGTAAATTAAGATGAGGTAAAATTACACAGTGATGCTCAACATCTGTGCATAGCTTCCTACCCTGAGATGACTATAAAAGCATGGCTTGAAAGGTATGTAAGCCTCACCCTAAGTTAAGCTCTCCATCTTTCCTGATAGACAAACTGACAAAATAGAGTTCAGTTGATTGACAGCTGAGGCTTTAAAATCCGGGACTCTGAAAAGAACAATGAGAGTGACTGTATTCATTCTGATTCTTTTTTTTTTCTCCCACTCCCAAATTGTAGTTTAATGACTGAGTCACAGAGGGCAAATGTGCATGACAGAGTGCATTCTGTTGTGTGCGAACATAAAGAGCACATGTTGAAATGCAGAACATTAATATGCAAATAAGGGCAATTTTTCATAATGGATATATAACTGAAGCACTTAAGAGATGGCAAATGCAGCAGGCATTTGATCGTGTTTAATTCTATAGGCCTTTATCAGTTCATTGAACTTCTTCGTTCCATTATTCTCTGAGGTTCCAGGGATGAAGACAACACCGGACATTAGAG
This sequence comes from Microtus ochrogaster, assembly GCF_000317375.1. Lineage (NCBI taxonomy): Eukaryota > Metazoa > Chordata > Mammalia > Rodentia > Cricetidae > Microtus > Microtus ochrogaster. Next base: position 31,849,684 of record NC_022029.1, read on the forward strand.
ACTGGTGGGTTCTCCTTAGGAGAGAAATGACCTGTTTCCTCAATTACTCATTAAGTAGTGCAACATCCTCTTCTGGACACTGTGGACAGCTACATGCACATGTACTGACCCTCACACAGACATACATGCATATACATAATTCAAAATAAATAACAACAAAGAAAAAATCACACAGGGCAGGGCTTTTTCAGTAAAAGGAAGAATTAAAAAGTTTTTTCCATGAAAAAGAGTTGTTTGAAACGATTAACTAGCCTTAGGTATTCCAGATTCTTCACCCTCCATGAAAAGACTGTATGTTTTTATATCTGTCAGCAAACTTTATTTCTTTTTCATTTTTAGCTCATGCACACGTGGCGGGGGGGTGAGAGAGAGAGACAGAGAGACAGAGAAAGACAGAGACAGACAGAGAGAGACACAGAGAGAGACACAGAGAGAGAGACAGAGAGAGAGAGACAGAGAGAGACAGAGAGAGAGAGAGAGAGAGAGAGAGAGAGAGAGAGAGAGAGACAGAGAGAGAGAGTATAGGAGATGCAATCCTTTGGAAGTCAGAAGACAAACTTCCTGCACTCTGTTCTCTCCTACTGTGGCAATACAGTAGGCTGCATGACTTTGTTCTCCAAATTTAAACTCATTACATAGTTCCTTATTGATAATGTGCAGCAGACATTGCAGCATTTTGGCATGGCTTAGATATTAAATGCTAATAGTTTCTTTTGCATAGTTCCTATAACTTTCCGAGAGTCCTGGCTCATTGTGGAAGCCTTCTTAGTATTATTTAAAAAAATTAATTTTGGAAACATCAGTGCTGTATTTTACTAGACAAGACAGCCTATATTCTGTATCTGCCCTCCTAACCTGTGAAACATTACTACAGTATCTATCTACAATTAGTAAAGAAAAGAGAAATCAAGACTCGATGTCAGTGAGTACACTGGTTTTGTATTTTTTTTTAATCAATGGGTCAGGCTCCCCCCCCCTTTTTAATTTTTCTTTTATGTACATTGTTGCTTTGCCATGGATGTTGGGTCCCCTGCTACTGTCATGTGGTGTACTGGGAATTGGACCTGGGTCCTCTGGAAAAGCCATCAGTGCTCTTAACCCCTGAGCCATCTCTCCATCCCCTGTTTTCATATCTTAAGATGAAGAGATCAAAATATTTATCTCACTCTCTCACATGTACATTAAATGCTTTAACTGTTAAATCTAATTCTAAATCTTCATCGTGAAAGACAGGAAGTGAATTTAAGGAAGTCTGCATACTCCCACTCAGGAAATGGACTCCATTTCAAATGTATCATGCCAAAACAAATAAACAAACAATCAAACAAAAATCAAAAAAGCCCTTCTGAGTTTTGGTTGCTGTATTTCTTTCTTCAGAAGGGGTCAGGGACTAGGATTTTCACCAGATAGTCTCAAGGATGAACGCAATAAAAATAACTGCTTCCTTTGGGGAAATGAGAGAGATTTTACAAGGCTGACCTCTAAAGAATTGGTACATTAGGTGTGGAAATTGTCCTTGTATGCTTTAGAAACTTCCCTCAGTTCTCAAATAGATGTCATTGTGTACCTGGAGGTGCAAGCGTGAAGAAGGGGACACAACATGTTTGCCTGCTACAGAGTTCAAAACCCATGCTCTTTTTCATACCCACTTGGGGAATGTTCCAAAAGTTAGAAGATTTTTGTGTTGCGTCAATTGAAACTACAATAATACCTTCCTGGTTGTAAATAGACAGTTGTTTTATTTGCAAGTGCTTTCTATTCTGTTTAACTTATTGGAGGAATTAGATACTTACTACACAGTCTTTTGTAGTTGTCACAGTGAAAATGTTTGATTGGCAGCATTCACATTTCTGAAAACTTTGTACTGGGAACTTTCTCCCAGAATTGGTACCTAGAAAGAAAAGTAAAATTTCAAATTTTCACATGATCATTTAGACAGAACATCAGGGAAAGAAAAGATCTATTTACCAAAAGCACACAGCTCATATCTCAGTGATGTAGTTTCATTTTAAGCATTACAAAATATGTAGGTACTGCTCCCTAGTGAGAAGACTTTTGTATTCCTGTGACAAATATCTCCAGTGGATGCAAACTGGGGGTGGGTGGTGACAAAAATAAAATGTCTGCAATCCATCCTCATTCTGCATTTTCTTCTTTTGGAAGAATCCCAGGGGACTGATGTTCAAGGGCCTCTAAGAAAGAATGGAGTTCTCAGAAAGGTGAGCAGGTGTGACAGGCCACCACGGCATCCCTGTCGGGAATAACGGATGACAGCTTAGTTCTTTGTGTCAGAGGCATCACTCTTTGGAACTCTGTAGATCAAACTCCCAAAAGAAAGAGCAGTTGATGAGATCACAGGAAGCCAACCAGAGCAGAACAAAGCCTAAAGCACGGTGTTTAGAGCTCATTGTTATACATTTAAAATTAGTGTGCAAAGAGCAAGCTGCACATAATTGTCAGCTCAATTGTGACTCTAGGTTTTACTAACAATGTTTTTTCCTAAATCTCCTTTCCTTACCTCTCTTCTACAACCTTAAAAAAGAAACTGAGAGGGCCGTTAGCACAAAGAACCTGTAGATTCTAAGGCAGTGGCTGGATAGTGACTGTGAGACAGGAAGCCCAGTGGATGAAATGGATATTAATAATTTAAACAAGTCAAAAGGTGAAACTGCCCAGCTACAGAGACATGTGAGTAGATGAAAGTTCCTCCTCCCAGGCAAGGCATTGATGAAAATGTAGCAAAAAGGAGTTACTCCCAGTACACAGTCTTAGCTTCCCACTTGATATGAGCAAGTACAAGCATATAATAGAAGCCATCATGGCTGTGGTGGCATCTTAGAAACATGACAGAATATTTAAAAGATAATTATTGCTTTCACAAAAGAGTTCAGGAAGCAGTTGCATGTTCATCACTCAGTTTGGCATTTTAAATTTTTGAGAAAATTGTATGATACAGTCTTAAGTGTTAGTTTAAATTTCAACCTTTTTCCCGGGGAAGGGCTCCTTATTACTCGTGCCAAGTCTCTTCTGTCTGAATAGTCTGGCAATTTTAAGTCAATAAGTAAGCCTGGTAGGTAATGAGCTATTAAAAGTTAGAATGAAGAGCTCTGGTAAATTAGTTTGTTTTATCAAACATTATATTTATAACCAATACATTATGCAATAGAAAATGCCAGATCTACAGTGTTATTAAGCTCTAAGTAAATATTTCATGCAAAAGTGGGAACTAGAATTAGAACAAAGAAGCAGGCTCCTTTAATTCAAACCAATAAGCCATATTGTTAGTATTATATAAACCCAAGCATTAAGTCTAGACACCATATTCTGGAATCCTTTAAAATGTTAATATAGTACTGGGCACATGTAGAATATCTAGAAAAGTCATCTGCATAGTCAAATCAAGTAGTACTTCCTAGTTTTACATGTGAGCATCACATATGAAGGCTTTAGTATCATGGGTGATCACAGCTAGGTGAGATAATGATGCCTTGCTATTTGTGGTCAGAGATCCATTGTAAGTCAACAGTAATTGCTCCTTGTCACTTATGCTCTCTCTACCCCTGTACACTCGGCCAGATGAATAAGGGTGAGAGCGCATCCAGTCTTCAACAGTATCAGAAGTCCTCAGGTTGGACAGGAAGACCTCCTGACAAACCTAAATGTAAACCACCCTCCATAGTTTCTGTTCATTTAATGCAGGGTGAAGGGTTGCTTTTCTCTTGCCCACAACTTTCCACATGGTGCCTTCGAGAGCCTAGGTCTTGTCATGCCCCACATGACTGGCCAGCCCAGGCTCTAGCTGTTCCATGCTAGACTTACCTTTCTCAAAGGGAATTTCTGTTCTAGAAGGAAAAACTTGATTTTAACTGCAGGGCCTTTGCACCTGCTATTTCCTATGTCAGACCCCGGTGGTCACCTGGCTACTCTCATCTTCAGATCTCTACTTAAATGTCATTTTTCTGATTCTCCATTATCCGTTTTAAGTTGCTCTTTTTTTTTCCTAAGTAAAATTGAATACAATACTATGTGATGCATTACTCTGTGTTTTTTCCACTACAACTGCAATCTTCAACAAAGGAATTTGAGCATTCTCAAGGCAGAGACCCTGCTTTCTCATACTATATCTTAATACAGACTTTTGGTTAGTGATGAGAAAAGTTTACATATCCCAAGTACCCATCCCCTCTTCAGAGCAATTGAGATGGGCTATGGTCCCTCTTCTCTTCTCAAATTGTTGATAGGCTTCTCACCTTGCAACATGTAGAGACGACAGTCCGTTGAAGACATGGACAGCAGTGGGGAGTAATATGGAAGGATAAAATTAACACTCATTGTAAAGAGAACTTCAGGAAAGATGGGCACATATGAAATCACTGCAGTATCAAAACTGGGATTTGGTGGAATAAAATCCAATCAACCTCAAGTATTTGGAAATTTACAATGTATTTTTCCAGCTGGAGGATAGGCTTGCATTGAGCCATGGAAATGAGAAACAAGCAAGCAAACAAACAAGAACAGACTCAATAGACTGAAAGCAACGCAGAAATACAGGAAGCAGAAAGGACTAGCAACAACAACAGCAACAAATGTGTAGGAATATCCTAAAAAGTAAACATGGGGATGAGGAACTGCAAATGTCAAGTTCTACATCTTATGAGATTAGAATGTGAAGATTTAAGTTCTGCTGTTTTACTAGCATATAATTGTTTTCCTTTTCCTATAGATTTATGTAAAGTTAGAAAGATACTGAAGAAAAGCTAGTGTGGCATAAGTACACGCTAAAATGGAATTTCATGTATAATCAACATTTATCAGAAGTCTGGTTCAATCTGGGTCTGTGTTTTAAGACTAGAGTTCTTTCCATGTGATTGCCCTGTGTGTCTCTTCAGTGTGCTGACCTGCCTCTCAGCTTTTATACGTTGACTCATTATATTTGTGTTTCTGATTTCACTGTGAATTAACAAAGAACTCTCTGAGTAGTTTACTGTAAATCAAATTTCACCTCCACGTAGAAAAACAATGGATATTGATCTATTAACAACTACTTTTTAAAAAAAATTTCTATACAAAATGTAGACTACAGCAACTTAAAGCTGATAAAGCTCTCTCACTTAGTCTTACGACTGAAAAACTGGTCATTATGAGATTTCTAACTTGAACCCCCACATTTGAAATTTCATGTATTTGCTTCCATATTGTTAAGATATTTCTAATACTTCTGGCCCTGCAACCATTCAATTTTGTTTATTTTCAGTGTGGGAGAAGAATCAGCTCCATAGCAACACATTTTCCCCATTAAAATGTTTTATCTCTGTTCTAACTGGAAATAATTGTTAGAATTTATATGGACACACTGGTATTTGGAAGGAAATTAAGTTGATTATCATATTGCATTGTACAGAATTAGAGACTCTAACATCTCATATCTACACACTGAACAATTTTATTAGAAACTAGATATCACTAAATATTGCAACATTCCATATATTAGTCTTATAAAATATAACTGACAACTTAAACATGAGATCTTCTCATATCTTCCATTTTAAAGTAAAAAATCCTAGCCCAAATGAGCTCCTGAGAGGAAGTGGGTCAGAGACTACTCAGTGTGTGAAGGTGGATATTAAGCTCAGATTGGAGAAGTTGAGAGGATTCATCTATCTGGTACACTCTAGAGCATTTCTTTCCTAAATTTTTTAAATCAATAGTCAGAAGTTAGTAAGCTGACCACACCAGAAAAATTCTGTTTTCCTTGAATTGCCCATTTTGTTAAAAAAAATTATGAAAAATAGAAAAAAGCAACAGTTCTTATTTCTTCATGATGAATTATGCATCATGCACGGGTGACTAGCTTGTCACTTTTTATCCTGCAATATGCATTGTTTAGCTGCAAAATTCACTGACTTCCTCTACTTAAAAGTCCAAATACACTATGGCAATGGGTGATGTCATCCTGTAGGTCATCAGACGTTTTGAAGATAAATTGAAACTTGCTAATTGTATTCATCTCATGGAAATTTAAGATTAAAAAGAGACAGTTTATGTAAATCAGATGCAAGCAGCCCAACTGAATTATACTGTTTCATGTCTGTGCTTTCCAAATAATAGACAACGAAACTCTACGGATTGAGTCTTTTGAAAAATCTGACAAGCATGATTTATGGTGTTTCTAAGATGTATTCTTTGCTTAATAGTCAAAAGAAAAGGCTCTACTTTCCCACTGATCTCATATTGCATGAATTTATATTGTAATGTAGCTCCACTTAAGAAGAAAAAGGGGAGGGGGAGAATGGGTATAAATTATACCCTTACAAAAATGTACAACAGGTTTGAAATTGAAAATTGCTGTTTTAGCATGCAAAGTAGAAAATCACAATTAATTGCTTTTCTTACAACAGACACATTTTTGAACTTTGTAGAACTACAATACATTATGACCTTAATGCAGAAGCCCTTTGGCATGAGCCCTCAGAAGCACAGATGTACACAGTAAAGCACATTCATGTCTCACCTCACATTTGGAGATCAGACATCACTTGCTAAATGCTGGAAGGAAATGGCAAGCCACAGGCACAGGATGATGTGCAAAAAGTTCCATCTTAATGAATTCTTTTCCTGTTGATGATATTTACTAATATTACCCTTTTTAGATATCTACTTTATATGGCACTAATGATTCCTTCCTTAGAGCACAATGCAGATCAAGGTCACATGATTGAGCACATTCTGCAGCTCTCTCACCTTGATCTATTAGTACAAAGAGTAAAATCTTGAGGAATGAGAAGTGTGTGGGTCCCATAGAATTTGATCCTCACCATACTATTGAATGAAATGCCTCTGTCAAGTGAGCACAAAAATATGAGGCCATCTGTTATGGAAATAGGCAGTGTCTACAATTGTTTTTCAAACTGAACAGTTTCAGAAAGAGACAAACAGTCTAAGAACTGTTTGTGTGGGAGGAGAAGTCCCTGTGTTGATGTTGAATTTAAACTCTTCCATCAGTGGAGTTATGAATGATTGTGAATTAGCGTGTGGGTGCTGGGAACTGAACAGGTCCTCTGTGAGAGCAGCAAGCTCTCTTAACCACTGAGCCATCTCTCCAGCCCCCATTTGTAGTGTTTCAAATGAATAACCATCACACAAAGTATGCTATCTGTAGGCTGAAGTACAAGTACATCTGTTTATGTTAGAAGACATTAAAAATAAAGTGACTTAAACAGCCCAACAAAAAAAAAAAATAAATAAATAAACTCTTCCATCAAAGCCCCAATCCTTTGTTTTCTGTTTTGCTCTCTCTAGTGCAGATTCTCATCACCCAGGCAAGTCACCTTATCACACAGTCTTTGTCACCAGTCAGGGGTGTGAAGGGAGATGGCAGGGAGGCCATTGGTGGTATGGCTAACAAGTGAAGTTGAGGTCTCAGAAAGAAATGTCAACTTAACCATGACTTACACTGAGTTCAGCTCGTATGTACCTAAAAATATTTTTATTTTGTTAGTCTCAGGTATTATGGTGAATAAAGTTAAGTATTTATAAAATGAGTAAATCTCCTATGTATTAAATATGTAAATTTTATTTATGTTTGAAAGTGTTTTCTATACCTCATTGTAAGTTAGCAAACAAATGAGGAGTAGGGCATGGTGGTGCACACCTTTAATCCCAGCACTAGGGAGGCAGAGGCAGGCGGATCTTTGTGAGTTCAAGGCCAGCCTGGTCTATAAGAACTAGTTCCAGGACAGGCTCCAAAGCTACAGAGAAACCCTGTCTTGAAAAACAAAACAAAACAAAACAAAAAAAAAAAGTAACAAATGGTGTAAAATTCTGCAAATATCTCTTAAGCACTAAATGAATTTACTCATTTAAAAACATAGGTTATCTCTAGAAAGTAGAAAGAAGCATCTTAAAAGACTTTACAATGACAATTATTAAATACAAAGAACTATAATTGAGTCAATCAGGATACGCTGAGAAACTGCAATCAGGAGATCGATTAATTACCAATCAATTATAATTTTAATGCCCACCAAAAGAAAAAGTCTTTGGAAATTGGGTAATTGATAAATGTGTAACACACATTGTGACTTACAATACAAACATTGTAGCAAAGCAACGGGACCTGAGAGAGCATCAGAACATATAGAATACATGTTGACCAACAAATGTGAACAAAATTCATTCTTGATTAGTTCCAAATTGCCCATCCTGTGCTTCGTGTAATCACTGTTTGCTTTAAAGATATAAGAAGTCTATATAGAGTGGCCAAAGTCTTCCTGTCAGCTTCCATCAGATGCTGGCCTTGCCTCCTAAGTAAACACAGAGTTCAATAGTGGAAAACAAGCTTCGTTTGTGGCACAGCTTCTACCCTGTCACAGGTTGTTATCATGGTGACCTTTCAAGCTAATTTACAAATCTCTTGTATTGTTCTGAAATGACTAGCAGCTCATCGTATATGACAACCCCAGACTTCCCAGCACCCAATGCCAGTTTGCCTGCAGAATGGTCCCACTACACTTGACTCAGAAAGTTTCTACCTTCTTGCTTTCCCAGTCCCACCGTGTCTGTCTTGTCCTCTTTGCTCACTGTACACTTGTCTTTCTTCTCTCATCTTCTTTTTTTTTAAATTTATTTATTTATTAAAGATTTCTGTCTCTTCCCCGCCACCGCCTCCCATTTCCCT